>NW_024881329.1:24033559-24493559 GCF_018691265.1 Tyto alba
GTCCTGGAGCAAGCAGGTATTTTGCTTAGTAGGTAGACCACCGATTTCTACGGTGCATTGATGGGAAGGTGAGACTTTCTTTTGCATGACAAAAGCTGCAAAAGCCTTCTAAAGCCTTTTGCATGTGAAACTTCAAAGTGGTAGATGATAAGACACAAAATTCGCCACCTGCAGGTATTCTGTCCTGGTCCCTTTCCTGATAGAAACACCTAGCGATGTCTTCTGTCCAAAGACAAGTGCTGGTTTGAGAAGCTGAGCAGTATTCTGCTTGCTCGAATTCTACAAACTGCAGAAAGGGAGCAGGCATGCTCTCTGTCTAGATCACTGCAGAGCCACCGGGGCTGGGGAGGACGTTGTACACGTGCAAATTCAACCTCCCTGTCCTAGAGCAGATTCGGTTTGCGCTGAGGCGTTGTCTCCCAGGGGAGTCTGGTTTCTCCAGCAGCACCTCGTTAGCCAGTCATCGGCCCGAGAGCAGAACTGCATTTGTGGGTTGGGGTCTTGGCATTGGTTTGGTTTGTACTCGGTGTCCCCCAGATCGAGGAATTACTGCCCCTGTCCTCTCTTGGCTGCACGGTCTTTCAAGAGCCTTCAGCTCAATGCTTTGCCTCCTTTCCATTCGATTCTGCTCCCCGTAAAAGCGTGCTGCTGTCTCCCTGGCCTGTTCTGTACCTCTGAAGCTCTCGCTGTAGGTGCTGTGAGTGTTGCCTTCTCCTTGCTGCAGGATGACAAACGCTGTGAGTGGATTTACCGGGGTTCCACACGCCTCGAGCCCATGTTCAGCATGAAAACTTCCACAGCCTCCACCCAAGAAAAGAAGCAAAGTGGACAAGCAAGGACGCGTCCCAATGTTGGTATGTGGCATCTTTTTCTTTGATTTGTATCCTGGAATTTGAATGAGCGCATTGTGAATTGGCGGGGGCGGGTGGGTTGTTTTGGTTTTTGTTTGGTTTTGGTGGGGTTTTTTTGGCAGAACTCCTGGAGATTTAAGATTTACATGGGCTTTTCCTCCTGGCACAAAAGATGCCGCAAAGCCAGACTGCAGTTGTGTAACGTGGCCAGGGTCTCTTTGGGGTGAGAGGCTGTGACTCGGGAGCTCAGCCAGTGACCTGGTGCCTCTGTTTTGGTTGCCTCTGGGGACTGAAGCAATATTTTGTGGCTAGCGCCCCAGACTTTGGTTGACAGTAGAGACTTTCCCCGTTGATACTCTGCTTTTTCCGCTTCCCCACTAGGTGCTGTCAGGAGCAAAGGGCCTGTAGTACAATATACCCAAGATTTAACGGGAGCTGGTACCCAGTACAAACCTTTAGAGCAAATGCAGGCAGCCTCGCTGGCCGCACGGTCCGTTTCTCCGCAGCCTGCTGAGATGGAGTAAGTACCTGAGTGGGGTCTCTGCTTCCACCACTCCGTCCTTTGCGTTTGGTCTCCAGTGCCCAGCTCTTTCAGGCACCACCCTTTCTGTGTAGAGGGATCCTCAGGTGCAGGTTTCCTCCCTGACGAGGCTTGTTTCCTGGTTACACAAGTCACTCGTAGTCATGCTTCTGGGGAGAGTGTAGATAAAGGCTCCTGGATGAGTAATTGGGGGTGGGGGAGCTGACAGCCCAGCACCCCTGAGCCAAATGCCACGTTCTTACTCAGGGCTGAAGCTTCGTGCTTGCTGTGTTTCCAAGTTAGAACATTTGCTCCTTCTCTTCTGAAAATCTGAATTGCTCCCTCGTGTCATGATCCAGGCGCTGGCCCCCGGCTGCCTTGTATCCCTCCACTTGGACTGACCTGCTCGCAGACCTCAATGACTTACGAGGCACTGAGAACTCGGGATCAGTGGTCGGTCTCGGTGGGCACGGACCAAACCTGACAAAGCTAAGCCACGGCCAAGTCGCCCACGGTCCTCCTGCTGCCAGGGGCCCAAGCGGGACGTTCTCGGAGGTGCAGGCTAGTGCCGAAGGAGGCCTGGACGAAGGAGCAGCTCGGCCTTGTGATGAAGGCAGCGTGTTGTAGAGCACCAGGGCACCTGAGCATGAGCTCTGGGACTTTAATAACGTTCTAGGGGAGAGAGGTGCTGTCCCCGTTCATTTTTGCCACCGCTGTGGATTTCCCGTCCGAATTTACGGACTCCTGGCCCCCTGCCAGCATGTCCTCCGCTGTGACTGCGCCTTGCTGCATGGGCAAAAGGGAGAAGGGGGATGTCCCAGCTGTAAGGGACCTGTGTAGCAAGTCAAGCTTTATTCTCCAGATGCTCTCTGGGTGTAGCAGCACCTAAGAAACCCCGCCTGCCCCCAGCCTCCGGTCTCAGGAGGGGTTCCTTTCCAAGTACCAGTGCAGTATGAGCCCTTCTGCCCCTGGATGTGAGGGGTAACTTGGAAACGCTGCTCCTATGCCACTCTCACCAAGACTTGAGAGTCGAAGCCGTAATAGCCTTGTTCCTCATCTCTTGCATAACTGAGAGGAGAGGCCGATGCCGAAGGAGAGCTGCTCCAGCGTGAGCAGTGCAGCGTGGGCTCCTCTGCTGCCAGCCCAGGGCCCCGCCGGTGGAGAGAGGAAGAGCTGGGCTGCTGCCCTAACACCGGGGCACCCTCAGCTCCCGGGGTGTAGGAAGGCTGTGCAGTGAAGATGATGAAGCTGGACTGCAGCAGTCAGCCAGCCTGCAGTCCCGCTGGCTGCTGAATCTCCCCTTTTCCATTGAATAGTCCTTGCAGTGGTTACAAGAAACACATTCTTTTTTTTTTTTTTTCCTCACAGAGGCTTTGACTTTAGGATCTTGTTTCAGACCTAGTACAAGCAGACACTGCAGGCCTTTCCCTGCCCTGGCGTTCAGTAGTGAACTGCTTAAAGACAACTGGTTTTCAACACGGACTGAAGGCAGCGTGCTGTACCCATGGCCCTGCTGTCCCGAGGGGATGCTGTTGGGTTAAAAACACACTGGGTTTAGATTATTAGCACTGGGAGAACGGTTTCTTGGCTCTGAGGAAGCCCTGGTTCTCTTCCCTCCCCAGTCTCGCTTTCCAGTTTTTCTGCAGTGCCGGGGAGCTGCTGCCAGCCATTTCTGACTGTTTAAAGCCCGTTGATGGAAGCTTTTTTTTTTTCTCTTGCTCCTGAATTTTTAAATGTATGTTAATACCTTGCTGTTAAGGCAGATGTTTGCAGAAGCAGTCGCCCCCTCCTGTTCTCACTGTCTCCTCCCTTTCTGCCCTGATAACGTAACTATGTTCTGCCACTTGTGGGAAAACCAGTGGCTGGTTTGGGGTGTTCTGTTTAATCCATATAAATGGATTGGAAACCTCCGCTGTTGTTTTCCCAGGGTGTGAGGGCCACTGTCTTCCAGGTGCCTCCCGCCTTCCCGATGTTGTTCATCGGGCTGCAGGGGTGTTTGGGAGCCCCTCGCACCCCTTTCGTCAGCGATATTATTACATTCCTGTGCACGCTCTTATCTTGTTCCTCGGTGCAGACAAAAGAGCCCTCTGTATTTCTTGTTCCTCCCACTGCTCAGTACTGTTGCGCTGACTGAGCCTCTGTCAGCTCCTGTTTCTGCTATTGCAGGGCTTTCTTCATGTACTGGTTTGTCCGGCTTCCTGAAACCAAGGCCTTGGACATCCTCGTTACGCTCCCTCTCACCCTCGTGCCTCACTTCCAAATACATAGCACCATGTCAGAGTTACTTTTAAACCTCGCTGCGTTCTGGCGTTTGGTCGGGGTTGCTGCGGCATCGCCGTAGCACAAGTAGTCAGGGACGGGCTGGTTTTCACACTGGTTAGGAAAAACCTGCTCGGTTTTGCTTGGATTCAGCACTGTTACTGACTCCCGTGCGGGGAGAGTTCCTCTGACTGCCCCTGTCTGATCTAAATCCGGGCGGTTGTGCGAGCGTGTGCATCTTGCAGATCGCCTCCCTTCTTCCCTCGTGCAGGTGCTTCGACAGCCAGCTGGCCCAGTCGAGAAAGCAGGTGGCCAAGAAAAGCACTTCCTTCCGTCCTGGCTCCGTGGGCTCTGGGCAGTCGTCGCCGCCTTCTCCTGTCCTGAGCGATACACCTCCGGCGGGAAGGACCGGCGCGGCCCAGCAGCATCGGTGAGCAAAGCTTCCTCGCCCTTGTTACAGCTCCCCGCGTCCCTGGGAGGGTTTGGGATGCCGGTGTGGGTTTGTTTGGTTCAGCACAGGTTTATTTGGTGGGCCGACACCTTTATCTTCCACCTTGTCTGGTCCTGAGCATTTGTCTTCCTCTTACCTCGTTCTCCCTCCTGGACAACTGTTGTTGTTGGCTTGAGCCTGGAGCGTCTCTTATCAGCTCCGACCAGCACTTACCTCAGTGGGCCCTGGCCAAAGCCCGCTTATTTTTAGAGGACTCCCGTTTCTATGAGCTTTCTAGGGTCGGGGGGAAGCCGCTCTTCCTATAAATCTGCAGGTGGCTTTTCGGCAGCGGTGGCTTTGCGGCAGCCGATCCACAGCACAGAAGCCGTTGATCCACGCGTTCGGAGACCACAACCAGCTCGTGCTTGTTTTTGCTTCCCTAGCTCCGATTCGGGGTGGTTCTTGGTGTCCTCTGCTGCGGGTGACGCTCCCTTTGGGGCCCACCCAGCCTTGCTCCCGGGGGACGCCGAGCTTTGCGTCTCCCTGGACTAAGCAGCCGAGCCAGCGGCGGGCCCCGGTGTGTAACTAACTAGCAGCTGCCTCGGCAGGAATCCGGTGCCCGAAATCGGGGAGCGCCCCGCTCCTTCCCTTAGCCGAGTGTGTCCCTTTCGCTGCGGCAGGCTCCCCGGTGGCCAGGCGGGCAGCGGCCCGGCCCACGCCTTCCACGGCATGATGGACCGCGTGCCCAACGAGCCCTCGTACCGAGCCCCGCTGGAGAAGCTCTTCTACCTGCCGCACGTCTGCAGCTACACCTGCCTGTCCCGCGTCCGCCCCATCCGCAACGACCACTACCGCAGCAAGAACCCCCTGCTCATCCCGCTGCTCTACGACTTCCGACGGATGACGGCCCGCCGGCGGGTCAACCGCAAGATGGGCTTCCACGTCCTCTACAAGACGCCGTGCGGGCTGTGCCTGCGAGCCATGCCGGAGATCGAGCGCTACCTTTTCGAGACGGACTGCGACTTCCTCTTCCTGGAGATGTTCTGCCTGGACCCGTACGTGCTGGTGGATCGCAAGTTCCAGCCCTACAAACCCTACTACTACATCACGGACATTACCAAGGGCAGGGAGGACGTGCCGCTGTCCTGCGTCAACGAGATCGACAACACCCCGCCGCCGCAGGTGGCCTACAGCAAAGAGCGCATCCCCGGCAAGGGGGTTTACATCAACACCAGCTGGGAGTTCCTCGTGGGCTGCGACTGCAAAGACGGCTGCAGGGACAAGTAGGTGACTCCTCGTGTGTCGTGGGGCCTGGGGGGGGGGGGGGGGGGCAGCACCCGGGCTGTGCTCCCTGCCCTGGTGCCCTCCCCAGCCGGGCCTGCTCTGGCCTTTAAGCCCACGCAGCTCTGGTCGGCTGCAGGCTGGCCCCCCCAGGTCAAGCCCCCTGTGCCCGTCTCCGCGTACGCGCGGGCGGGAAGAACGTGATTTCTTTGCCTGTCTGTAAAACCAACCAACCTCCGGGCCACGGGGTGGCTTTTTCCGTGTGTCTCTCTAGATCGAAATGTGCTTGTCACCAGCTGACAGTCCAAGCGACGGGCTGCACCCCGGGCGGGCAGATCAACCCCAACTCAGGATACCAGCACAAAAGGCTGGAAGAATGCCTCCCGACAGGGTGAGCAGAGCTGCCTCTTCTCCTTCCCCCCCCCCCCACCCCGAATAGCAGCCCAGAGGCAATACTGCCCGCAGCTGAGTGCAGCTACTGAGGACCTGCCTCCGTTCTTGATTTGAGTGCGGACGTGTGGCCCGGTCCCGCTCTGCAGCTCCGCTCTCCCACGTCTGCTGAGCTTCAGCTCGCTGCTGCGAGTCCCTTTGCACCAACACTGGTACGCCAGCACGCCGTGGGAGACGGCTTTGTCGAGGGAGGTGTCACTCTTCTCCTTTCTTCCAGAGTTTACGAGTGTAACAAGAGGTGCAAGTGCAACGTCAACATGTGCACCAATCGCTTGGTCCAACACGGGCTCCAAGTCCGCCTGCAGTTATTCAAGACGCAGAACAAAGGCTGGGGCATTCGCTGCCTCGATGATATTGCTAAAGGCTCTTTTGTCTGCATCTACGCAGGTAGGATCCCACCCCCCTGAGCCAGCAGGTAGAATCCTCTCAGCTCTGAAATAGGTGCTTGGAATGAAAAGCCTCTGTTGAGCCAGCGCTCTTCCCAGCGGTCACGTGTATTCAGGCGTGAATCTGCTTTGTTTTGGTTAAGGAGGGGAGGGAGAAGGATTTGGAAAGAGCTGGTTGTGTCAAGCTTGTGTCAGGCCTGAGATCTCGGTTTTGTTTATCGCAAAACCCAGCAGAGAGGGGGTGAAGCTCTTCCTGCGCTTATCGGGGGGACGGGAAAGGGAAACCCTCCCGTGCCCAGCTCTGAGGCGAGGTGCTGCAGGAGCCAGCCCGTGGGGCCGCGGCGTCGAGCGAAGCGCTCGCACCCCCAGAGCCGTCGCTGCGGGTGAATCGACACCTCCCAGCTTCCTGTTGACGTCGGGCCAGCCGCGGGGACATCGGCACAAGCCAGTGAAATGCAGAAGTTGCGCAGGATGGTTGCGTTAGCGCCGAAACGAAACTAACCACAGGCCTGGCCTGCCTTCTGGCGCTCTGGTTTCTTGCCCTTGGTGTTGCCTCTGCGCCGCGCCCTCGCCTCCAGCCCTTCAGAGGGAAAGCAGTCGCCCTGTTGGAGTTCCCTGCTGGGAGCCCGGACGTTAGCGAGGGCCCGCTTTAGATCGGCCGCGTGCTTCAGATTCTCGTTACCTCGAGTTGTCCTTTCCCGGCCCGGCTTTAGAATAAGGTGGTGTCAGGCCTGTTTGCTCCTCGGTGAGCCTCTGGGGAGGGTAAAACCCATGGGGTAGGAATGTCATCCCTGGAAACTCACTACTTCGTTTTTCTACTCCCCACCCGCAGGGAAAATCCTCACGGATGACTTTGCCGACAAAGAGGGGCTAGAGATGGGCGACGAATATTTTGCAAACCTGGATCACATCGAGAGCGTGGAGAACTTCAAGGAGGGCTACGAGAGCGACGCAAAATGCTCTTCCGACAGCAGCGGGGTGGACATGAAGGATGAAGAGGAGGAGAACACAGGCACTGAGGAGCAGGAGGAGTCCAACGAGGACAGCTCCGACGACAACTTCTGCAAGGACGAGGACTTCAGCACCAGCTCGGTGTGGCGCAGCTATGCCACGCGACGGCAGACCCGGGGCCAGAAGGAGAACGGGCTCTCGGAGACGGCCTCCAAGGACTCGGGGCTCACCCGGCAAATCAGCCACGAGGAGACGGCGGCGGGCGCCCCCTGTAAGCTGCCGGTGTCGGAGGAGACCTCCAAGAACAAAGTGGCCTCGTGGCTGAGCTCCAACAGCATGTCCGACGGCTTCCAGGACAATGACAGCGCCTCCTCCTTCAAGATGAGCGAAGGCAGCGAAGCCAAGGCCGGCAAAGGGGAGCTCCCTGGGGAGAGAGAGAAAGCCTGTGCCTCTGCCCCGGGCGACCTGGACGGAGAGCCAAAGGCATCGAAGAAAGATGTAAGGGGGGGGGGCAGGGGGGGGGCTGTGGGGGCGGGAGATGAGTATTGCCCCCCACCTTGGGGCACGGGCGAGGAGACGGAGCCCCAGAGCTGCACCTCAGCTGCGCTCTTGCTCCAGAGGCTTCTCTACTCATCCAACACGACTGGGGGTGCTGGGGTGCTGCTCGGCGTCCCCTCGGCCTTTTCCTGCTGGGGGGGGGGGGCCGGGAGGGGTCTGTCCCCATCCTGGGGGAAGCTTTGGCCCGAGAGGCTACAAAGAAGTTGCCCAGCCAGCACCTGCCCGGGTACCCGGGCTGCTGGGGAGGGTGTTCAGCCGGGGCTGGGGACACCGGGGGGGTGGAGGTGGGCTCTGTCCACCCACCCAGGAGACCCACTGGGTGGGCTGCGGAGCCCGGGGAGACCCCTGGTCATAACTTGGACCTTGTGGAGCACCCCGGGACTGGGCGTCAGGCTGAGCGGTGGGGTGGGCCGGGCAGCGTGCCCGCAGAGGGGCTGAAGGGTCCTCCAGAAGGGAGAGAGTTTAATCTTCTGTACTTGTCCCCTCTGCAGGAAACTGAAGATGTAACCAAAATTCCTGGGTAAGGTTCCTCCCGTTGTATTTCCCTGCCTTTTTTTTTTTTATTTCCGAATACCGCCCTGAGCGAACTGCTGCAGCTCCAGGGCTGCCCCTTAACTCTTAAGGACGTCGCTGCCGGAGCAAACGGCGAGGTCGGGAGGGTTTGGGCCGCGCCCCAGCGTGCGCTGGCGATTTGTGGGCTTGGAGGGGGCAGGCTCGCCCCGCTGGCAGCTCCCCTGGCCCCGGCCGCTCTCCCGGCGCCTGCCAGCCTGACCCGCTCTTGTCCTCGCCCCCAGGCTCAGCGACTTGGGGCGGATGTACGGCTACAACCCCAGCCCTCCCAAGCTGGAGGGGATCCGCAGGCCCACGAGCAAGACCGCCCTGCTGCAGAGCCGACGGCATTCCCTGGCCCTGCAGCCCCCCACGGACGTAAGCGGTGACCCCCGGGCTGGGAGGGGGGGGCCGGGCTCTGCCTCGGCTCCACGCCGGTTTGCTGAAGACCTTGACCCTGACTTTGGGTTGTGCCGCTTTCGGTCCCCCCTTGAGCACCAGCGCAGGGCTGGTGGTTCGTAGTTGTGATTTCCTGGGGGAGGCAGTTGGTTTCCTTCAGACTTGGGGGGGGTCTTTCATGGTTCTGAAAGCCCCCAAAAAAGGACGGATGGGCCGCGTGTCCCAGCGGGTCACAAACCCAGCACACCAGCGACCCGTCGCTCGGCACAGCCGGCTCTCAGAAGCCATCCCAGGGGACGGTCTTTGTTTTTTGGGGTCTCCTCCCCGCCTTGCAAAACCCGGAGCACCTGATGGTGCAGGCTCGGGAGTCTCTGGCAGTCTGGGTGCTGCAGGAGTAACCACCCCCCCACCACCCCCCCCAAAACCCCACTGGCCTGCGAGCTGGGGCCTGTGTCCCCCTTCCAGCTCTGACCGCGGCAGCGTCCCGCTTCCGAAGGGTTTCCTAAAGCGCGGAGAGCCTCTGCCAAAAGGGCAAAATACTGCTGGGGGGAAAGGGCGAGCGGTGGAGCGATGCTGGGCCCCGGGCCGCGCTCAGCAGCTGGTGCTGCCTCTCCGCAGGACGTGCTGACGCTGTCGAGCAGCACGGACAGTGAGGGGGAGACCGGGCAGGCGGCGGCGGGGCAGGCCCAGGGCACCACCAACGACAGCGACGACATCCAGACCATTTCCTCGGGCTCCGAGGAGGAGGAAGGGGACGACAAGAAAAACCCCTCGTCTGGGTCAGGTGAGGACGGCTGCTGGGGGAGGAACAGGGGCCGTGAGCGGAAGGTCCAGGTGAGAAATTCTGGCCAGAAACCACTGGGAAGGGCTCCTGAGGACGGAGCAGCTGTGAGCAGGGTGGATCCTGCTCCAGGCGCTGCTGAGCGGGGCCTGAAGCCTCCCTAGGCGCTGTCTGAGAAACCCCGGCCCTCAAGTATTGAGTATTTGTGGATGGCTCCTAAAAAAAAAAAGGGCAAAACAGCTGTGGGGCTTACGGTGGTGGGTCTCCAGGCTCCACTGGGTGGTGGGGATTCCCAGGAGCCATCCCAGGGTGGCATTTTGGATCTGAGCTGCATCTCTAAGGGATTTATCACCCCTGTGGGAAGAGGAGAGGGTCTCGGGGCGGCAGCGCTGCTGTGGGGCTCCTCTTGGGGAAGGTGGAGAGAGACCAGGGCGGTGTTGGCTCCTCTCTTGGGGCAGGTCCTGTGAAGAGGCAGGTGGCGGTGAAATCCACCCGCGGCTTCGCCCTGAAATCCACTCACGGGATCGCCATCAAATCCACCAACCTGGCCGCGGCCGACAAGGGCGAGAGCGCGCCCGTGCGCCGGACCACCCGCCAGTTCTACGACGGAGAGGAGTCCTGTTACATCATCGACGCCAAGCTGGAGGGGAACCTGGGCCGGTACCTCAACGTGAGTCACCGGGAAGGGACGGATTTGGGGTGACCTGTCCCGCCAGTGGGCCCCGTCCTCCCCAGGGTGAGATAAATAGCAGTAAAAAAGGGGGAAAAGAGCCAGGACTGGGAGGGTGAGCCGCCCCAGCCCGGTGAAACGGGGCAGCTGCTCCGGCCCCGTGACACGGGCTGAGCGGGACGGTGGCGTCAGCCCTTCCAGCGCCCGGTGCCTTTGCGAGCGCGGGGGTCCGGGCGCGTCCCCGGTGGGGCGGGCGGGGGGAGGGAGCGCGTCCTGTTGCGGCGGGAGCGCTGCCGCTGCACGAAGGCCGGTGCTTGCCGCCGGCTGGTTGGCACCCCTCGCCCCGCGGGAGCTCGCTCACTGCCTTGGTCTCCGCTCCCTTCACAGCACAGCTGCAGTCCCAACCTCTTCGTGCAGAACGTTTTTGTGGACACGCACGACCTCCGCTTCCCCTGGGTCGCCTTCTTCGCCAGCAAGTGAGTCGCGGGGCGCTCGGGGAAGGGCCGGGGCTGCGTGACCCGTGCGGGCTGGGTGCC
This sequence comes from Tyto alba, assembly GCF_018691265.1. Lineage (NCBI taxonomy): Eukaryota > Metazoa > Chordata > Aves > Strigiformes > Tytonidae > Tyto > Tyto alba. The sequence continues at coordinate 24,044,181 of NW_024881329.1, forward strand.
TCCTCCTCCCGGTCGCCACCGTCCCCCGTTTCACGCCAGCCCGAGCGGGGAGAAGCCCGGAGCTGAGCTGGGCGAGGAGCTCTCTTCCAGGCCGGAGCTTCTGGTGCGATTCGCAGCAGCTTTAGACCTTCCCAAAAGGGATTTAAGCGCGGAGCGGGCGGCTGCCCAGCTCCTTCGAGCCCCGAACCCCCGGGCGGCGGTGAATCCCTGCCGCCTGCCTCTCGGGCACCGCCAGCGCGGCCGCTCCTCCGTGAAGCCCCACGGGAGTGATTCAGCGGGGAACTTTGTCCCTTTGCTCGCCGCGCAGCCCGGGGCAGCGCCGCTGGCTGCTTCACCCTTGCCCCGGGGGAAGCTGGACCGCGCCGCCCCGGCCAGCGAGGTCGGACGTCGGCGGCGCTCTCTGCTAGCGAGGGGTCCAGCTCATCCTCCTGCTGGGAATGGCCTTTTCTCCCAGCCCGTGCAGGTTTTTTATTCTTCTTTTTTTTTTTTTTTTTTTAAAAAAAACCCAAAACTTCTCAGGAGGATACGAGCCGGCACAGAGCTGACGTGGGATTACAACTACGAAGTGGGCAGCGTGGAAGGCAAAGAGCTGCTGTGCTGCTGCGGGGCTGTCGAGTGCCGGGGGCGGCTGCTCTGAGCCCCTCGCCCCCAGGCCCGCGGCCGACTCGCCCCTTGTGAGGGTGAAGGTTCTTCTCGAGAGGTGGTTGTTTAAGAGTGACCGTTACGAAGCCGAGGACGGAGGCTTCGAGTTCTCCTGTTCACTTGAAAATTACAGCGGCAGACGGACGGGGAGCAGAACCGTGACCTGGACGGCTCGGGGGGGGGGGGGGGGGTGACCCCCAAACCTGGCGCTGAGCTTTGCTTCTACCCCATCCCCGGGGGGACGGTCCCTCCCCCGGTGCCGCGGGAAGGGCCGGTGGCCGAGCCCTCACCTGCCTGAGCTGGGGCCAAGCTGCAGTTCCTGCCCTGTGCCGGCTCGCCCGCCCTGACGGGTTTCCAGCAGAAAACGCTTCACCCAGGTTCCAGGGAACCGGGCGGGAGCGAGGGTGGAAATAAAGCTTGGTCCACTCTTAGAGCCACGATGGGAATTTAAGAGAAACAAAAGCAGTCTTCAACCGTGACATGTTGTAAAGAATCTTTTCATTGTTAAAAAGCAATAAAGTATGTTTTTCTATTTAAAAAAAAATTAAAAACTGCCCTGAACTTCAAACGCAGAAAAAAAAAAAAAAAAAAAAAAACAAAACAAACCTGAAAGAGCAGGATTTAACCACTTCCTTCATCCCTGTGTCCATGGGGCTCGCAGGAAAACTGCCCGAGGCAGCCGGGGCCAGCCAGGTTCATGGGCGCAGGGAGGACAACACGCTCCCCCCAGGCTTTTTCACCTTTCCTCCCTTCTGGCAAAACAAATACTCATGAAATCCTCCACTTCTTCAAACCGAGGAGCAGCTGGTTGCACTTGCCTTGCTCAGGAGCAGGGTTGATGCCCTCGCCACCCCCCACCCTCCGAGGACGGAGGCTCAGGGGACAGAGTCTGGCCTAAGCTACTGCCCTCAATTTGCAGTTGAGGCAGCCTTGAACTTGACTCAGTTGCACCAAATTTGCTTCGGGCACCTGGGGCTGGGGGGGGGGAAGGGCCGGGTGGGTGCAGGCAGCGGGGGGGGGGGGGGGAGGAGGAGCAGCTGCCTGGCCTGGCAGCTCCACAAGGAAAACTCCTTTTTTTATTTTTTTTTTTTTTTTTCTTTTTTCTCCCCTGGCAGCAATTCACAATTTCAAGTGTTGGGGTTTGGCTTTTCTCGGTTCTGGGCAGGGCTCGTACCTGCCCATCCGAAGGGTTCAGTCAACCTCTGTGAACACGGGCCTGGAGGCCGATTTTCACAAACTGGAACCCGATCTCGAAGCACAAAGCCCCGGGCGGGGCGGGGGGAGGAAGAGCCGCAGCAGCAAAAACCGGGTTCCAGCCGCCACCCCCAGCTCTCGGGCACCCGAACCACGAGCAGCCCCTGCGACTCTCACACAAGGGAGGCTTTTTTTTCCACGCTAAATCTTTTTTTTTTTTTTTTTCTTCTTAAAAACCTTTCCAGGGCCTCCGCGAGCTCCAGTTCCATCCTTAGCGTCCACCTGAATAGCGGCTTTGTCATCCTGGTGGGGCGAGGAGGGCGGCTGAAGCCCACACTCCCGGCTGGTTGTGAAGACATGGGAGAGCTTTCGGGGGGGGGGGGGGGAGGAAAAAAAAAAAAAAAAAAAAAGTAAAAATATCCAAACACTCAAATCTGGCCACTTTTAGCAGTGCCTAAACGAAAGCTAAAGGGGGCTGTGCTGAGCTGACCACCCCCAGACCCCCGCAGGGGCCAGGGCCACTGTGCCAGCCACAGAAGATGCCCAAGCCCTTTATTTTTTTATACCGAAGTTTATTAGTTTTTAACTTTTAATATATTTAACCTTTTATTTTTTTTTTTTTTTTTTTTTAAAAAACAGAAACAACAGAACACATTTTGGTCTGACGTTGGTTAATGGTCCTTCTCCCCCCACCCCTCCGCACTGGGAGGTCTCGCTGCATCCTGGGTGGATGCGGGAGACAGAGCCAAGCCCGGCTCCTCCTGTCTTCCAAATAAATAGAAACAAAACAAAACAAAAAATCAGTTGCAAATTTGTCCTGTTACAGCTGGGGAAGGGACCAGGAGAGGCCACGGAGAGGGAGAGACTCGAAACTCATTTACAGAAAAGAAATGAGGGGATTAAACTCCTCCGTGAGACGCTGGTAGTGACTAAACCCCGCAGCTTCCTTCCCCGAGTGCTTCCGCAGTGTCGTCTCAGCGTTCAGCCACCACAACACCCCAACTTCACCCGCTCCCCCCTCCGAGCCCCCCGAGGGTGACGGAGCAGCGGCTGCGCCGGCGTTTCCACCGCTCCCCGGTGCCGGCAGCGACGCCGGGCCCGGGTCAGGGCTCTGCTTTTCCCCCAGTGTTGGAAGAGGCAGCAGCGGGACGCGCTCCCCTCCGGCAAGGGGACGGTCGGGAAAGGGGGAACAACGCGGGGCTGGAGCCCGGCGAGGGGCTGGAGCCCACCCGAGGGGGCTGCGGGAAGGGGAGGGGGAAGGAGCCCTCCTCCTCCTGCCTGTCCCGGGGCACCGCGGTGGATTAAGGCAGCGGGTGAAAGGCAGAAAGGGCACCAACGGTGAGCGTGAGGGGGAGGAACAGCGACCGGTGCCGCGGCCCCGCGCCGGGGGGAGGCGGCCGAGGGGGGCTGGGGGCTGAGAGGGGCTCTCCGGGGTCCCGGTTTGATCTGCTGGACCAGGGAGGGGGGAAGGTGACGAGGGGACGGGGACCTTGGCGCTACGGGAGGGTGGCAGCGGTGGGATTTGACATCTCACGGGTTTGGCCTCCGGCGGGGCCCCCGGCCGCCCCCGCCAGCGCAGAGCCGGGCCGAGGGCGCTCACTCGGTTTTGCGGTGGTTGTTGTTGAGGACGGGGTGGCCGTTGGAGAGGGGCCCGTTCTTCGCCGCCTCCTCCTCCTCCTCCGAGTTGTCCGTCTCTTCACGGTCGCTCCTCTCGTCCTCCACCACCTGGGGGGGGGGGGGGGGGGGCGGAGAGAAAGGGAAAGGGGGAGCTCAGTCAGCAGCGCCCTGTTGTCCTGCTGGCACCCAGCGTCCCCCACCCCAACCACCGCGGTGTCTCCTCACCAAGGGAGTCCGGGACTCGGGAAGCCGAGCGCAGTTCGGCTCCACGGGCTGGGGGTCTCCCCTCACACCCCGCCCCCTCCATCCTTCCCGGGTCCGGATGGAGCCCCTTCCCCCCCCGCCCCACGGGGCTGGGACCCTCGAGCCCTCCCCAGGCCCCCTCTTGCCTTTCCAGTTATGAACTTCTGGGCCATGCGGATGATGAGGTAGGCCCAGAAGATGTGCAGCGACTGCAGCACCACCATCATGAAGTTGAAGAAGTAGTAGCCGAAGAACGCCGGGTAGAGATCCAGCGGATAAACCACCGTGCAGTGCATGATCCTGCCGGGAGAAAGAGCTCGGTTACGGGCAGGGAGCAGCGTCCCACCCCCAGTGGGTCTCCCTGCCCCGTGCCTCAGTTTCCCCACCCCGTCACCGGCCGCCAGCGCTCACCAAAAGGGCAGGATGACCAGGCGGGTGACGATGAAGACGGCGGCGAAGACGATGAAGATGTTGTTACAGGTGTTTCTCCAGCCGGCGTAGTTGAACATCTTGGCGGACTGTGGGGGCAGAGGGGGGGGGTGAAGTCGGGGAGGGGACACAGGGCGTGGCCGCGTGGAGGGGGCCGGGGGGGGACACACGCACCTCCAGCAGATAATCCGACGAGTCGTGCAGGGCCATGATGAGCGTCCCCGCACGGATGTAGTTGGCGAACCAGGAGAAGCTGATGAGGATGATGGTGGCGACGTGGTGGATGATTTGCTCTTTGAAGTCCTGCGCCCGGGGAAAGGGGCAGCCGGGGGGTTACAGCAGCCTGGCTCTAACCCCCAGCACCCCGCTGGCCCTCTCGCCTCCGAGATCCCCCTCATAGCCCCAAATCCTCCCCCGTGGCCCCAGATCCACCCTCGTGGCCCCAGATCCCCCCCCGTGGCCCCAGATCCCCCCCCCGTGGTCCCAGATCCCCCCCCTGTGGTCCCAGATCCACCCCCGTGGCCCCAGATCCACCCTCCCGTGGCCCCAGATCCCCCCCCCGTGGCCCCAGATCCCCCCCCCGTGGCCCCAGATCCCCCCCCCATGGCCCCAGATCCCCCCCCCGTGGCCCCAGATCCGCCCCCCGCCATGGCCCCAGATCCCCCCCAGCCCGCTGCCCACCACGAGGGCAGAGGAAACCCTGCCAAGACGTCCCTGCCTCTGCCACCCCCGTCCCACCGTCGCAGCCCACCTTGCGCTTGACGTCGGAGGCGATGCTGAAGAGCAGGGACCAGTAGAAGGAGAGCTCGATCATGTAGTACCAGTACTGGGAGGGCAGCATGCTCTGAAAGCCAACGGACAGGCTGGGGGGGATCCTCCATGCGCCCCAGGGGGAGGTTGATCCCTTTCCGCGGGCGCCAGCCGGACCCACGGGTGTCCCGGGGAGCCTTCTGCCCCCCACGGCACCCAAAGCCCCTCTCCGTGCGTCAGCTGAACCCACGCGGGTGCCAGAGACCCTCCCGCGCCCCCGGGGTCCCCGGTTCCCATCTCCCATCGCCCAGGCAGCTCCCGGGGGGCAGGAAGGGCCGTGGAACGGCGGCTGGGAGGGGGTCGGGCGCTCACCTGGATGGGGTATCCCTTCCACACCTCCCGGAGGTCGTAGAACCAGGGTTTCTGCGGGATGCGGGGAGGAGAGAGAGGCAGAGTGGTGTTAGAGGGGGCCGGGGGGGCCGGGTAGGCGCTGGGGGGGGACACGCAATACTTACATCCACTATGACAGCCATGCCAGCAATGAAAGCAATAAGGTAAAACGTGAATCGCCAACTGGAAAAAGGAAGCAGATGGTCCTCAGACGCGCACCGGGGCGAGGGAGGGAGAAGGATGGACCCGCCAGCCCCACGTTCCGCCCGCCCAGCGGGTGCCCCCGAGCCCCCCCACGACCGAGGGGAGGTGGCCCGCAGGGTGACGGTGACGCCGGGTTCTCACCTGGCCTCCCTGAACTTCTTGAGCAGGCTGGGCCGGTCTTGGTTGCGGCGGCGGCGAAACCAGCGCTCCACCTGCCGCACCGTGCAGCCGCTCTTCTTCGAGAGCATCTCCACGTCGGCCTGGGGGGACAGCGGGGACGTCACCGCCCGTCCCGCCCCCCCACACCCCAAGCCACGCCGAGCCCCTTTTGGGGACCCCCCCCCATCCCCTCACCTGCTTGGGGTGTTTGGTGGTGGCAGCGTAAAACTTCTCCAGCACGGCGTTGGGGGTGGCTTTTAACCTGATCTTCTCCTTGACGTTCAGCAGCCCGGCCAGGGGGGTGGCCACGTACCTGGGGAAGGAGTCGGGGGGGGGGGGGTGGGACGGACGGACGGACACGCACACATAAACCATCTCTATTTCTGTGTCACCCGGCTGATGTGGCCCCAAAGCCACCCAGGGACCCACAGCCACCCCGTGCCTCAGTTTCCCCATCCCGCTGCTGCTTCTCCAAGGTGGGTTTGACCACAGGGGAATCCCCCCCGGGTCCCTCTGTCACGGCGGGGTTGGGGGGCCGCCCCCCTTCTCCCATCATCCCAACAAAGCCCCGTCTGTTCCCGGCCTCGGCTCGCCATTGTTTGCCCAACAAATCGCTCCTTAACCGCCGGGGCCCGCGGCCCGACCGCGCCGCGATAAGGGCGGCGGAGGATGCACAAAGCCGGGTTTGTGCGGGGGCAGATCCCCGACCCAAAATGTGGTCTGGGGGGGGGAGGGGACAGGGGCTGGACCCCCACCCCGGGGTGCCCCGGCCAGGCCGAGGGCAGGGCGAGGCGTCCGAGGGTTTGTCCCCAGCCCCGGGTGTGGGGAGACCTGGATAGCTGGGGGGGGGGTGGGTGGGGGTGTGTCCCCCCACCCCAGGGAAGGGACTCACGTCTCAAAGAGGTGCCGGACGACGAGGAAGAGGAAGGCCAAGGGGAGGGTGATGTAGAGGTCGGAGGCTTTGGCGTAGACTCGCCCATCCCGGTCCTCCAGGTCGGCCCAGGTGAGGTTCGCCGGGAGCCAGAGCCGTTCCCACCAAAAATAGCTGTACAGGGTCTGAAACATGCTGGGGGGGGGGGGGGGGGGGGGGAGGAAAAGAGCGAGGAGGTGAGGAAGGGGCCGCGGCCCGCCGGGAACTGGGGGTCCCCGCTCGCGTCTGCAACGCCCCAGCGAGCCCCCCCGGGGTGGCAAAATCCCCCCCCCCTCACGGGGCGGCCGGGCGCTCGGCTCCGGCACAGAGGGACTTTGCTCCCTGCGGCGGGGGAGGTCGGCGGGTGATGATTAACCGGGGCCGGCTCGCGCGTCCCACCGGCGGGACGGCACCCTGGCACCGGGCACCCGCTCCCCGGGACCCCCCCCCACCCCACCCCGGGCACCAGCACAGCCCCGGGGTGACGAGGAGGGGGGAAGCCCCCCAACACGGGGTTTTTTCTGCCCAGCCGGGAGTCGATCCTGGGTGCGCAGCCCAAGGCTGAGGCGGGGTGGGGAAACTGAGGCACGGAGCCCACCCCCGCCCCCGGGCCGGGCGGGCGGCCCCGCGGCGCAGGATTTAGGGATTTGCCGGCGGCACAATAACCCCCTTTGTGCCTTAAAAAGGCTCCCGGCGGGCGCGGGGAGGGGGGGGGGGGGGGGGGGAAGCCCAGCGCTGGCACCGGGCGTGGGGTCGGCGCATCCCGGCTCTTCCTCCCCCTCCTCACCGGCACTGGGCACAAACTGGTTTCTCCCCACTTTGGGGAGCTGGGCTGGGGGTCTTGGGGGGGACGACGGGGACCCCCCACCCCCGGGAGGGAAATCCCCGGCGTGGAGGAACCAGCTTCGCTCCGGGAACTGGGGGGAGAGGAGTGGCCGGGGCTGGGTTCTCAAGGCGAGGGGGGAGCGTGGCCCAGTTCCCACTGGGACGGGATGAAACGGGACAGGACGGGCTGGAACGGGACAAAATGGGCCGGAATGGGAAGAAACGGGCCGGAACGGGCCGGACTGGGGTGGAACGGGCCGGACTGGGCCGGCGGTGCCGCGGGCAGGTAACGGGCAGGGCGGCAGCCGGGGCGTGGGAGGACTCGGGGTGAGGCCCCGGTCAGGGCCGGCGGCATCTCCCTCCCCCCGGGAAAAGGGGGCTCGGGGGGGGGGGAGAGGAGCCAGGACCGGGGGGGGCGGGGAGGGGGGAGGGAAGGCACCGACAGCCGGGCTCCCCCCCCCCCCCCCCCCCCGAGGTGATTTTAGGAGCGATCCTGCGGGGAAGGGAGAAAACGCTGAAATTTTGTAGGTCACCGAGAAGAAAAAACCAGGAGCGGGAGCGTCGCTGGGCACCGGATGGCGGGCGGGCCCGGGGGGGCGGCGGGGGCGCGGTTGGGGGGTACCGGTCGCCCCGGGGGGGGGCCCGGACCCCGGGGCCTCGCTGCGGGCCGAGGGGGCACCGTCTCCGCCCGGGGCCGGCCCCGCCCGGCCGGGGGAACCGGGGGGGGGGGGCCCCGGTGGGGCCTGGCGGGGGGGGGGGCGGGGGGGCCGCCGGGCCTGGGCCCGCCGCAGCGGGGAGGCCCCGAGGCTTGAGGCGGGGGGGAGGGAGGGGAACGGGGAACCGGACACGGAACGGACACGACCCCCCCCCTCCCCCCCCGCCCCACTCACGCGCCGCCGCCGCCCGGAGCCGCCGCCGCCGCCTCGCGCTGCCGCCGCCCCCCCCCCCACCCCCCCCTCTCCGCGCGCGCGCCCCGCGCCAGGCAGCGGGCGGGAGTGACGTCACCGCCAACACCGAGGGCCCGGAGGGGAGCGGGGCGGGGCGGGGCGCCAGGCGTGAGCAATCCATCCCCGGGGCGGGGATCGGACGGACGGACGGACGGACGGACGGGTCTCGGGCGCCGCCTACGTGCCCCCTGTACGTGCGCCCAGGACGCCCCGTGCTTCACCCCTATAGCCCCCTATACACCCCACACACGCACACCCACGGACACGCTCCGTGCTCACCCCTATAGACCCCACACACACACCCACGGGCACGCTCCGTGCTCACCCCTATAGACCCCACACACACACCCACGGACACGCTCCGTGCTCACCCCTATAGACCCCACACACGCACACCCACGGGCACGCTCCGTGCTCACCCCTATAGACCCCCCACGCACACCCACGGGCACGCTCCGTGCTCACCCCTATAGACCCCACACACACACCCACGGGCACGCTCCGTGCTCACCCCTATAGACCCCCCACGCACACCCACGGGCACGCTCCGTGCTCACCCCTATAGACCCCACACACACACCCACGGGCACGCTCCGTGCTCACCCCTATAGATCCCTATAGACCCCACACACACACCCACGGGCACGCTCCGTGCTCACCCCTATAAACGCCCCACACACACGCACGGACATGCTCCGTGCTCACCCCTATAGACCCCACACCCACGGGCACGCCCCGTGCTCACCCCTATAGACGCCCCACACACACCCACGGACATGCTCCGTGCTCACCCCTATAGACCCCACACCCACGGAAACGCCCCGTGCTCACCCCCTACGCCCCCTGTACGTACCCCACACATCCCCCATTACCCCCGCCCCCCCCCGTGCCCCCCACCTTTCCTGCCCTATACGCCCCCCGGGCACACCCTGCCCTCGCCCCTGCACCCCCCCTATACACTCTATACATCCCCTATAGACCCCACTCACCCCCGTACACGCCCCCCACCCGCGGGCGGCGGTCCCGAGGCACAGCGCCCCCTGCCGGTCGCGCCGCCGCACCCCGCGGGGGGCCCCGAACCCGCGTGTCCGTCACACCAAAACCCCCCGGACCCGCCTGTGCGTGGGGAGTGGAGGGTCCCGTCACCCAGAACCCCCCCAAATCCCCCTCTAACCCCGTCAAACCCGCGTGTCCGTGGAGGCTCCCATCACCCCAAAACCTACCCAAATTCCCCTCTAACCCCCCCAAACTTGCACGTCCAGGGGGTGCAGAGGGTCCCGTCACCCCAAACCCCCCCAAATCCCCCTCAAGCCCCCCTGAACGCACGTGTCCGTGGGCGTGGAGGCTCCCATCACACCAAAATCCCCCCAAATGCTCCTCTAACCCTGCAAACCCGTGTGTCTGTGGAGGCTCCCATCACCCCAAAACCACCCCAACCCCCCTCAAGACCCCCCAGCCCCACGTGTCTGTGGGGTATGGAGGATCCCATCACCCCAAAGCCCCCCAAACTCGTGTGTCCGTGGAGGGGGGGCAGAGGTCCCCACTGGTGTCAAACGGCCAGACCCGCGCACGTGAGGACAAGTCCTTTATTTGCCAAGGGCTAAGGCCACATTTCGGACACGGGGTGCATGTCCCCCCCGCCAGACGCGTGTCCCCCCACGTCTCAGAGCAGGGACCAAGGGGTGGGACCCCCCCCCCCGGGTGGGGGGGCCCCCTCATATTAAGGCCACTGGAAAGATTTGGGTGGTCCCGGTGACAGGTAATTCTCTGTGTGTCCCCACTCCTGTCCCCAGGGACCCCCGGGGGATCTCCCCGGAGAGATGCGAGCGGGGACTCGGGGGGCCCCGGGCACCCCCCACATGCCCCAGCCTGGCTGGGAGCTGCAGGGGGGGCCAGGGGGGTGTGGGGGCCCCCACGGGGGGCCGGGCTAGAGGAGGGTGCAGTCCAAGTCCGGCTTCTGCCGCTGCCTCCGCTCTCCGGCCGGCGGCCGCGCGCGGCCCTGCGGGCACGAGGAGGGGGCTGGGGACACCCCGCAGAGACCCCCCCACAATGCGGGGGGGGGGGACACTGCCGCCCCCCCCCAGCCCTCCCTCCCGGGAGTGGGTGGTGGGGCAGGGCGGGGGGGGGGGGCGGTTAGGGGGTGACAAGCACCCGCACCCCACGCTGCAGGCCCGAGAGGGTGCAGCCGGTTACCTGCGCTGGCACCGGCCGCTGCTGCTGCTGCTGCTGCTGCTGTTGATGATGATGATGATGATGATGATACTCCTCCTGCTGCAGCTGGCGAGCGAGCTCCAGGTCACTCAGTGCGGAGGGGTCGTGTCCCTGCTGCTGCTGCAGTGACAGGGCGATCATATAATCCTGGGGGGGGGGAAGAAAGAGAGAGGGGGGGTCAGCACAGCAGCCCCAAACCCCACAGCATCCCCTGGAGCTGGGCCGGGACTCAGGTGTCCTCTCGCTGCCACCGGTTGTCCCCTACCTGGTCCACTTGTCTCTGCTGGAGCCGGTGATCCGGGGGGGCTGTGGCGGCCCCCTCCTTGCCCGGAGCGTGGCTGAGATGAAAATCGGTGTCGCAGAAGCAGCTGTCCCCATCCACGTTGTGGAGGCTCTCCCAGACCACCCTCTCCTCCTGCAGGAAGCCCTGGTCTGTCACCAGCAGGTAGAGGTGGCCCTGGGGAGAGGGGACAGGGGACAGTCAGCCCCCCCCCAGTGCGGGGGGGGGGGTGTCAGCCAGCTGGAAGGCAGCCGGGGAAGGGGCTGGAGCGGCACCTTGTGCTTTATCATGGTGCTGAAGTGGTTGTTGCGGAAGAAGACGCTGAGCTCGCCCTCCCTGACGGCGGCCGTGAGCTCGCACAGCCCGTGGTAGGTCAACTGGGAGGCCGTGGACTCCAGGAACTGCTCCGCCACCAGCCCTGGGGTGAGAGTGGGGTGGGAGTGGGGCCGGGGCGTCGAGACCCCCCCACACACCCCCCCGGGGAGTGGGGGGCCGTTACCTTCGCTCACCAGGCTGGAGTCGCTGGCCTGTTTGCAGGTGATGATCTTCTCCACCAGTTGGTTGTAGCTGAGCTTGCCCACGGCTCGCACCACCTCGGGGCTCTGTGGGGAGGGGAAGGGCCGGGGGGGTGAGCACCGGCTCGGCGGGGACCTGCCCTCCCTCCCTCCCTCCCTCCCGCCCGCAGCGGCCCAGGGCAAGGGCAGGACGCTTCACTTGGGACCTTCCCCAACCACCTCCGCCACGGGGACGTCCAAGAGGCTTCCACCGTGGGGAAGGAGCCGTCATGGGAGGGGTTGGGTCGGAAAGGGACCTTCGAAGACCGTCTAGACCCGCCTTCCCCCAGCCCAGGGGGCTCCCAGCCCCGTCCAACCTGGCCTTGAACCCCTGATGGGGCAGCCACAGCTTCTCTGGGCACCCTGGGCCAGCGCCTCACCAGCCCCCCGGATCATTCCCTTGCGTCCCTGGACCCACGCAAGCCACCGGCCAGGACAGCCGTGGGGCCAGCTCACCTGGGGGTCCACCAGCCAGCCGTGGTAGAGCGGGACGTTGAGGAGGTCGAAGACGATGCACTCGGGCGTGTACTCGAAGTCCGAGACACCCGTGAACCGCACGTTGACGTCCAGCCCCGTGGAGAGCTTGGGGAGGACCATCATGGTGTCGTTGATGTTCTGGGTGGGGAAGAAACAAGGTGGGGCCTGACTGGGGAGTGGGCTGGCACCCCAAATCTTGCAACCTAAGGCCACCGGTGCTCCCTGAGATGGGACGGGGGGGTCAATTTTTGGGCTGGGTGACAGGCGGCCTCGCTCCTCACCTGCTGGAAGTTGAGCTGCAGCCCCTCTGACGGCTCCCGGGGTTGGGTGGACAAGATGCAATCCCCTGCGAGGCAGCGCGGTCAGCCCCCAGCGAGCCCACGCCCCGCGGCACGCCGCCCTCCCGGCAGTGGGGTGGGGGGCTGACGGGGGCCCCGGGGACCTCACCCAAATGTGCCATCAGCTCCTCGGATGTGATCACCTCCTTCTGCGGGGGCAGCTTCACCTGGAAGCACCGAGAGGCTGGGGACCAGCCCCCGGCTCCTTCCCCTTGCCATGTGGGGGGAGCCGAGCCCGATCCCCCCCTCACCAGCCCCCCCAAATCCCTCCCCCCAGCACCCTGCTTGCCTTCCACTGCAAGAAGAGGATGTTCATGATGGCCAGGAGTGGGCAGGGTCCGTTCTCGCTCTGCGTGATGACGGGCGTCCGCTCGCCTTTCCAGCTGATCCACTTCACGCAATAAAAATCCGCCTCCGCTTCCCGAGTGGGGGTCCGGGCTCGGGGGGGCTCAGCCGGTAACCCCACCGCCCCGGCACCCAGGCTGGGCAGGGGGGCACCCAGCGGGGACCCCCTGCTTTCCTGGGGCTGTTTCTCCCCAGCATCTTCCCTGGGATGCTCATCGGAGGGGAGGTGCAGGGCGCAGCCCGGCTGCCCCACGCCAGGGCTGGGAGCCACGTCCTCCTCTGCGCCGCGTGGCTCGGCCGGTGCCGGGCTCTCCCGGCCACCAGCCGGCATTTCATCCCCACCGACGGCCTCCTCCGGGACCTGGCGGGTCCCTTCGGCGCTGGAGGGGGCCGGGACCGTCCCTCCTTGCTTGGGCGGCTGCTCCATTGAGACCCTCACCGTGGCGTCCTGCCTCAGGCGGGTCCGGATCAGGCCCCTGGGGACGCTCCGGGTCCGTCCAGGAACAGCCGCATCCCAAACCTCTCCCTCAGAAGGTAAAACTTGGGTATTTCAAGAAAAAACACATATATTAGTCCAATATATTTACCAGGTATGGCTTGTTTAGCTTAGATTTTTTTTCTCCCCCATTCCTTTACATTCATTTAAATAATGAAAAATAAAACGTTGGCCGCGCACGCTTCTAAATCACCGTTAAAAAACTTAATGCCATGGATACGTGTGGATTTTATCTGCCTCCCGTTTGCACAGAAAGAGGGAAAAAACCCCCAAACCAACCTAGGAGGAATTGAGTTTGATGGAGCCAAAGCAGCGTCAGGGAGAGGTCAGTCCTGTGTTTTCCTGCAAACTCGGCCCGGCAAAGATGCTCCTGCAAAGAGATTTGGAAATCTGGCTTTGGAGTACTCAAGAGAATTGAGAAGTTTGGCTTTGAAACACTCAAGAGATTTGGAAAATTTGCCTTTGAAATAGTCAGGCAAATGGGTAAATTTGGCTTTGAAACCCTCTGCGCAGGCAGGAGCGCGGCCGCTCCGCCCTGTCCCCCCGGTGCCCCCCGGGACGTCTCACCCCCAAAGCCCCCGGGGACCCCGGCGTTCCCTGCTCGGAGAGGGGTGATGGCAACAATGGCGATAAGCAGCGATGAAAACGCCTGGGGAGGGTGGAAACTGGGGGAAAAAGGGAGTTTTTTGGGCAGGTGGTGAAAGCCTGGGAGAAAATCAAGGGGGTTGGTGCCCTCTGAGCCATTCTCGTCTCTTTTAGAGCCAGAGCAGAAGGGTCTTGGGGGAAAGAAAAGGAAGGGGATGGTGGCCAATGCTCAACATCTGTTTATTTATTATTAATAATTAATATTAATTTTAATATAAAGTAATAAAGTGCAGCAAAAACAGAGAAATAAATAAGTAAATAAATATTCTCGATAAATAAATAGACATATAGGTAAATAAATAGTTATATAGATAAATAAATAGTAAGCAAACAAATATTCTTGATAGGTAGATAAGTGGATAGATAAATCAATATTCTTAATAAATCCCTAAATAAGTAATCTCTGTAAATAAAGGGCATAGAAAGAAATAAACAAACGTTCTCGATAGATGAATAGATGTGTAGGTAAGGAAAGAAATACGAAGTATTACTAACTAAAACAAATAATAAATATTTTTGATAGATAAGTAGGTGGGCAAGCAGTCTTAAAACCTGAGTTTGTACCTAAGTGTTCTGAATGCATAAAAAATAAATCAAATCAGATGAAATCTCTTCAGCAGCAGGACTGCCCAGCGGCCGGCGGTGTGCCTGCGGAGGGGCGGGCGCTGCCCCCCCGCCCGGGGCCGGACCCGCCGCACCGGTCGCGCCCGCCGAGACGCCGGGAGCCGGAAAAACCGGCCGGGGGCGGCAGCTCCGGCGCTGGGCAGCGGGCACCGGGCTGGGCCGGGGCCGGGGGGGGGCGCCGGGGGCCGCCCTGCCTCAGTTTCCCCAGCCGGCAGCGGGGGCGGCCGCAGCATCCTGGGGCGACCACCCCAGGCACCCCCAGCCCACCCCAACATCCCACCTCACCCCAACCCGCCGCGGGGCAGGGGGGCACCCCCAAAGCCCCCGCCCCGCTCTTACTTTGCAGCCGTTTCGCTGCTGTCGTTTCTCCACTCCTTCCTTCTTTTCCTCCTTTTTCCTCCTTCTTTCTTCTTTTGCCTTCTTTTTTCTCCCTTTTCCTTTTTTTCCTTCTTTATTCCTTCTTTTCCCCTCCTTTTTTTCTTATTTATTTTTCCTTCTTTCGGCTTTTTCCTCCTTTTTCCCTCTTTATTCTCCCTTTTTTCCTTCTTTATCTTCCTTTCCCCTTCTTTTATCCTCCCTTTTCCTCCTTTCCTCCTCCTTTTTCCCTTCTTTTTTCCTCGCTATGCCTCCTTGTTACTCCTCTGAGTTTCCTCCTTCCCCCCCCTTTTCTCCTCCTTTTTCCCTAATTTTTTTTCCTCCTTATGCCCCCTGTTCACCCCTCTCCGTCCCTTTTTTGCTGCTTTTCCCCCGCCGTCCCCGCGGCAGGCCGGGGCCTGCTCCCCGCCGCCAGCCCACGCTCGGGCTCTGCGGGGAAGGCGGATTCACGGCGGAGGAGTAGGAGGAGGAGGAGGAGGAGGAGGAGGAGGAGGAGGAGGAGGAGGGGCAGGCGGGGTGGAGAGTGAAGGCAGCGGCCGCGCCGCGCTGGCGGTTCCCTCCGCCCGCACCCGAAATCAACCGATTTTCCGGTTTCTTCCCCCGTTTCGAGGCCCGGTGCTGGGCCGCAGTGGAGGGGGGGGGGGGGGGGCGGTGGGTGCCCCCCGATTTCAGCCGCCGGCGGGTCTGGGGCTCAGGCCACAGCCACAAGGCGGGGGGGGGGGGGGTCAACCCCTCACCGGTTACTGGTCACCAGTAACTAGTTACTGGTTGGGATGGGGGGACGCCATCCTGCGGTGTAATAAAGCCGGGGGGGGGGGCACGGCCTGTCTGGAGGGTTCCGGGGGGGCCGGGCCGGGCCGGTGGGGGGGTGGCTGGGGGATTTAGGGGTGCCAGGGGGGTGTGGGGAGGGTTGGGGAGGTTGAGGACCCAAGGAGGGTTTGGAGAGGTTGGGGTGTCAGGGGGGGTAGGGGGGGTTTGGGGGGGTCGGCAGGGGGTTAAAGGAGGTCGTGGGGGGGTGGGAGTGTCGGGGGGGGTTGGGGTGCAAATAGGGTTGGGGGGTGTTAGGGGGATTTGGGGTGTCAAAAGAGTTTCAGGTGCCGCGGGGGGGGGGTGAAGGGGTGTCAGGAGGGTTTGGGGGTGTCGGGGGGGGCGGTGTCACCCCCCACCATCACCCACCGCCCCCCCCTCCTCAGCCCCGCCCGCGCGGGCTGCCGGGAAGGGGGCGGGGGCAGAGCGGGGGAGGACACGCCCCTTGTTAGCCACGCCCTCCCCCTTCCCGACAGCCCGCGCGGGAGGTCACGCCCCGATGCTGAGGAGGGGCGGGGGGGTGGGGTGGGGGCTGCTGGGCCGTGCCGGGCGGTACCGGGCCGTACCGGGCCGTACGGGGCCGTGCCGGGCGGTACCGGGCCGTACCGGGCCGTACGGGGCCGTGCCGGGCCGTACGGGGCCGTGCCGGGCGGTACGGGGCCGGGCGGGGCCGGGCGGGTTGGGGCGCGGATCGCCGCCGCTATGGAGCGGTTCGTGGAGGGGAACCGGGCGGCTCTGCAGGTAGCGGTGCCGGGGGGCGAGGGGGGCACTGGGCGCTCAGGGAGGGGGTTGCAGGGGGCTCAGGGTGCCCCAGAGATGAGGGTGCAGGGAGGACTGCAGGCTGGGTGTCCAGGGGTTTGGGGTGCCCAGGAAAACAGGGTGCAGCTGGGTACCCGGTGGAGCAGGGTGCATGGAGACTGGGGTGCGGAGGGTTTGGGGTGCATGGGTGCCCAGGGGAGTGGGGTGCAGGGGGGAGCAGGGTGCACGGGGGGCTTGGGGTGCACGGGGTCTGGGTGCCCAGGAGAGCAGGGTACAGGGGGGAAAGGGGGTGCCCAGGGGAAGTGGGGTGCCTGAGGACTGGGGTGCACAGAGGATCAAGGCCCCCGAGCGGGGTGTCCCCGTCCCCCCTGGAGCGGGGCCGGTTCTGTGCTGCCCCTCGGCCCCACGACAGCCCAGGCTGGGGTGCCACCGCTGCACCAGGGACACCCCCAAACCGCTTCCACGGCCAGGGGCTCCCCAGCACCCCCCCTAGCCCTGCAGCCTCTTCCCCCGGCTCGCAGCACAGGGGTGCAGGTCCCCAACCCATGGCGGGGTTCATGCCGCCGCCGGCGCTCGGTTGTTTACTTCCTCGGCTGGTACCGAATAAATGAGCGAATCTGGGTTACGGCATGAAATAATTGTCACCAAAAAAGGGCCTGGAGACACGGCGGCTCCCTCGAGCGGAACGGGACGGGCGCCAGCAGCGGGGGACGGGGGACCGCTGGGGTGACATGGGTGACATTTTTTTCTTGTTACCGCGGGGAAGGAAAAAAGGGGTGAAATGTAGCGGGTTTTGGGGGTAGTCAGCCCCAAACTGCCTCTGTGGGCGCTTTGATCTGGGGTTTAAATGCCAAAAGCTCCCGGGGCCATGACGGCGTCCCCCAGGGCAGGGAGGTCCCTGTCCCCACTGCCGGGGTCACTCGTGGACGAGCTGGGTTTTTTCCTTTGCTCCCCGGGGCCCCAGTGTGCCTGTTTTCGTGCATGTGCCCCCAAAACGTGAGGCTTTTATGCCAGAAATGGATCCCGACCAGGTCTCGTCCCGAGGGCGCCGGCCCAGTCGGTGTTTCGGGGATGCCAGGAGTCCGTCCGCTGCCGGTGGCGGCTGGGAGACGGGTGACATCCACGACAAGTGGCTCCGGGGACACTGGCGTGTCCCCCTCAAGGGCAGGGAAGGGGAAGGGACTGGCTTGGGGGTCTTTGGGGGACAGGGACACGTCGCTGCCATGCCTGATGCCTCCTGCCCCGGCAGGAGCACGTCCGGCGTCACCGGGAGATCCACGTGGTGATGGGCAACGAGGCCTGTGACCTGGACTCCACCGTCTCGGCCCTGGCCCTGGCGTATTTCCTGGCGAAGGTGAGGCTCGCCCGCTGGCTCGGGGACAAATGGTGGCTTGGGGGGACGCCTCGCCGGGTGTCACACCCCCCCCACCCCGCCCCGCCGCAGACCTCCCCGGCTCCCCAAGCCGCCTTCATCCCGGTGCTGAACATCCCTCGCGCCGACTTCGCCCTCCGGTCAGAGACGACGTTCCTGCTGCGGGAGCAGGGCATCCCCACCGCCCCCCTCATCTTTCGGGATGAGATCGACCTGGGGGGGCTGCACCGCGCCGGGCTGCTCTCCCTGACGCTAGTCGATCACCACGTCCTGCCTGGGTGAGCCGGGGCTGGGGGGACACGGGGACAACCAGAGCCACCCCCCCCCCCGAAGCCTCGCTTTGTTCCTCGCTTGATTTTGGCGGAGGGTGGGTAAAACTGTTCCATTTCCGGGGTGTTTTTAGGGGAGGAGAAGAGGAACAAAGTGGGTTTCCAGGCTCTGCTGGGGTGCCGGGGCTGTGGCGGGGGTCTCACCCTCCCCATCTCGCCCGCCAGCGCTGACGCCGCCCTGGAAGAGGCCGTGGTGGAGGTCCTCGATCACCGGCCGTTGGAACGGGACCGAGCCCCCGGCTGCCAGGTGACAGCAGAGCCGGTGGGCTCCTGCGCCACGCTGGTGACGGAACGGATCGCCCAAGGTCCCCCGGGCGTGCTGGACAGACCCACGGCCGCGCTGCTGCACGGTGAGGACGGGGCGGCCCCTCGCTGAGCCCCATCCGAGGGGGGACACTGACGACATGACGGCCCCCGGTTGTGTGTGTCCCGTCCCTCCCCGTCCCTGCCAGGCACCATCTTGCTGGACTGTGTGAACCTGAGCCCGGCCGCCGGCAAGGTGACGCCCCGCGACGTGGCGTGCGTCTCCCTGCTCGAGGCGAGGTTCCCCGAGCTCCCGCCCCGTGACACCGTCTTCGAGGCCCTGCAAGCGGCCAAGTTTGACGTCTCAGGTCTGTGCGCCAGGGTGGTGGCATCCAGGGTCTGTCTGGGAGCGGGTCCTGGGACAGACCCCTCTGCTTGGGGACAAGGGCGCGTCCCCGGGGCTCACGCTCGGCCCCTCTCGTCTTGCAGGGCTGACGACGGAGCAGATGCTGCGGAAGGACCTCAAAGTCCTCTTCGGCGATGAGCTGCTCCTCGCCGTCAGCGCCATCTACGTGGACCTGGAGGTGAGGCTCAACCCAGGGCGAGGGGAAACTGAGGCAGGGGGGTGGCACGATGGGGACAGCGGGGTGACGCCAGCGTCTCTCCCCCTCCAGACCTTCCTGCGCTGGCCCGGCTTGCTGCAGGACCTGGATGCTTTCTGCCAGGCTCGGGGCTACGCGGGGCTGGTGGCCATGACGATCTCTTTTAATGAGCGCAACGAGCCCTCCCGGCAGCTCGCGGTCTACAGCCGGCGCGAGACCCTCCGCAGCGCGGTGAGTGGGGCCAGGGGTGGGGGGCCGGGCCCCCCAGTCCCTCAGCACAAGGGGGTGGGGTAGGAGCCAGGCAGTTCTCAGCTGCAGTTTGCCCCCACACCCCCTGATTTTGAGGGGTGCTGGTGAGGGGGTCCTGGCCACGATGCTCCCTCCCTTGCAGGTGTGCCGGGCGCTGGAGGAGGCGACGACACCGGCCCTGCAGCTCCAGCCCCTGCCGAGCCCCTGGCCCTGCCTGGGCGCCTACACCCAGGGCGACGTTTCAGCGTCGCGGAAGAAGGTGCTGCCCATCCTACGGGCAGCCCTGGGGGGGCCGAGCGCTGCCGGGGGGCCGGAGGAGGAGGTGGTCCCGCCACCCACCCCGATGAACAGCCTGGTGGAGGACTGTCCGCTGGCACAGGCCGTGCCCCCCCTCTGCCCCCAGGATGTCCTGGAGCGGGTCAGCCGCATCGCCGCCGGGCAGCCCCCCGCCTCCCCAAAATAAGAGCGGGCACCCGGCGGCTTTTGGGGGGGGGGGGGGCGTACGAGGAGGTGGGGTCCCCGGGCAGGTCTCGGTGGGGTGCCCGGGCGCGGGGGGGTTGCATTAGAGCTCGGCTCCCTGGCGGGGATGGGTCCTCGCTGCGATTTGCTCCCACCAGCCAGAGGCTCCCCCCGCCCCAAGGGCGCTGCTGGGGTTTGGTCCCCCAGGGTGGGTTTTCGGGGACCCCGTGGGCCAGGGCAGCACTTGCACCCACTTAACGAAGGCGCTGGGGGAGTTAATGAGTTTTTGCCATTCTTCCTCCCCTGGGGGGGGTTCGGGGGGGCCACAGATGGCAGGTCCAGATGCGCACCAGCCCAGGACTGTCACCCACGTACTCCGAGGATTAAATTTCCCTTTTCTTCCACTTTTGGCTCTCAGCTTTTCTTTTGCGACCAATCTCATGCTGCCCCACTCACCCTGGGGGTGCCCACCATGGCCCCCCACCCTCCCTTTGGGCATCCTGGGGGGTGAACCCCCTCTTTTCCTGGGGTGCAAACCCCTCCTGCCAAGCCAGAGGAGCATTTTGTGGCCCTGTAGCGCGGGGGGGAGGGGGGGTGCTCAGTGCAGCTGAACCCCCAAATCCAGCCCAGCCGGGAGGAAACAGGTTGTGCTGTGAGGAGCCGTGGCATCTGCCAGCTGCAAATGCAGACAAACCGGTTCGGATGAGCCACCAGTGCCACCAGTGGAGCCCTGCACCAGTGGGGAACCACAGAGGTGAGCAGCCCTGGTGCTGGGAGTCCCTGAGGTCTCGTAGAGGGTTGAGCGGGGCTGTGATGGGGGTCCTTGAGGAGTGTCCGCGCTACGCCCCTGCAGCCGAGCGCTCCCATTTGCAACTGGTTTTGGTTTGGAAATAGGGTGGGAAAGGTGGGAAATGGAGGCGGTTTGGTGTGGAGCTACTGGGAGATGTGAGAGCCCTGAGGGGGCTGGTCCCCAAGCCGGGGCTGGCGTCTCTCTGCAAGTGACAGTGACAAGGATGGCTGTGGGGACAGCCTGGACCTGAGCGAGGAGTGGCAGGACGAGGACTTCCCCAGGTAAGGGGGCGAGGGGAGCAGCACCCCCAAACCTGCTCCTTCCCCACCCCCGGGGGTCCCGCTGACCCCCCCAGGCCCCTGCCAGAGGGGTTGCCAGGGGTGCCCCGTGGCACATGGGGAGGTGGCTGCCGGTGCTGGAACGGAGTGAGAGCAGGGTGGACGTGCTGGAGACACCCTCGGGCAGAGACGGCTTCAAGTGAGAGGGTGAGACCTGGCCGGGGTGGGGGTGTGGGGGGACCCCCAGGTTCCTGCCCTGGTGCCGCGCTAACCGGCCACCTGCTGAGGAGCTGCCGCACGCCTGTGGCTTTGCCAAGGGGGCTGGCGGCCGGCGGGTGCTGGACATGGAGGATGGCGTGGATCTGAGCACGGTGGAGCCCTACAGCCAGGTCCTCTCCCACGGGGGTAATGTGAGGCTGGGTTCGAAGGGGGGGACACTCCTGGGTCCCCTCACTGAGCCCGGTGGGTCTGGGAGGGACGGTTGGCACTGGCTGTGCCACCCTCCGCTCTGGCCAGGGTACCACGGCAGGGGCTTCGGCGCCATCCTGCTCTTTGCCGCCTGCTGCCTCCCGCACGGGAGCATCCCGCAGTACAGCTACATGATGGAGAACCTGCTCAGGTCCTCCCCACATGCCCCGTGCCTCAGTTTCCCCAAGCTGATGGGCCGCGCCGTCCCTCCAGGTACATCATGGGCACCCTGGAGAGGACGGTGGCTGACTGCTACGTCCTGGTGTGCCTGAGTGGGGCGGCAGCGCGGGGACAGATCCCCTCCTTCGGCTGGATGGAACGGTGCTACCGAGCTGGGATGGCAGCCGGGATGTGACGCGGTGACGGGGACAAGCGGTGGCATCGGGGGCTCTTGGTGTGCCCAAAGCAGTCCCCAAGCACCCACGGGTGAATAAAGGATGTGGAGGGGAGTGCGGTGCCCAGCGTCTGTGGGGGAGGTCTCGGCTTTTTCTGTCAAATTTGACAGCACCGGTAGCAGAGGAGGGAGGCGAGGAGCCCCGGGCAGACGCTCCTCAGGCAGCACAAGGGTTTTATTTCAAGGAGGGGGGGGGTGGTGTGTTTTTCCCGGAGGAGGGAAAACCGAATCAAGCACCGGCGCTTGCTTCCCAACGCCGAGCGTGCCGGGGGGCTGGCAAAGCCCGGCTCCACGCGGGAGCATCTCGGCGTGGCATGGAGCGTGGCACAGGGGGAAGCCTCTGCCAGCTGGCAGTGACGCCCGGCACGTGCTATTTAATATTTAATCCCGGTGCTATTTAAACTATATACACCCGCGCCCGAAATCGGGAGCCCGAGTCCCCTCTCAGGTCGGGCCCCGTCCTGCCTCAGCCGGTGCCGGTGAAACCCTGGTGGTGATCCCGGGTGGAGGTAGTCCCACCACGGTCCTGTCTCCGAGGCGGCGGAGGCTGCCTAGTTGTTTTTTTCTGAGCTTAAAAAAAAAAAAAAAAAAAAAAAAAAAAGAAATCCTAAAAAAGAAGGGAGGTGGCAGTTTTCCGGCAGTGGAAATGCCGACTGGAGGCACCGCGGGCTCGCTGATGGTGTCGGCGTTGAGCCGCTGCTGGTGAGATACTGAAGCGTCGGGGTTTAATCCCGGTTTTGCACCAAAGCGTCAGGGTTTAATCCTGGGTTTGCTCTTCTATGCCTTTCTGGGAGGGCACCAAATCAGCCTCTGCACCAGGACTGGCCTCGCTGTGCTCCCCCAGGGAAACTGAGGCACCGCGGCCTGGTGCCGAGAGGGGCCCAGGGGAGACACCAGTGTGGAAAAAGGGAAAACCGGGAGGATTTGGCACATTTCGTCTGAGCCCGGCAGCTCCTGGCGCACTTCGGGAGGGGAGTTGTGTCCTTTCGGCTGAAATGCTGGTTGGGCATGAGGTGGGGGCTGCCGTCCCCGCTCCCTCCCCGCGTCACCGACCCGATGCCTCCAGGAAGGAGGGATTTGCCAGGGGGACGACAACCAAAAGTCACCGGGAGCCGGGTGAGGATCGCTCTGCATAAATTACCGCGGGGTTAAAGCGCTCGAGGTCGGCTTCTCCTCCAGTTGGGGGATCAGGCAGTTCAAGTTTGGGCTGAAAAAGCCAGGAATCTGCAAAGTCCAAGAGGCTGGGTTACGGAACCGAACTCGTTTGGGTGTGTTAATTAGCAGTGGTGCCCCGGAGGGGGACAGCGGGTGCTCAGGGCTGCCACAGCCGCCCCCACGGCCGTGTACTCACACGCTACAAGACCCGGGAGTTGCTCCACTGTCGCTCCCGTCCACCCTTGGACCTCATCTCCTGGACGGCGCCGGTCTGGGGGGAGGGTGCAGAGGTGTGTCACCACCACTGTGAGACCCCTCACCCAATTCTGCTGTCCCGTCACCCAAGCATAGGACCTGGCACCCAAACATGAGGCCGCTTCACCCCACTCTGAGACCCATCAGCCAACTGTGAGACCCTACCAGCCCAGTGGGGACACCCATCAGCCAACTGTGAGACCCACCACCCCAGCATTGAGACCCAGCACCCCTAAAGCAACACCCATTACCCAACCGTGAGACTCTACCGCCCCAATATTGACACCCATCAGCCAACCATGAGACTCAGCGCCCCAAAAGCGACACCCACAGCCCAACGACGAGACTTGCCACCGCGACATTGTCACCCATCAGCCAACCATGAGACCCGCCACCCCAACCGTGCGCGTGGGTAGGGTACCATGGGCAGGCCTTCACCCGCAGCCATGTCACCAGAGCCGATGTGTGTCAGGTGGACGAAGTTCATGGGCTCCCCGATCATGGAGCGGTCGATCCGTCTCCTCCTCTTCTTCTGCAAGCAGATGAAGGCCATCAGCCCCCGTGGAGCCCACGGCCCCAGGACCCCAAACCCTCCCCAAACTGCTCGGGCTGAAGCTACTCACAGGCTGTGGCTTCTCTACAACGCAGCAGCCCAGCTTGTGCCAGAAGTCGCTCATATTCGCGGCGGCCAGCTTCCCTCCGTGCCAGGCCAGCTGCCAGGGGTGGGGGGCTGCGCCGGTGCAGAGACCCCCGCGCAGGGTCACTCCATGGGGATGGGTGGGGGGACCTGGTTGGGGTGGCACGGCGTGGAGAGGAGCAGCTGGCTGCGGGATTGAAGGGAGGGGTGATGCCTGCAGTCCTGCCTCCCCAAATCGATCCCAAATCCACTTCCCAAACAGAGCCAGAGACCCCCCAGAGACCCCGGGTGTCACACAGAGACCCCCAGGGACACCGAGCATTACACAGAGACCCCCAGGGACACCAGGTGTCACACACAGTCCACCTGGGGACCCCAGGCATCACACAGAGACCCTCAGGCACCCCAGGTGTTACACAGCCACCCAGAGGAATTGTCCCCATGGCCAGGGCAGGATCCAGCCCCGGCCCCTGCCCCGATGCAGGAGGTGTCTGAGGGATGCTGCGGCAGGATGGGGGGAACAGAGGCGGCCACGGCAAATCCCAACTCCCTGAGCCAGGCGGCTATAAATATCCCGGCCTTTCCGAAAAGGGGCCGGAGGTTGAGCTCTTCCGCTCCGGCTCAAAAAGCAGACGGGGGAAAAATAAACAGGGGCTCTGCCCGACCAGTGGGGCTCTGCCCCAAACCCCCACAGCCCTCGCTGGGGCAGCCAAGAGGGGTGTGGAAAGGGGGGTTCATCCCCAAAATGGGTGCTTCCCTCCCCACCCCAAAGAGAGACAACATTTTTGCTGCAAAAGCACCCGGCGGCGCAGACAAAACTCACCCACCCATGAAGGGCCGCGCCTGAGCACAACCCTATATCAGCTGCTGGAGAGTCCCCACATTGGCATGGGGGGCAGCTGGCAGCTGCACCGAGGCAAGGCCAAGTTTTGCCGGAGCGCGGGCGCAGTGGCAGACGGGTGCTGGACCCCACTGCGGCGGCAAACAGGAAAAGTCCCTTCCTCTGCCCCTGCGCCGGCAACGCCGGATGGGTCCAAAGTCCACGGCAGCCGGCCGGCGCTTCCTGCCCATGGCGGGGAGGAGCAGGGCCTGAAGCAGCTGGGTGTCGGGGCCGGCAGCCCCCCAAAATGGGGTGCTAACCCCCCGCCTTGGGTGCCCAGGGATGCTCCAACCCCACGGGGTTGCATTGCCTCGGTGCTGGCCTTGCCAGGGCCCGCGGGCAGGATCCGGCCCCAGGGTGACCCGGCTGCCCCCAGGAACGACCCCGCAGCCCATCTCCTTGGTGTCAGGGCACCGAGGGGGAGTGGGTGCCCAGCTGTGACCACTCCCCTCACATTGGCCCCATGTCCCAGTGGGGAAACTCGAGGTGCGACCGAAGGAGCCTGCCCGGACCGCCCCGTGCCCCTCACCCGTGCCCCTCACCGCTCAGGCCCCCAGCCCCCCCTCTGCAAGTGCAGCTGCTGAGAACGGGCAGGTTGTGACATGTCTGGGGTGGCGTAAGCCAGGGCCGTGCCCACGCCGGACCCGCACACCAGCACCCCCCAGCTAAACTTGGCCTCTCCCCGGGGCTGCGGACAGACAGACAGATGGACGGAGCGGGACAGGGGGGATGCCTTTTTTTTCTAACCCCATTTCCTTAGGAAATGAGGCTGCCGGAGCCGGCCCCCGCCATCATGCCCCAGCTCGCTGCCGGATCTGTCAGCACAGCGGAAACACCTTGGGGGGGATGGGGGGGGGGGTTACCCCCCAAAATTCAGCACTGCAACCAGTCCCCAGAGCTCTGGGAGAGCCTCCACAGGGAACCCCAGGAGCTGGCTCAGCCCCGTACAAGCCAGCAGCAAATCCCCATATGAACCCCAAGGGGTACAAGCCGCCGCGACCCCCCACTGAGACCCCTCCTTCCTGCCCCCCAAACCACCCCCCAGGCCTCACGTCCTCACACCCAGCGAAGGGCAATGGCTGGGGCTGGATCCGGCCGCTCTCCCGGTTCCAGGCAGTTGATGACAGTGGGTCCCGCAGGCCGCAGCTGCCCCAGTTCCACCCCCCCACCACCGTGGGGGTCCCACGTGCCCCCCTCACCCCTGCAATGAGTTGTGTCCAGTCTCAGCCTGCCTGGGCGCAGGGGCCCGGCCCCGCAGTGGCCCTGGGGAAGGCAGCTTACGGCCCAGCCTGCGCCGGCACACACAAAATGACTTCCCTGTTGGGAAACCACCGCTCGGCGGCTCTGCGTCACCGGCAGGGACCGGGGAGAGGAGTGAGGCTGTTCGGGGAGGGGGGCCCCATACCAGGCCCCCCAGCACTGGGGGTCACCCGCCCCAGGGGTGCCCGCTGGGGTCCCCCCAAGCTCGGAAGGGAGGGCAGTGTGCTGGGATGGGGTCGTTCTGGATGAGACCTGTGGGACCCCCCTGGCAGGGGGCCTGGGACCCCCAGGATGGGGTGGCAAAGTGGGGGCAGAACCCACTTTGCGTGGGATGGTCACAGCTACTACCAAGGGGGCACGGGGTGCCGGAAAGAGGCGGGGGGGGGGGGGGGGAGGGAATCCGTGGGGATCAGTAAGGCTGGGGTGTCCTAGAACGGCTGGAGGTCCCGGGGGGTCACTCTAAGGCTGGGGGGTTTGCTGCACGGCTGGGGGGTCCCAGGAGGGCAGGGGACCCCAGGGGTCCTGGGGAGTCCTGCTGGGGCTGAGGGTGTCCAGGCAGGGCTGGGGGATCCCGGTAGGGCTGGGGGGTCCGGGTAGGGTTGGGGGGGTCTCGGCAGGGCTGGGGTACCCCGGGATCCTGGTAGGTTTGGGGGGGTCCTGGTAGCGTCTGGGGGGTCCCGGCAGGGCTGGGGGGGTCCCGGTAGGGTTGTGGGGGTCCCGGTAGGGTTGGGGGTCTCATCTCGGTTGGGGGTCCCGGCAGGACTCCCCGGTCCGGCCAGGGAGCTGCAAGGGGGGGTCTTCCCGCCGCCCCCCTCCCGTCCCGATGCCCTCCCCGCCTTCCCACGACGCTTTCGGGGGCCCTTCCGCGGGGTCGAACACCCCGAGGCCTTGCGGGGGGCAGCTGCGAGGGTTGGGGAGGGGGGTGGGGGGGAGTCGAGTCGTTCCCGTGCCCGGCGGCGGCCCCATTACCTGCCCCTGCGCAGAGTGTGGGTCCCGGTGCGGGTCCCGGTGCCGGTCCCGGTGCCGGTGCCCAGCTCAGAACGGGCAGGCGTGGCCCGGCGGGTGCGGGACGCGGGTCGGGCCGGCCCGGAGCACAGCTCCCACCCTGGACACCGCCGGCATTGCAGCGGCCGCGGCCGGGAGGGGGGGCCGGCGAGGGCGGGGGTCCCGGCGGGGGGGGCGGTTCTGGGGGTCCCGGTAGGGCTGGAGGGGGTCCCAGAAGGGCTGGGCCGTCCTGGGGCTAAACAGTGCTTGGGGGGCCGGGGGCCTTGATAGGGGTGCGGGTCACAGGGGCAGGGGTGCAGGAACTCCGCAATGTGGGGGGCCCCTGGAAGGGGTGGGCTTTCTGGGGGTCCCGGTGAGACTGGGGGTCCCTGGCAGGGCTGTGGGGGGGTCGGCACGGCCGGGGGTCCCCAGCTGAGGGGTCCAGGGGGCTCAGTGCTGTTGGAGGACCCTACATGCTCCTGGGAGCCCTGGGGGGGTCCCAGGGGTCCTGGTAGGGCTGGGGGTGCCCAGCAAGACTGGGGGTCCCCACCAGGGCTCCCAAGCCTTATTCCCACTTTTTCCATGCATGTGCTAGAGAACCTCGGGGGACCGAAGCACCCGAAAGGGTGGGAACCCCCGGATCACCCCACAGCCGGTGTCGAGCAGCATTGCATCACTTCCAGCTCAGGGCCCTTCCGCTTGCACAACGCCCGCCGCGGTCCCGCCGTTGTCACCATCACCACCACGGTCCTGCCACTGCCACCACCAAAATCCTGCAGCTCCAGCCACCAGCCCAGCCGGCCTGGGACCGCGGGAGTGTCCCTTCCTGTGGGTCCCCAGCCTGCTTGGAGGGACCCACGCAGGGGACTCCCCTGGGTGAGCCCCAGCATGTCCCTTCCCACGTCAGCCCCCAAATCCCGGCCATCCCCATCGCTCCCACTCCAGAAGTCCCGAACAAGGCGGCACTGTCCCCGCTCAGTCGGGTCTCTGTCCTGCGCCTGTCCTGAGCCGTCGGGGCGGCCCTGGCTGATAATGCCCTGAGTGTTCGAGACCTCGTGTCGGCTGAAGAGCCCTTTTTTGTTTTTTTGGCTTCTCGTGCTGCCAGAGGACATTGTCCCCCAGTACAGCCCCTCCCGACAATGAGTCCATCGGGTCTGGGCAGCCCTCTCAAAACCACCGGGCCCAAAACTGCTGCGGTGAAGAGATTTCAGTCCCTGCGGCACGGAGGGACCCCGCAGCGCCACGGCCCCCGTCTTCCCCTGCAGGGTTTGGCCCCAGGTCCCTTCTCAGGGAGGGACGTCGCAGGTTTGGGTTGTCACACATGAGCCACCCCCTTTCAGTAGGTGACACCCTGCAGCGAAGGGATGGGTCACATCCAGCTCCCTGCGGAGTCACCCAGCCAAGCTGCACCCCATGGCCTCGGGGATCCCCAAAACCACAGCAGCTCAACTCCCCGGAGGGATCAGCATCCTCCACCGGGCCCCCTGTTGGCATTTTCCCTGTGCTGGGCACTGGAGGGGCTGAGCTGAGGCTGGGTCTATTTAGGAGGGGGACACGGGATCCTCTTGGCTCACAGTGTCAGCGGGGAGAGGAGGAGGAGGAGGAGGAGGCAGAAATAGCCCAGCTAAAAGCTGAGCACTGGCGAAAGGACTTGGCACTGGCTGCACACAGGGAGCAGGGAGGAAAAGGGAGGAAAAAAAAATCCCTAAAGCCTCAAAGGAATGTTGATCCCAGGCAAAGCCCAGGGGAGAGGGTGAGGGGTGCTCTCAGCCTTTCAGGGGCATGGATCCAGCCTGTGCTCCCCCAAAAAAGGGTGTTTTGGGGCTCAGTGGTGGCCGGGGCAGGGAGATTCACAGGTCTGCTGGGTGGCATTGGGGTTTTCTTTGCTGTCCTGCTGCCGTCCCACCGACACCGCATCAGTTCGGGGGCCGTGGTGATGGCCCAGTGCTCACAGGGGCTGTGGTGGGGAGCGGGGGGCAGGAGGACTGCATGAGGTGCCCCCCACCCCTTGGTTCAAAGCAGCCCTTCTCCCAGCCCTGGCAAAGATGCCGGCTTTGGGTGTCTCCCTCCTATTTCTAGCTCGACGTCTGGCTTCAGACACAAAGCCGAGATATTTTTGCCATGCAGCATCAGGACCAAACACCTCCAGACTCAGCAACGCCACAAAAAAAAAAAAATCCTTTTTTTTTTTGCACTAAACCTCCCTATGTTTGACCTGCAGCGTTCTCCAACAACCCAAGGTTCAGAGGTACTGCAGCACCTCATTTCTTTGCATGCAGGTAAAAAAGAAACCCTTCACGAGCACCTTGGAGGCTGAAAATGATCTGTTACCCCCCCAAATCCTGATCTGGAGGCTTCAGGAGTGAACTGAGAATCGCTGCGGGAAATCTCCCATCCTCCATAGGTTTAATATATCCCTGTCCTGGGGGTCCAGCACGCAGGATCCCCTCCTGCGCGTCTGCGTCGGCTGTCCTCCCCTCCCAGGCGCGGGTGGGAGCCGCTGACTCATCTGCCCATCGTCCCCCCCGCCCCCCCCCCCCCCCGACGAAGGGGAATTCATCGAGCGGCTTCGAGGGGCTGCATTGCAGACCCAGACGCGCCAGCAGACAAAAGCGACGCTGCGACGCCCGCGGCTTCCCAGCACAAAGAGCCCGGCCGGCACCGAGTCCGTCCATCCCTCTGTCCATCCTCGCCAGGTAAGGGATGGTGGGATGTGGGTGGAGGGGGATGAAGAGCAAGAAGATACTTTGTTTTTGGAAGAGATTTGGGTGGATGGGGGTGTTGGCACCCTGGGATTTTTTTTTTTTTTGGGGGGGGGGGGGGAGGGATGTGATCAACAACCAGCCAGGATTAACCAGACGAAGGTGGTTTTGCCCCCAAGGGACAAGCAGACCACACTCATTCCTGGGGAGATGCTCTTTCTTGGGGGTGACAGGCATCAGGGAGGGTTTTTTCCCCTCATATTGATTGCCTTTTCTGGAGATTTTAGATTTTTATCCCTTGTCACTAAACCCCCTTTTCCCCCTCTTTGAAGCTTTAAAACCCATTGTCCACAACATCCATCACCATTAAATCATTCACTGCTGTTGTGCAGAAAGATATCCAGGGATATATCCCTGGGGAGGAGGCTATTTCAAAGCACCGTGGCTCGATTTACCCAGGGGTGACACAGGAGCCTTTCATAGCCTCTGAGCTACATCGGGAACCTTAAATTTAGCAGCCGGTCACCCCGCATCGCACGGACGGGGAGCGAGGGAGGGCGTGATTTGAGGTATGTCTGAATCATCCTTTAGGATTCCCATTCCCAGGCTTAAAACAGCAGAATCAGTAGGAAAAGAAGGATATTTTGGGTCGGCTGGTTGATTTTTTTTTTTTTTTTCCCCCACCTCTGTTGCCAAATGCGGGGAGGTGAATGACATAATTCTGCCAGGGAAAAGCAAGTCAGCACAGCAGTGACTCAGCTCAGGCCATGCCGTGCCGGAGAAAATGCTGAACCACGGCTGCTCCTGCTCTTTCCCAATTCTCTGTGGATTGGGGTGGGGTTGCGGGAGGGGCTCTGCGGCACAGCACGGCGGGGCGGCACGGCATGGCGTGGCAGGATGGCACAGCACAGTGGCATGGCAGGCTGGGGTGACATGGCACAGTGGGGTGGCACGGCAGGGTGACACGGCATGGTTGGGATGGCATGGCACAGCGGGGTGCGTGGGCTGCAATGGCAACACCAAGCAATGCTTCTTCCAGTCCCTTCTAGAGGGTTCGGTCACGGTCCCCTGGGGCAACGCGATGCCACGCAGGCCGGGGAGGGTGGGGCTGGCGTGGGCTCCGTGGGCAGTGGGGGGATGCACAGGGACCCCTCCTCACTGCCTGCTCCATGGGGGGCTTGGCACAGGGAAAGCACGAGACCCTTTTGCACTGTTTGGTGGAAAAAGGGTTCACTTGGATCCGGTTTCTGTCCCTCCTGGCAGAGAGGGATGTGGGGGACAGACTGCCCCTGCTCCCCCTCCACTGATTCCCCCTCACAGGCATCGAGGTGCCCAGGATAGATGCCGGGAGATGCGGTTGGGAGGGGGCTCACCCCCGCCCTGGCCTTCCTTCCCACGCTCCCCTTTGTGTGGATGGGGAAACTGAGGCACAGAGTGATGAGTCCCATTGCACGCCCCTCCAAAATACAGCTCAGAGAAGGGCTGTGACCAAGGCCATGGACCAAGGCCAAGACCTCAGCAGCAGGGCTCAAGTCTGCACTTAGTCCCAGCCTAGAGTCAAACCTCCATGGCACCACACTCTCCTGCCCCATCAATATTTTTTTTTTGGGGGGGGCGGGTATCCTGTGGGATTTGGTCAATAAGGCAATACCTGAGAGTTTCTGCTGCTTTGGGGCAAATCCTGTCCCTTTGGTAGAGCTTTTCTCCTTTTCTTCTCTTCTCTCCCCTCACTCCCTTCACCTTCACAGCCCGAAAATGCTGGACACCATCAGCAGCCAGTACGATTCCTTCATCTACTGGAGGATGCCGATCCCACGGCTGGATGTGGCAGAGCTGGAGGGGCTGGGGCTCAGCGACATGGCCCTCTACAAACCCAAAGGAGGGCTGGGCAAGCTCGTCGGCGAGCGGGATCGGGACAGCCAGGACATCTCCGAAGAAGAGGACAATCTGCTGCAGTTCAATAGCTTTAATTTCTGGAGAGCCCCTATCGCCAGAATTAGCTCATTAGATTTCGATCTAATTTGAAGTCCTTCTCTCTGCTCTTCTTCACCCCCTCTGCCCTCTCCCTCTCTGCTAGGCATGCCAAGATTTGGTTTTGTTGTCCGTTTGGAGGTTGTTTTTTGTGTTTCTGGGCAGTTCTTGACATCACTAATTAACTCAGCAGTTCACCCTGGCCCTGATGGTGATGGGCTCCCCACAAAGCTTCACCCTCTCTCTACCTTCCCCCTCTTTTCTTCCCTTCTTGAGTCAGTGCTGGAAATACCACGACGGTGCAAGCAGGGGGTAACAGCACAGGGGGCAAATAGGAGGGGAGAGGGCAGAAGCAGACAACCCATTGCCCCACGTCTGCAATGCCAGCAGGTGCGGGAGGTGCTGGGGGCTCCTGCCACCCCCCCGCATCCTGTGGCTGTGTGACCATGGGCATCCCCGTGCTCTGGGACGAGCGGTTCAGCTCATTTCTCGTGTGCTTTTTTAAGAAACTCATTTGTGCAAAGAGAACGGCGCAGGACTGATGGGAATCGTCTTTGTTTTGCAGAAAGCACTGTCCCAGCTCTTCTCCCAGGGACGCAGAGACCCTCTGTGCTCCCCTGGCCCAGTTTCTCCAAAAGCCGCTTCGCTCCTTATTCCTCCCATCGGGAATGCAAGGTGTAAGAGGCAGGTTTGTGCTCGGATCTCGGGCACATTTCTTTCTTAAAAGAAATCATCTCTTTGAGCCTTGTGGCTTTGAGCCCAAGCAGGAGAAATGATGGCCAGGAGGGTAAATACACATGGAAATGCTCTGACTTTGCTTGGTGGGATCCAGGCTGGATGTTCAGGGCCAGAAATTTTATTTTTTTCTTCTTTTTTTATCCCCCATGTGCTTTATCCCAGGCATGACTCCTGAGTGGGACAGAGGCTGGGCGCATCGTGGGGTCCAGATGGGTAACGCAGGCTGAACTGAAAGAAAGATAAGATGGAGAATTTAGTTTGATCTTACCCCAAAATGAAAATGTTTCTGGTTCCCCACCCAATTAATCAATTGCTTTAAAAATAATAACCGAAGATGCTGCATGCACTCAAGTGGAAGCCTTGCATTTTTCTTGTGGAGGTTTTCACCTGTGCTCTCCGTGGGTTGAGGTTTATTTCTGAGCATCATCTCAAAATGGGGGAAAAAATATCCCAACCCCAATCATTTTTGGCTTGTAAACATGTATTTTTTGCCAAAGTTGTTTTCTGGGAGAGGGAACACAACTGGTTTGTCTTCTTCAATGTACTTTTTTTAGGTTTAATTGGGGTGAAGTTGTGATGTGGAACATCCTGAAACTGTCCTGAGAGGTGGGGGGGGCACATGGCCAGGGGAAGGCTGAAGCAGCATTTAAAAAGCACCCCAAAAAAAGAAGGAAATATTGGAAAAAATCTACACTCTATTATGACAAAGGAGCACAGCTCTCCTGCAACATCCAGAAATGACCCAGCCTGCTGACTTTGAACCACCTGTGTAAAACTAGAGGTGAAAAATGTAAACTCTCCAATGCAGAGCTGTTTGATTTCTGTGTTCCCAGCTGGGAAAACACGCAGAAGTATTTATTATGAAACTCTAAATAAAATGATTTAAAACCATACACATTCCTGTGGACACTTTAAAAATCCATGTAGAGAAGCATCAAGTTCTTTCCACAATTTGCCATTAAATTATTTTAAATCTTTTTATGGTGAGCTGAGAACTGACACGATAACATGTACCCACACGTCTCTGCAAGTGCTGTGGATGATTTAAGTGTGGAAAAAGTAAGCCTAGGATTATTTAAATTTAAAAACATTGATATTATTTAAACTTCAGCTTTTCGAAACCCCACAGGAAAACGTCCCAGAGAAGAGAGAGGCCCCAGGGCTTCACATTTACCTCACAACTGACACTCTTAAACATATTAGGGGCGCCGGAGGCGGTAGCGCACCACAGAGAGGGGGGCTTTGGAACCCTTTCTTCAAGGGAACCCACTCCTTAACAGGAAGGCGCTGAGACTTTACCTACATATACATATAAATATATATATTTGTTTATAAACATACACCTACCAAAAGCTCTACCAAGCACAAAACCCGCCTGAGGGCGGAGCCGCCACCCTTTTATACTTGGCGCCTAAAGGCTTCTGCCGGAACTAACTGCAGGGACGCATCACCTTCCTCCGCATCAACCTGCACAGCGAACCTTACTGATATTCTTCCGCTAGAGAAAAATACTCCCCCCTTTAGGGCCCCCCCGTTGCTCGCCGCCCTCCTCCAGGCCCCCGGGAGGAGACGGAACCAAGGGAAAGGATGAGAAATTCCCTAATCCCGCCCCGTGCCCCCTGCGACAGAGCGAGAGCAGCTCCAACCCGCCCTTCCTCCGCCGTCACCAGCGGACTCTTTGCTGTATCCTTCCGCTGCCACCGCCTGACTTCGCTTCCGGGTCGGCCATTTTGTGTGGCCGCGGCGGGAGGGGCGGGAACAGCCGCGAAGAGGGGATGAGGGGGGCGGTGCCGCGCGCCGGGAACAGCCGCGTGCCTGGGGGGGGGCCCGAGCCGCCGCGTGAGTGGGGCCGGGGGGCGGCGGGGAACCCCCCCGTGAGGGAAAGGGAACCCCCCCCCCCCCATGAGGGAAGGGGTGGAGGTCTGAGGAGGGGGGACCCCTGTGGGGGAGGGACCGGGGTCTGTGTGTGTCGGGGGGTGGGGGTGTGTTTTGGGGGGTCCCGTCGGGGTGTTCGTATGGGGGCGGCACGGGGGGGGGGGGGGGGGGGCTGCCCCGGGGGAGCCGGAGGGGGGTCCTCGACCAGGGGAGGGGAAAGGGGCACCTGTGTCCTGCAGGGAGGGGGGCCCGGGAGGGGTTTGGGGGGGCCCGGGAGGGGTTTGGGGGGGCCCGGGAGGCAGGGCTGCAGGGCTGACCCCCCCCCCCCGCCGGCTGTGCAGAGGGAAGTTCAGGGGTTTGGGGAAGCGTGAACTTCCCTTTTCCTTCTGAAATGTGGCGAAGGGGGGCTGGAGGAGTTTGTCAACAGCAGCCCCAGCTGCGAATACTGTAAATAATTAAAAAAAAAAAAAAAGAGAGGGAGCCGCAGACTTAAATCCTCCCTGAAATTATCCAGCTGGGAAGAGAGCGGGAATGCAAGGCCTCCAAATAATTAATTAGTGACAAAGGTTCCGTTTAACACCAGGAGAGAAACTAATGGTTTTTGTTAATGATCCAGCTTCTTTCTTTTCTAAACACACACAAGTATGTAAGCTGGTGGTTAACTTTGCGAATGCAGAATTCGGTGCAACAACTCATGCCCGGAAAGCATGCAAGTGTTTTCAGCGTGGGCGATGAGAAGGAACATTTAAAAAATATTCTCTGTCTCACCAGAATTGAGAAAAGGGGGAAAAAAAAACCCCTAAACTGGAAAGTCCTAAAGGGCAGAGAGGTTGTGGTAGTCAACACATGCATCATAAATGCGTCGGAGGCCCTGATTGCAGAGTCAACTCTTGAGTAACTGCTCTGGGCTCTTGACTTCCAAGCCTCAGGTGTCACACGTAATAACTGCACGCTCAGAAAAAGCTACACACGGAAAATAGCCGTATAAATTGAGATGTGTGTGTGGAGGGAGGTGATGTGGGCAGTGTATCCCGGTGAGAGTAAGGGGTGAGGTTTGCAGTTCAGCTTTACTTTCAAGGGCTTGTGCTGGTCCTGCTGGTCACTGAGGACAGGGTGGGATGTTTCTCTTGAAAGAGCAAGAAATAAGAAAGACAGAAATAGAGCTTCCAGCTATTTCATAGAACTGTAATTGAAGGAGGAAAATCGGTCGAGGGCCTCGGTGCTGTTGGGGTGGCCGTTAGGCTGGGTGGCACGGTGCCCGTTTGCGCAGACGTTGGTTTGTAGCCGCTTTACTGAACGTGGTACCTGAGTTAATGGGTAGATGTTAAAGTCAGCCTTTGGTAGGACTGGGGTACCAGCGTAACCCTGTCGTTGAGAAAAATGCTGTAGTTCACCATTGCTGCAATTATGCTGTGTTTTATGTAGCTTGGAATAAATAAAAACGCAGTTATCCGGTACATTGAGCACAGCTTTTGGGTTCAGCTCCTTTCATGACCTTGAACGAGTCACTGGAGTTACCAAGGTTTGTTTTATTCTCTGCCAGCAGAGAACAGGGAGAGTTCCCCCATGCTTAGTTGCTAGCGCTGGGGTCAGCGAGAGTGTCTGGGAGATTAAATCGTGTTCTTAAAGCGCTTTAAAAATCAAAATGACATTGTGTACAGGGTGTGAACAGCTTCGCTGTTGCTTTTCTAGGTTCTGCTCTTGCAACTGGATCCACATGGGCAAGTCTTCATGTCTGTGCAAGGCGCTGTTGAGGTAAACGGGATTTTTCAGGAGCTTGGGTGACTTGTGGTGTGTGCCCCGTTTGCTGAGCCTGTGTGCTGCCTTTGCTTGACGTTTTCGGGCATGAAACTGGAAAATGTGATAAATATTTATGCCCGTTTACCGATCATGTTGGGCCTGGTTCTGTACGGGAAGATGGCGTGTCCAGATGGGCTGTAGTTAGACAGCACTTTTAAAAATGTCTCTGCCTCACTGCTCTTTGTTTTTTTCCCATTTCTTGCCTCTAAAGCAGCTTTCAGCAAATACCTGCTCCCATGTATGAAGATGTCCTTAGTGGACCTAGGGAAGAGGTTGCTAGAAGCAGCTCGCAAAGGCGAAGATGACGAAGTGCGAAAGCTGATGGCGAGCGGTGCCCCCTTCACCACCGACTGGGTACGTCGGGGAGCGGACGCTGGTTTTCCACGCAGAGCGGGGGGCGCGTGTGCTTGAACCTAAAGGATGCAGATGGAAATCGGAGCGGTAAAACCAGAGTGTGGATTGGCAGAAAATGCATCTCTGGATTTCTGTGGTGGAGCAGATTCCAGATGAAGCACTTGGTAACCCAAAACATTCCCCAGGCAAAGATGAGTTGATGCTTCTGTAAAGAGTGGTCTCCACCTAATGCGGGAGAGCAGAATCACAGGGACTGTGCTGTCCTGGACAGCAACATACACAGGCTTTGGTGCTTTAAGAAATGCAGTTTCCAGCAGCTAAGTGATGATGAGTCAAGTCAAATTGGAAAAACAGTTAAACCTCTCAGTAATAGGAAGTTCTCTTAAGAATGCTTTTTAAAATTGTTTGAATTTTCTCAGTCAAGAGACTCATTTTTGGGTTGTGTGTTGTTTTTTTTTTTTTTTTTTGTTTCCTTAAAAAAACCGAAACCCTGAAAACAAACCAGCATATACTGGGTTGGAAAGGAAATAGAAGCCTTAATGAAACTGAAGTTGGATAAACAGGGAACCAGAGTATAATGAACAAGCCATTGGTAGCTGTTTTCCATCACAACTATCTTCGTTTCCTAACTTGCCGGTCTGTTCATTCATAACTTCACGAGGTGAAGGAATGAACTGTATCGAGAGGAAGCAGAGCCTAGTGATATTGTAAAACTGCCCTTTTCTGAACAGTGGTGAAATTATCTGTCGCGATAGTGAAATGGCAGAGCTGTTCTGCTGTGGTTTGAAAAAGAAGCAGAGTGATGCTCAGGGATAAGTAAGTGGCACAGTAGAGACAGTAAACTATGTTTGATCGTCAGATTATCTGATAATGTAAGGATCCCTAAAGAGTTGTTTGAGGTTTATCAGGAAAATTATTGGATGTGCAGCCCCCTATTTCTGAGTGGAGAAAAAAAAAGGTTAAATTAATTTCTTCCAGAAGCTTTGTCATTTTAACTACTGCCGGACATACACGTGGTGATTACTGTGGCTGTCCTCTCTCGCTGTGAGCAGACAGTGACCCTTCTAAATTAAATTAACATGCAGCTCGGGACGTCGCCGCTTCACCTGGCTGCCCAGTACGGCCACTATTCGACAGCAGAAGTGCTGCTCCGCGCTGGTGTCAGCAGAGATGCCCGAACAAAAGTGGACCGGACACCACTACACATGGCTGCGGCCGACGGGCACACTCACATTGTGGAACTGCTGATTAGGGTGAGGATGGCAAATCGGCTCTGACTTGAAGGCTGGTCTAAATCACCCTTGGAGTTCAGTGCTGATGTCTCTGTTTAAACGCGAGTGCAGGCACCGCCTTTAAGGAGCGTAAGACAAGTAATGCTTATTTCTTTCAGAACGGGGCTGATGTAAATGCCAAGGACATGCTGAAGATGACTGCTCTGCACTGGGCGACAGAGCACAACCACCGAGACGTCGTAGAGCTGCTCATCAAATACGGAGCTGATGTCCATGCTTTCAGCAAGTTTGATAAATCGGCTTTTGATATTGCTTTGGACAAGAACAATCCAGAGACTCTGGTAATGCTACAGGTGGGTCGAGGAGGGAGAAACTTGTTTGTAATTCTCTGCCCCACAACTGCATCTACGCTAGAGTGAGAGGGATCCTGTTGTGTCCGATGAGATCATTTTCTGTTTGCAGGGAGAACAGGAAATATGGAGGTGGGTGAGGTTTGGTTTATTTCTAGACCGACCAGTGTGTATCTGCTAGGACGCGGTGGGTGATGGGGTTCTCTTGCGATGGGGCTTTATTGCCACGCGTCTGGCAGGGTTGTAGCGTAAGTTGACAAGTTTAGGTGGCAGTTTTGTCACAGAGTTTGCACTGCTGTCCCTGATGCGCTGCAGAGAGAAATGATCTGCCTCCGAAATGTTTCAAGGATGCTAATTACTGCATGATGGATCTACACCTGACCCCTCTCTTTCCTAGGAAGCGATGCAGAACCAGGTAAACACTCATCCAGAGAGAACGAATCCCATCACCAACACTGTGACTCTCACTTCACCGTTCATTCTTACACCAGGGGAAGTTCTCAATCTCGCTAGTCTCATCTCTTCAGCAAATGCCAAAACAACCTCAGGTAAGGTTTTATGTGACCATGAGTGGGAAAGTCGTGAAAAAAAGTTCCTAAGACTGCTTACCAGTAGAGGGCAGATGGTCATTTAGTAGAGGAAAAGTGGTGAAGTACAGCCAAGCACACCCAGCTACTGCTTCCTGCCCCAGAATTTTTGCAGTCGAAGGTAACAAAGCAGATTTTTAGCTGATGTAAATAAAGGTGGTGCCACTGTGCGTGGCAGAGCTCTGCTGAGCTCAGCTGTGGGGCTGCTCCAGGTCTGTTACGAGCAACAGAGCTTGAGAAAATGGATTTGGCCGATGGCAACAGAGGAATAATGAGAATTATTGCCTGTGCCAAATCCTGAGCACTGCAGAGCGGTTGGGGAACAGTTTGCTTTGTTCTTTACTGGCTACAGGAGTTGAGGGAATGTTTTGCTGTATGTAAATGTTGAGTAAGGAAATTGCAGAATAAGCAGGTCTCTTGGATATGTAGATTACTCCTTATTTCTTCTGTCCCACATGTTAGATGGAAATAATTAGGTTCCGTATTGTTCTGTGAGCCTTATTTTGATGGGGGAAACACTTAACTTAAGGCTGAGTGCAAATTCTTTTTGTTTAGTTCCAATTTTAATATCTTAAAGTGAATTTTCTGTATTTGGGGAAATCCAAACCATTGTTTCTTTTCAGTCTCAAGGAGGCTACTAAATACAAGTTTTGTGAAGCTATTTGGCCTCATCCTGCAAACACTTCTGCATGTGAGTAATTCTTTGGTTAGCGGGACTGTTCACATGCGTGAATGTTTGCTTATTAGCTACAGAGTGCTTTTAAAACCCCGGATACTGGTGTTCTGCAGTCCCACCCAGACCTCTCTGCATCTGCCTGGCCACAGCGACTGCAGCAACACTCCCGACTTGCTCTCAAAGCTTTCGGGACTGCTCGCAGCTTTGAGGCACTGACAAGCCCTGTTTTAGAAGGGGAAAAAATGACCCAAAGTGTTCCTCTTCCACTTGTGAGGAAAATGCAGTGTGACTGGCACACAACATCTTCAGTCAAGGACATTCCACAAACTCCCAGGGACATAAAACTTGGGATTTTTGTGCCCGGCTGCCACTCTGGCCACGTTGGCATCGCTGTCCCTGCCCGCGGATCGGGCTCTGCCTGGACACCAGGTCGGAGTCACAGAGACCGACGCCGTGCTGAAAGGCGGTTGGAAAACTGCTGATTTCCAGCTTAAAACACATTCACAGCCTGCTCAGACCTCCTCCTGGTGCAAATGCAGCCCTTTAGTTGAAACCCTTCTTCTTTTCCGTCTCCTCCATCCCTTTGATGTGGAAATCAATCCTGTCCCCTCTCTGCCTTAATTTCCCTGGGCTAAGCGAGCCGGTTCCCCGAGTCCCTTGAATCCATCCGGGGTGTGTGGGTGAGTGGCTGCAGGCTGCTCTCCACGTGAGCTCCGGGCCCTGCAAATCCCCCTCTCACTGCACCTCTCCTGCTATATCCTGCAACGTAATCGCCTTTGTCAGCGCCACAGCACGGCGGCCGCTTATTGTCCGTATGTGACTGGACTGAAATACCCTGGGATTTTCCCCTCATGACACTTCAAGCATCCGTAATAGTCGGTCAGCTTGAAAATACCTGGTGTCCCCTGCTCTAGGCCATGCCAGGAGGTTTTTTTCCTCATTTCCCACAAGAGGGCATCAGCGACTGCACCTTCGTTATAACAAAAATCTCTCTTCGTTAACACAGCCAATAATTTTTCTTATCTCTCTTAAATTCCCATGTCTTCCGTTATTAAAAACGTTTTTTTAAATGGGAACGAATATCTTTAGCTGGTCTGAAGCAATCTGGTTTCAGACTGCTGAAAACAGCTGCGAGGCCTGTGGTATTTTCACGTGCCTAGCCCAAGGCCTTTTGAAAATACTGTTCTTTGAAAATAGGTCCCTCTAACCTTTGTGAAATCAGGAGCTGGTGAGAAAGAAAATAGGTTGCAAGGGTTAAGGCAGGGGAACTTTAGGTGAACTTCCCTTTGTGTGCTTATAATCTATTTATCTGCCCTGGCAGTGAGGTACAGGATCTCTTTTTTTTTTTTTTTTTTTTTTTTTGAAAGAGAACTGTGGGTTACACGCACTGAGTTTGGGCCCGTTTAGTTAATTTCCTGTTCCATTCTTACTAAGTCTGCCTTTGAATAGGAATTACTGTGGTCAATTGGAGGAAGAAACATTGTTTTTTGGAACTGAGAAGACTTGTTTATCTTGTTCAAATCAATACCCCAGTGCGGTAACCGGGGTCTTTCCGTTACTGAACCTGAGAGGGGAGGAAGAAAGGACCTGCGCGCGTAGCTGATTTCTGCCCTTGAGCAAAAGGCTTCTGCTAAAAACGTGTGGCCCGTGAAGTCGTGCTGAAGACTGTACTTGGAGACTTTCCCAGCTCAGGAAGAGCTGGGGTGCTGTCCTTTACTCGTGATAGCCAACGAGTTAATATATTCTTTAGCTCTGGCAGTTTTTGCCGGTTGCGGTACGACGTGCAGCCAAGTCCTTACGTGCGTAGCGACCGCCCTGCGCAGCATCGGGCAGGCTGGGAGCGGCGCGAGGAGCGCCCGGGTCTGCAGGGCCGAGCCAGCCTGCCTTTCCAGAGCTCTGACAGAGGAGCTGCAGCAGACGGGCTCACGTTTGCTGGGCTGCGGGTTCCGCGATGCGGGAAGAGCTTTCATTAAATGCTTGCTGTAAATTTGATTGCAAGTATCGGAAAATATTCACGGTCTGTCCTGAAGTAGTAGCCAAGCCCTTTTTGCAGTTAGTGGTAGGAGAGGCACTTCATGAAAAATGATCTGTACCACCTCCCTTTCCCCGCTGACCAGTGTGAGGAGCCCAGAAAATGCTTCATAGCTGGTGTCTTGATCTCTGGATGACAGAATTGTCGCGTTCTGACTGTGTTATTCGCTGTTTGGATGTGGCAGGTCCCGACAGTCCTTCAGTTTGCCCTCATCTTTCCCAACCAGGTGACTCGCATGTCTCTACGATGCAGTTTTCCAATTCAACGACCTCTGTGCTTGCCACGCTCGCGGCCCTCGCTGAAGTATCGGCACCGCTTTCCCACTCAAACAGAGACACAGGTAGGGGAGAGCAGGCAGGAGCCACTTCCAGTCTGTGGAGTTCTAGCGAGTATCTTGCCAGGAGATCAAAAGAAATTTAAGATGTGGAAGTGAATTTGCCTTCTGTCAGGGTAAGGAGGAGATGAATGTAAATATTTGTGAAGCAGGGGGTTGATTTTGTTTATTTTTTTTTTTTTAATCCCAGTTCAAACTTAATTAAAAAGCCAGCAACTGTTGCCAGTAGAAGTAACTTCATTTTTATTAACCCGAGTCTGACCATGACATCGCAGTATGTTGCTCTTGACGTGCTTTAGCACTTATATAAAAAAGAAAAAAACCCGAAAGCTCTAGAACATAGGTTTACTTAATATTAAAGTAAACATATATAAGTATTTGTTTAAGAAGGAAATTGTGTGAAATGTTTTCTGTCCCCAGTTTGCTGTAAAATGTTGGTAGTCAACTGATGTTTTGAGTCTCCCGAGGCTCTGGTAACTTCTTACGGAAAGGTTTGGGCGTTTCTTGTGTTTGAGATTTTTATGATCTTTTATGGTATGTTTGTAGAGTGTAACGTTTGACCTTTAATTAACTTCAGATTTAAGAATTTGATAACGCTCAAGTTCAGATAATCCTCTCACCTTGGAATGCGGTTATTTTCCCCAAAGCCAAGCATTTTTCCTAGAGTCTAGAGCCGAGCAATGTGACTTCTTGAAGCTGCTGGTGCCACCGCACCGCTGCCTTGACCCGCGGTGCTGGAGTGTTTTCCTCTGGCAGCCCGAGCGCGCGCAGCAGGTCAGGTCCCCTCTGTTTCCTGCTCTTGCAGCGTGCGCTGGGAGCAGGATGCAGCCGAGGGGTTTGCAATCCTGATTGTTTGTGCGAGCCGTTAAGTCACACAAAAAGTGTCCCAGGGACTTGGGTCGTCCGGCCAAACTAAACAGCCTGCCCATGGTTGCTTTGGCCGTGCTCGTGTGGACGGGGCTCCTGAGGCACAAACTGGTTTTTGCGTGGGGTTTGTCTTGGCTAGAGCTGGGGGAAGGGTCGTGGAAGGCGGCTCTGCAGAGCCAGGTCTGCTTAACAGCTGCCTCCAGCTCTGGGCGTTTTAATTTAA
Organism: Tyto alba; assembly: GCF_018691265.1. Taxonomy (NCBI): domain Eukaryota; kingdom Metazoa; phylum Chordata; class Aves; order Strigiformes; family Tytonidae; genus Tyto; species Tyto alba. The sequence continues at coordinate 24,086,498 of NW_024881329.1, forward strand.
TTAATATGCTTGGATGCTAGTACTTACTAATTTACACAAAAAGTGCTGGGTTTACTCTGGAAGAGTTTTCTAAGGTGTAGTGGATTTTATTTTCCTTCCGTAGTAATGTATTTCTCTGTATTTCCAGATTTTTTTTCATGAGCAGGCAGGAGTCTCGAGCTGTGTACTTGAGCTTTTGCACTAGGCTTCAGTTTCTATTCAAGGAAGAGAGAAGGAAACGCTGACTTTGTTTTGGCACTTACTTTATTTCTCAAGGTAAGACGGAGGAAATGGTGGAAGCAAATTCTGTCGATCCTGCCCTACAAGAAGTGGTGGGCAGCGGCGGGCAGCACGTCATCGCCATTGTAACAGACGGGGTTCCCCTGGGCAGCCTGCAAAGCGCCATCCCCCCCAGCAGCCTCAGCCAGCCCTTCATCCTAACCATGCAGGATGGACAGCAAGGTAAGGAGGAGCTGAACTGGGAAGGCAGCGCTGAGGATTAACTTCAAAAAGGGAAAAAAAAAAAAAAAAAGTGAACCCTGCTGAGCCCCCGCAAGGCCGGCGGCCGGTGCGGTCTGGCTTGTCGGCGCTGCGGGGTAACGGATCCGTGCCCGGCGGCTCCAGGGGGGGTTAAACTGTCTGTGGGACTTACGTCAGCGGTAAGGCTGGCCAGCGACTTGTTTGCAGCTTAACACACGCTGCTGCGAGTTAGTGTTTTGCTCTTTGTGTTAAAACCAAACGCCTTTAGTAGAAATGGCGAGTTAGCCGCTGTCTCTTGGGCGGCTGGGCAAAGACGATTCCTTTCTCTTGGGGTGAACTTCCCTGTCTGGGAGTAAATCACTCGGCTGGTGAAACTGCAACCTAGCACCTTGAGCAATCACTCCGTTGTTCTTGTAAAAGTTGGTATTAGGCCATTAATATCAGCTTAGATACACCTTTTTCCCCCATAACTCCTAGGGCAATATCATCTATCAGTTTTACAAGGCAAATGTAAATCCTGTTCAGTAAAGCAGGGCAGAGCTCCAGAGCGCTCGTACAGTGATTTTTTGTTTTGTTTTGTTTTGGTTTGTTTTTTTTGTTTCCTCAAGGGATGTAATTCATCAGCCTTGTCTACTACCGACAATTCTTTTACCATGTCCTGGGGATACTCCATTATTTGGATTAATGTTGGTGCAGAAAAAGAGGATTAGGAAGCAGAGCAGCTCTCCCATAACATGGATACAGTGCCACAGTGTGAGATGGGTTACATCAGTTCTGCCTGTTTACAGACTTCATGAGTGAAAAGCACTTTTCTAAAGCTGTTCAGAATTATTTGCCAAATTACTACAAATAATTCCTGGCTTGTAAACTACTCTTAGTCTAAGGAAGACAAAGGGAGAACTGTTTAGGTAGCGCAACCTTCAGTAGCTCACGTGGTGCCTTTCTCCTCCTTGGTTGGACGAATTCTTGCTACTGGCTTCCCAAAGTGAAAACCCGTGTTTGCAGATTTAAATTGGTTTGTTCTCTAGAGTATTTGCAGCTCTTGCACGCGCTTAAAGCTGATTCAGAGCTTAGCCACTGGGACCGTGCACTGGAATTTTCGAGAAGAGCTTTCTATTCCTCTTGCTTAGCCTGTCTCAGCTATCGCATTACTGAGGCACCAGAATGATAGTTTTTACCTCATACGTTTTCTAAGATGCAAATCTTTGACTTTGGAGTCTGTCAGCCCCGTCATGGTGAAATACTTGGGTATTTCAGAGGCCTGAATTAACAAAAACTGGAAACCCCATCCAGAGCTTCTCTCCTCTTCGGGAAGACATCAGCATTGCCAGTCCACAGGTGTCCTCTTTTTTCTCCAGAACCGCGCTGATGCGCTGACCTCAGAGAAGCCTTTTGAGAAACATCTGTGCAAAAGCATGTCTCGCACTGTATCATTTGTCACCTTTTTAATTTTTCAGTTTTAACTGTACCTGCTGGTCAGGTTGCAGAAGAGACTGTCATTGAAGACGGAGGTGACTCAGAAGAGGAGGAAAAGCCGCTGGCCAAGAAGCAAAAAGTGGAACAAAACGTAGATGACTCGAAGGAGGACAAGGTAGATACTCCTGCTTGTAACTTTGATTGCCGTCGTCTCCCGTGTGTTCCTCTGCTGCGCTGAGGATGCCGGGCTCCTGGTCTGCCAAAGCCACCTCAGACTAGAGACGAGCTGCGCCCTGCTCGCCTGAGCCCGGGGGCGTCTGTAACAAGCTCCCTGCCCTGCCCGCACCCGCTCCTGCGCTAGCAGTGAACGCGCAAGCGGCTGACCGGAGCGATGCTCAGTCGAGTGTAGGTAGGAGAAAAGAGCCAGCTAAACCACTGGTTGCTCTTCTGCCTGTGCTGAAGCTGTAGCTCAGGGTTTTTAGATGAATCGTGCTCGTTTACTAGAATTATTTAATATTTCCTGTAGAAGCGCGACACGTGGGCTGGGTGTCAGCCAAGGCTCAGCTCTTCATAAAGCAGCAGGAATGAGACTCTCTCATTCTCGGTTGGGAGGAAGAACGTTCTCTTCGATTGCCTCTCAACTTCTCAGCACTAATAGCTCTTCAGTTTTCTTGCGTCTTGCTCACACCTGCTTCCAAACTTGGAAATTCATCCCGGTGCGATCACGCGGGACTCCCCAGCCCACCTCCCAGCACGCTGTGGGGACACCCACCAGCCAGGCGGTGCCTCCCTGCGTCCCACTTGCCTCTGGTGACCCGGGCTGAGCTAAGCCAGTTGAGCAGAACTCAGCCCAAGCACCTTCTGGCGCCGCCTTGGAGCATTTTGCTTTTGGGACTCGGAACTCTTGGAGCGCTTGCACACCCCGCTTCCTTCGTGTCGCAGACTGGGCCTCCATCGTGGGCTCTCTCACCTCTGTTTTCTGTAGGGCAGCAGCGTCGAGAGGGAAGCGCTGCAGCAGCAGTTGCAAGAGGCGAACAGGAAGGCTCAGGAATATCGCAGCCAGCTCCGAAAGAAGGAGCGAGAGGCGGAGGAGTACCGGCTGAAGCTGGCGGCCATGGCGAGGCAGCAGCCCAACGGCACCGGGGTGGCGGTGCTCGAGGAGGTCGCCGAGGTGGACCCGCTCGTGGGCACCTCAGAAGACATCAAGGAGTGCGTGCTGTCCATGCTGGAAACGGATCAGCCAACTGATATCGCTGTGGAAACTGTAACCTCCTAATCCTTGGTGACAGACTTGAGTTTTTTTGAAGGAAAGTAACTTTTTTTTTTTTTTTTTTTTTTTTTTTTTTTTTTAAAACAAGGTGCTGCTGGCAAGCGGTGTTGAGAGCAGAGGGCTGTTGGCAAAGCCACCCCATCGCCGGGGGTCGAAGCTTCTCCAGCCGCTCACAGCACAACTCTGCTTTTAGCACGGTGCCGAAAGGTGCTTTTAAAGCTTGACCTTAAGAGATTGGAAGCTTTTTAATGAAATTTTAGCCAGTAGGTGATCTGATGGCTTATTTGGTGATGTCAATACCTGCATTGTTGGGGAGTGGAAAAGAAATACCTCATTGCCAAAGCAGCTGGTATTAGCGCTCAGCTGCCTGGGAATTACAGCACTGAAAACAGACTTTCTGCAATAACTGGAGGTGTCCGCTCCCTTCTGCGAAGTCAAGTGACCGGATCTGGACCTTCAGAAAAAGCAGTCTCTTGAGGTGTTGCTTTAACATCTTCAGAGCTGCAGAGGGGATTTCCCATTTCAGCCAGAAAGTGAATTACAAATTCTTCTTCTTCCAAAACCATGAATTTTTGATTGAGGCAACCTTCAATGCAAGAGCGAAGGCCGGGCTGAGTGTCTGTCAGCTGGAGCATTTCATGATACTGGGGAGTACCATGCTTCGCCCTCTTTGTTTCAGAAACAATTTGGGGGAGCTCCTCCCCTTAACTACCAAAAGGGATCGCAAAAAATTCCACCTCAAATTTATGGTATTTTGCCGAATGTTCCGTTTGACACGTTGGCGCTGAACAGTAGCGTTAGCAAAACTAGACGAACGGCGGTTGCTGCAAGACAGCTTGGGAGTCGAGTTGTCTCTGGAGATCCTGCTCTGGAGCTCATCCTCCTGGGGCACGTGGAAAATCAGGAGATGGTTGCGACGGCCAGCATGGCTTCACCAAGGGCAAATCCTGCCTGATGAATTTGGTGGCCTTTACGCCGGGGTCACGGCGCTGGGGGATAAGGGAAGAGCAACTGTCATGGTCTACCTGGACTTGTGCAAAGCATTTAACGCTGTCCCGCACGACATCCTTGTCTCTAGATTGGACGGGCATGGGTTTGAGGGACGGAGCCCTTGGTGGGTAAGGAAGTGGCTGGCTGGTTGCATTCGTAGAGTCGCAGTCAAGGACTCGATGGCTAAGAGGAGAGCGGGGACGAGCGCCGTTCCTCGGGGGTCGGGGCTGGGCCCGGTGCTGTTTCCCATCTTTGTTGGGACACGGACAGTGGGATCGAGGCCCCCTCAGGAAGTGCCCCGATGGCCCCGAGCTGTGTGGTGGGGGGCACGCTGAGGGCAGGGATGTCACCCCGAGGGACCCGGGCAGGCTGGAGAGGGGGGACCGAGCAAACCTCATGGGGTTCAGCAAGGCCAAGGGCAAGGGCCTGCCTGTGGGCCGGGGCAATCCCCAGCACAAACCCAGGCTGGGCCCTCGAGGAGCAGCTGGAGAGCAGCCCCAAGGAGAGGGACTGGGGGGGTTGGTGGGGGGAAAACTGCCCCTCTGAGGGAGCACCGTGCGCTGGCAGCCCAGAACCCCCCCGTGCCCTGGGCTGCAGCCAGAGCCGGGGGGCAGCAGGGCCAGGGAGGGGATTCTCCCCCTCTGCTCCGCTCTGGGGAGACCCCCCTGCAGTGCTGGGGCCAGCTCGGGGCCCCCAACAGCAGAAGGACCCGGAGCTGCTGGAGCGGGGCCAGAGGAGGCCACAGAGATGCTGGGGGGGCTGGAGCAGCTCCCCTGGGGGGCCGGGCTGAGAGAGTTGGGGGGGTTCAGCCTGGAGAAGAGAAGGCTCTGGGGGGACCCTGAGAGCGGCCTCCCAGGGCTTAAAGGGGGGGCAGGAGAGGTGGGGGAGGGACTCTGGGTCAGGGGGTGGGGATGGGACGAGGGGGGATGGTTTTGCACCGAAAAAGGGCGGATTTAGGTGAGCTCTGAGGCAGAAATTGTTTAATGTGAGGGTGGTGAGGCGCTGGCCCAGGGTGCCCAGAGCAGCTGTGGGTGCCCCCTCCCTGGAAGGGTTCAAGGCCAGGTTGGACGGGGCTGGGAGCCCCCTGGGCTGGGGGAAGGGGGCCCTGCCTGGGGCAGGGGGGGGCACTGGGGGGCTTTGAGGTCCCTCCCAACCCAAAGCATTTTATGACAAACATGTCACTTTTTTTTACTAAACAGTTTTTAAAGATACTAAAACCTTTTTTAATAAGCAGCTGATCTTGTTACTGAAACGTTCCTATTTTTGTTACTCTTTGCAGGCCTGTTTAATGCAGGGATCCATTTAGTACGGTGGATCGTGGGTTTCGAGACAGCAGGGAACTGGTTGGAAGGACCCTGAGTAATTGTGTGGAACTTGATAATGAAAAATTATCAAGTGACGGTTAGAAAAATACCATCACGCAAAGCGCCGTTGGCCGCAGAAGGGTTTTAAGGGCGAGGAGTGCCTTGCAGGTCTGAGCCCTGGCAGCTGGCCTGCTCCCCGAGAATATCTCTTGCAGGATAAAAATCCCTAGCTCTTACGGCCCATAGTTCATGGGTTTGGGGTCTTTTTTTTGTCCTGGTTTTGTAACTGTTGGCAGGATTCAAGGCAATAATTTGATCTTATGGTCCTTGCATTGCATTTTTCCCAGTTATTTCCACCCGTGTGTGTCCAGATAATACAGTTTTCTCTTGGTTATTGCCTTTGTTACCGTTTCTTGGCCGATGATCGGCGCGTATCGTGGTGTTGGGGATGCAGCAAGGACCAGTGGGCTCGCAGAGCTAGGACAGTACGGCCGTGGCTCCCAAGGCGTTTCTCACCCCAAGAGGAAGCTGCTTTTCCGCCTGAGATGGGTCGGTCCCTGGCGGCTGGGCCTGAAGGGAGGGGGGGATCTGCCGAAATGGGCAGCGTTCTGCTGGCTGCGTTCAGGAAGCCTCATGTGCCTGCTTCTGTTCCTGAGACTCACGGGGTTTGGAGAATCAAAGTGCATTTATTTATAACCAGTGTAGCTATATTTATAAATAAGACTTTTTTATCTTTTTTTCCAAAAGATATTTTGAAGAAGGCTTTAATAATAATTTTTTATGAATCAGTGTTTGGAGAGACTCGGTTCCTGGCTGTTGATTGCTTCGCCGTTCCCTCGCTGACTTTGAGCACACGTTATTTTCTTTTTTTCCCCAGAACGTTGACAGTTTGGGTCTGTTTGAACTGAAAACCTGTGTCGGAGGGTTCGAGACAGTATTAAAGTAAATCCAAGCAGATTCTTCTGATACCCGGAAGCGTTTACCGATGTAAAGGGACACTGTCAACTTCGGCTTTTACGTTCTGCCTGAAATTTGTGCTTATTATTTGTAAATTTGCAGAGCTCGGCAGCTGTAGTGTGCACAAACACTGTGTTGTGTGTTCCACAGCACTGGCGCTTCTCAGTTATTTCCATCCTTCCCCTGAAAAGGCTCAGCTTTGCCAAAAAGTCCCTTCAGCTGGGAAACAAACTTCCCCTTCAGGAGAGGAGGGAAAAAAAAAAAAAAAAAAACAGCTCCGTGGTGCTCAGGGTAAGGGGATTTGGTTTGTCGAGTTGGAACAAATAAAGCTGCCAGTGTTAGTGCTTCGCCTGGGGCGGGGGGGATCGCACGTCCGTTTTATTTTTAGAAGGGCTCGCGGCCGGGGTCTGAACAAAGGCGCGGAGAATTTGATCTCCGCCCAGCACGCAGAAAGAATTTCAACCCGGCTGCATCCTCTGCTCCTCCAGAGAAAGGAGTTGGAGCTTTTTAAGCTAAGACCAGCAGTTTTCGGGTCGGGCGCAGTCGGCCGTGGCAGCGCCGGGTACGGAACCTCCCACGGGCGCTGGGCCGGGCTCCGCCGCGCCGCGGCTTTCCTCCGCGGGGGAGGAGGTGGCGTGGCGCTAATTAACCCCCCTTTTGGGGGTTCATTAGACGCCTCTTTCCCTCGCGTTGGCAGCTCTGCAGGGTTCCCCTTGCCCCGCGGCGCCAGCGGGGATGCGCGGAGGAGGAACTCAATCCTTTCCCAGCGCCCACCAAGGGGAATAACGGAGCCCGGCGCCGAGCGCAGCGTGGCGGGGGTCCCCACAGCCCTGGGCGGGGGCTGTTCCTCCCCGCACCCCCCTCCCGCCCCACCCCGGGGCCCTTCTTGGTGCCGAATCGCATTATTTCGGTAATCTCGCCTTGATCAGATTGCTTTCCCCGGGCCAGGCGCGGTGCCGGGGTCTTCAGTGCGGGGTCAAGTCCCGCTTCCCGGCGGCAGCTCCCCTGCGGTGCTGACCCAAGCGCTTGGGCCCCCTTTTACAGAGGGTAGAGGGTTGGAAATGCCAAAATTTTGACATTTATACTTTTTTTTTTTTTTTTGTACGATTTCTTAATAAAATACCCTGGCCACAGTGAGCAGCTTTTCATTCCCCGGGGGCCAGCCCTTTCACGTCCTCCAGTATCTCACGTGCCACCGTCTGCAGGGACACCCCACGGCCACCCCCCTGTCCCCAAGCTGGGCTCGGGGGTCTGGTGGCACCTTGTCCCCCCCCCTCCCTTGTCCCCCCCTCACCCCAGACAGAGCCAGGCGGGCACTGGTGGTGGAGCGACCACGGATTTAATGGGTGTGGGGCTGAGCCCTGGTCCTACACGGTAGGACGAGCCCAGCTGTGGCACAGAGAGCCACCGTGTCCCCTGCCTGGTGTCCCTGGGGGGGGGGGGGGGCTGTGGCTCCAACGACCCCCAGAGCAGCGAATAAATTAGAAACAATCAAAAAAAAAAAAAACCAAAACGAAACAAAAAAGCTCTGGGAGATGGGGAGCCTCATCACCCTGGACAGGGAGATGGGATGGCTGGGGGACACGGGGACCCTTGTCACCCCATGGGGGCCCCTGTCCCCCCTATGGGGGCCAGCCTGGGGACACGGGGACCCCCGTCCCCCCCCCATGGGGGCCAGCCTGGGGACACGGGGACCCTCATGGCACAGAGCTGGGACCCTGGCAGGGGCTGGCTCAGGCCCCCCCCGCCAGCCGCAGCAGGGGGGTCCCATGGGTGCTGGGGACCAGGACGTCCCCGTGTCCCCGCCGGGGGGGGCTCAGGGCCGCCCGGGGGCTGCTGGCACGGGGAGGGGCTTGGGCAGCACGGGGGGCTTGCTGGCGAGGGGACGCGGCTGGGGCCCCCAGGGCGGCCCCCCCGGGGTCCCCAGCGAGTGCATGCGGGTGAGCCCCCGGGCCGGGCCGGGCGGTCTGGCGGGCGCCCCCCCCAGCGAGTGTCTCTGTGCCAGGGGCCGCCGGGGCGGGGGGGGGCTGTCGGGGGGCACGTCCAGCCGCCGGAGCGTCCCGTCGCGGGGGGCCGGGGGGAGGCTGGGCAACGGGGCGCCCGGCCGCAGCAGGCTGGCGAAGGAACCGCTGCCCGGGGGGGCCACCGGCCACCCCGAGCCCCCCGCCCCGTGCACCCGCTGCAGCAGCTCCTCCAGGGCGGCCTTGGGTGGGGGTCCCGGGCCTGGGGGCTCCGGGCACCCTGGGGTGCTGGGATGGGGGGTCTGGCCGCGCCGGGGCTCCGTCGCCCGCTCCCGGGGCGTCTTGCTGGGTGGCTGCGGGGTGGCCTCGGGGGTGGGCAGCTCGGGGGGGTCCCGCGGGCCCCCGGCCCCTCCCGGGGGTGGCAGCGGGGGGTAGAGGCGGGGGCCGGGGGGCTGCAGAGCGGCGGGGGGCTCCGGGGGTCCCTTGGGGGCGGCAGGGCGGCGGCAGCAGGCTGCCAGCAGCCCGGCACCCAGGGCGCCCAGGGCGAAGGCGCCCAGCACGCAGCCCACCAGCACCGGCACCGGCACCGTGGCCCCCAGCCCGGCCTGGCGCACCCCTGCGGGAGCACCCGTCAGCCCGGCACCCGTGCGGGGGGCCTGGACCCCCCCAGGGTCCCTCCTGGGCCCTGGGGTCCCCCCACCCCAGGGCCCCCTCCTGTCCGCGGGGTCCCTCCTGGGCCCTGGGGGTCCCCCCTGACCCACCCCAGGGCCCCCTTCTGTCCCCGGGGTCCCTCCTGGGCCCTGGGGGTCCCCCCTGACCCTCCCCAGGGCCCCTCTTGCTTTCTGGGATCCCTCTTCCACCCCTGGGGTCTCCCCCCCTCCCCAAGGTCCCCTCCCCAGGGTCCCCTCCCCGCTCCTTGGGGTCTACCCCTGCGTTCCCACCTGGTGCCCAGGGTCCCTTTTCCACCCCTGGGGTCCCCCTCCTGTCCCTGGGGTCCCTCCTGGGCCCTGGGGGTCCCCCCCCCTCCCCAGGGTCCCTCTTGCTTTCTGGGATCCCTCTCCCACCCCTGGGGTCCCTCTCCTGTCCCCGGGGGTCCCCCCCAACCCCAGGGTCCCTTCCCCGGTCCTTGGGGTCCCTCTCCCAGCCCAGGGGTCCCTCCCTGGTCTGCAGGGTCCCTCCCACGGGGGGGTCCGGGTGGGGGGGACAGATGGGGTGTCACTGACCATGGGCCAAGTCCCTGTCCCCCGCGGCTGGTGCGTCTGTGGGAGCAAGGGGGGGGTCAGGCCAGGCCACCCGCGTCACCTGGGGCCACCGCCGTCCCCCCAACATCCCCCACATCCTCCAGTGCCACCCACGTGTCCCGGGGCCCCCGGTATCACCCTGGATCTCCCCATGACCTCGTCGTCCCCAGAGGATCCCACAGCGACCCTCTATGTCCCCAAACACTCCCGTGTCCCCCCCCTCACCTTGGCAGGTCCCCGTGATCCCAGAGGATCCCTCCACGTCCTGCTCGAAGCCGCTCCTGGGGCACATGGGGTGTGTGTGGAGGGGGGAGGAGACGTCACCCACCGTCCCCACTGTCCCCACCCCCAAGGAAGAGGGACCCAGGAGATCAGGGGGGGTGGGGGGAGCCCCCCGAAGCTAGGGGGACACTTACGGAAGGTCCTCGGAGAAGGGGACGCAGCCCCGGGGGGGCAGCCAGACGCAGTAAGGGTCCCGGGCGGCCAGGCAGCTCCTGCGCGGTGGGACCCAGGCGCCGGGGTGCTGGAGCTGCCCCTGCGCCCCCCCGTGCCCTCGCACGCTCCCCTCACACGCCCTTGTGCTCTCACACATCCCCGTGTCCTCGCACGCCCCCGTGCCCTGGCATGGCCTCGTGCCCTTGCACGCTCCCCTCGCATGCCCCTGTGCCCTTGCACGCTCCCCTCGCACACCCCTGTGCCCTTGCACGCTCCCCTCGTGCACCCTCATGCCCTCGCACACCTCATGCCCTCGCACGCTCCCCTTGCACACCCCTGCGCCCTCACGCCCCCTCGTGCCCTCGCACGCCCCCGTGCCCTCACATATCCCCGTGCCCTTGCACACCCTCATGCCCTGGCACGCTCCCCTCACACGCTCCCCTTGCACATCCCTGTGCCCTCGTGTGCTCCCTTTGCACGCCCTTGTGCCCTCGCACCCCCCGTGCCCTCACATGCTCCCCTCGCACACCCCTGTACCCTCACACACCCTCATGCCCTTGCACCCCCCCATGCCCTCACACGCTCCCCTCGCATGCCCCCGTGCCCTCGCATACCCCCGTGCCCTCACACCCCCCCGTGCCCTCACATGCTCCCCTTGCACACCCCCGTGCCCTCGCACCCCCCTGTGCCCTCACACGCCCCCGTGCCCTCACACACCCCCGTGCCCTCGCACCCCCCTGTGCCCTCACACGCCCCCGTGCCCTCACACGCCCCTGTGCCCTCACACACCCCCGTGCCCTCGCACCCCCCTGTGCCCTCACACGCCCCCGTGCCCTCACACACCCCCGTGCCCTCGCACCCCCCTGTGCCCTCACACGCCCCCGTGCCCCCGCTCACCCGCGGCAGGCACCGTGCCGGGCGCAGCGGCTCAGGGGCAGACGCACCAGGCACCCGGCGAAGGCGACGTAGAGCTCCCGGCCCGGCGGGTGCAGCTCCAGCCCCAGCACCCGGCTGGCACCCCGGGGACCTCGGCACCTGCACCCCCACGCCCCCCCCGTAGCACCCGTCGTGACCGCCCCCCCGCCCCAGCGCCCACAGCACCCCGCAGCGCCCCGCAGCACCCATCGGCACCCCCCAGCACCCCCAGGGCCCTGCAGCTCCCGCGTGGCCCCATGGCACCCATCAGCCCCCCCCCCCAGCACCCATCAATGCCCTGTGCCACCTGCACGGCCCCCCCCAGCACCCGTACGGCACCCACACTGCCACTGCACCCATCAGTGCCCACAGCCCCCCAGCACCCACAGCCCCACGGTGCCCATGAACCCCCCAGCACCCCCCAGCACCCCCAGCCTCAACATGTGCCCCCCCAGCACCCAGAGCCCCTCGGTGCCCATTACCCCCAGCACCCACCAGCATCCACGGCCTCAACGTGCCACCCCCAGCACCCCCAGCCCCACAGTGCCCATGAGCCCCCCAGCACCCCCCAGCACCCACAGTGCCCATGAGCCCCCCAGCACCCCCCAGCACCCACAGTGCCCATGAGCCCCCCAGCACCCCCCAGCATCCACAGTGCCCATGAGCCCCACAGCACCCACAGCTTCAATGTGCCCCCCCAGCACCCAAGTCCCCCAGCACCCCCAGCCCCGGGCACCCAGTGCCCGGCACTCACCGCCCGGGGTCGTAGAGGCTGATCTCCTCCAGCAGCAGCGTCTCGGAGCCGGTGTCCCCGGTGTCCCCGGTGTCCCCAGTGTCCCCGGTGTCCCCGGGCTCGCGGCTGGCACCGGGTGCCGGGGTGCCGCTGGGGTGCCGGGTAACCCCGGGGTGCTGCGCGGCCGCCAGGACCTTCAGCACCCGCCCGTCCTCGGCGCCCAGGAAGAGCACGGTCTGGTTCCCCCGCGGCCCCGCACCCGTGTCCACTGCCAGCTGTGTCAGCCTGCGCCCAGCGCACGGGGCCTCGCACGGGGCCTCGCACGGGGCCTCGCACCCCCCTGCACGGGGCCCTCGCGCACGCTTGCAAACCGGGGCCTCGCACGCTGTTACACACCCTCGCGCCGGGGGCCCTCGCACCCGCGTCTTACACACCCCCGCACGGCATCGCCCCGGGGCTTCGCACGCCCCTTGCACCAGGGCTGCACACGCTCCTTGCACCAGGGCTGCACACGCCCCTTGCACCAGGGCTTCGCACGCCCCTTGCACCAGGGCTGCACACGCCCCTTGCACCAGGGCTTCGCACGCCCTCACGTAGCCTTGCACGCCCCTTGCACCAGGGCCTTGTGCATCCTTGCAGAGGAACCTTGCACGAGGACCCACCCCACCCACAGGGCTGGGTGCACCCCTCACCCCACTGCGCACCCACATCCTCCTCGCATGAGACACCCCCTTGTCCCCAAAGCCACCCATCCCCGAGGCCACCCTGTCCCCAAAGCCACCCTGTCCCCAAAGCCACCCATCCCCAGGGCCGCCCATCCCCGAGGCCACGGTGCCCCCCCCGCCGGGCTCACCGGGTGCCGGTGCGGGTGAAGAGGGGCCGCCCGCCGGCGGGTGCCACGGCGCCGTGCAGCAGCGGGTGCTCCTTGGCGAAGGCCAACGTCTCGTCGGGGAAGTCCCCGGAGGTGACGACGCCGGCGGCCGGTCCCATCCCGGCGCAGCAGCCCGGCCTGCGGCACAGCCGGAGCGGGGACCCAGGTGTCCGGGTGGCCGCCGCGCCCCCAGGGGAGGGGGGGGGGCCACCCAGGCGTCGGAGCCGGGGGGTACCTGGGTCGGGGCACCCTGTCCTCGGGCACCGGGGTCCAGGTGCCAGCGGCGCCGCGGGGCTCGGCGAAGGGTCCCTCGAACGCCCGCTCCACGTCAGCCAGGTAGAAGGCGCAGACGGCCGAGCCGGGGATGCTGCGGTGGTGGCGGGGGGTGGCACCGGCACTGGGGACACCCCTGTCCCCTCCCGGGGCTGCCGGGTCGGGCACCGGTTTGGGCCAGAGCCCCCCCCGTGTCCTGCCTGGGCCCCGCTCTGTCCCCGCTCCCTGTTCCCCTGTCCCTGCGTCCCTGTGTCCTGTCCCACTGTGTCCCCATGGCCCCCGGTGAGTCCATCCCCGTGTCCCCATCCCCGTGTCCCCATGTCCCCATGTCAGTGCATCCCCATGTCTGTCCCTCCCACGTCCCCGTGTCCCCTGGTGAGTGGCATCCCCACGTTCCCATGTCTGTCCCTCCCACGTCCCCGTGTCCCCTGGTGAGTGGCATCCCCACGTCCCCATGTCTGTCCCTCCCACGTCCCCGTGTCCCCTGGTGAGTGGCATCCCCACGTCCCCATGTCTGTCCCTCCCACGTCCCCGTGTCCCCTGGTGAGTGGCATCCCCACATCCCCATGTCTGTCCCTCCCACGTCCCCACTTCCCCAGGTCAGTGCATCCCCACGTCCCCGTGTCTCTCCCACGTCCCCACCTCCTGTGTCCCCCTATCAGTGCACCCTCACGTCTGCCCTTCCCATGTCCCCATGTCCCCAGGTGAGTGGCACCCCCATGTCCCCATCTCTCCTGTCCCCCCGTCCCCCCATGCCGCGCTCCCCTCTCCCTACAGCCCCACGTCCCCTTGGCCACCCCCGTCCCCGCGTCCCCCCGTCCCCGCCGCCGTGCCTGTTGGGCTGGGTGCCGAAGAGGGCGAGGACAGCGGGGCGCCCGTGCAGGGCCCGGGGGGGGGTCACGGCCTCCAGGACGTCGAAATAGAAGACAGCGTCGCCGGGGACGGCGCACTGCAGCCGCACCTTCAGGAAGGACGTCCAGCGCCGCTCCAGCACCCGCGGGGACCCGCCCCGGTCATTGCGGCACACCCGCGCCACCCGCGCCACCGCCACCTGCACCGGCACCCAGGGGTGTCAGCACCCAGGGGTGTCAGCACCCGGGGACCCGCGGGCATCGGCACCCAGGGGTGTCAGCACCCAGGGGTGTCAGCACCCAGGGACCCGCGGGCATCGGCACCCAGGGGTGTCAGCACCCAGGGGTGTCAGCACCCGGGGACCCGCGGGCATCGGCACCCAGGGGTGTCAGCACCCAGGGGTGTCAGCACCCGGGGACCCGCGGGCATCGGCACCCAGGGGTGTCAGCACCCAGGGGTGTCAGCACCCAGGGACCCGTGGGCATCGGCACCCAGGGGTGTCAGCACCCGGGGACTCATGGCTGTTGGCGCTGGAGACTCCGTGGGCATTGGCACGTGGGCACCCATGGGTGTCAGCACCCTGGGAGGCACCAGCACCCAGCTGGACGCCCCCGGGGAGGGGCCCTGGGGTCTCCCCCACCTTGGTGCCAGGGGGTGGGTGCCTGGGTGCCCCCGCACCCACCTTGCCCAGGGTGCTGAGCTCCACCGCGACCTCCCTGAAGAAGAAGTAGACGTAGGGGCCGTAGGGCAGCGCCTGGACGAAGTGGGGCTCTGGGGGGGCGGGGGGGGGCCGTCAGCCCCCACCCCCCCGTACCCCCCGATCCCAGCTCCCCCGCGTCCCCCCCAGCCGCTATACACCCCCCGCACCCCTTACCCGCCTCCAGCCCCCCAATGCCCGTCCCCCTCACCCCCCCACATACGCCCTCTCCCCACTGCCCCCCATACACCCCTCGTCCCCATCCCTGCGCCCCCTTCCCCCCCCCCCCCGCCCCCCCCCCATTTTTGGGGTACCCTGCAGCCAGCGGGAGCTGTACTTGAGGGTGCGCAGGGGGGGGCGGCCGGGGCTGAGGCTGCGGTAGATCACCGCGTCACTCGCCTGGAAATCGGCCACCGTGGCCGAGTAGAGGCTGCCGTCTGCGGGGGGGGGGACACACAGCGGTGTCAGCCATGTCCCCCCCCATCCCAGGGCACCCCAATGTGTGTGTGTCCCGCCCCCCCCCGAGCACCCACCGATGAAGAGGGCAACGACGCTCTGCTTGGCGTCGAAGGGGCACCGGGCCTGGCCGCTCACCTCCTCGCCCTCCTGCGCCAGGCTGCTCACCTGGGGGGGGGGATCCCCAAAGCGATGAGACCCCCCCACACACACACACACACTCATCACACCCTCCCGCTGCCCCCCCCCAACCCCCCCCCCCCGGCACCACTGAGATGCTGAGGACCCCCCCGCTCATCACACTGCTGGGCACTGCCCCGCTGCGCTCCCCGGTGGGGGCTGAGCCCCCCAAAATTCATCACACCCCACCCGCGCTCCCCGGCGGGGGCTGAGCCCCCCCCCAACTCATCACACCCCACCCACGCTCCCCAGCGGGGGCTGAGCCCCCCCCCAAAACTCATTACACCCCACCCGCGCTCCCTGGCGGGGGCTGAGCCCCCAAAACTCATCACACCCCACCCGCGCTCCCCAGCGGGGGCTGAGCCCCCCCCAACTCATCACACTCGCCCCCCCCCCGGCCCCCCCACCTGGTAGGTGCGGCAGAGGGGGCTGAAGCCGTTGGTGCCGCAGGCCAGGAGGGTGCCGGCGTCGCGGGGCACCAGCACCCTGATGTAGTTGTGGCACTCGTCCTGCGTGGGGGGGACACGGGGGGGCACCCGGGGGGGGGGGCACGGGGGGGACCCGTCACCCCCTCCTCCTCCTGCCCCCAGCCCCCTCTTTGCCCCCATCCCTTCTATCTCCCACACCCTGCACCCCCACACCCTGTACCCCCCCACTATGTACCCCCACACCCTGCACCCCCACACCCTGCACCCCTGCACCCCCATACCACACACTCCATACATTGTACCCCCCCACCCCGCACCCCCATTCCCCCTATACCCCCCCTACCATATACCCCCACGCCCCGTGCCCCCACACCCCGCACCCAGTACCCCCATGCTGGGTACCCCCACACCCCACACCCCGCACCCCCATACCGGGTACCCCACACCCCACACCCCCACACCCTGTACCCCACACCCCGTACCCCCATACCAGGCACCCCACACCCCGCCCCCCACACCTGCAGCCGGCCCCGCATGGCGCAGTTCTCCCTGTCCCGCGTCTCCCAGGTGAGGTGCTGCCGGGTGACACGGGGGGGTGGGCACGGGGACCCCCTCCCCGCGCCCCCCCCGTGTCCCCGGAGCCGGCGACCCCGACCCCCCTTACCCGCTGGGGGTACAGCGTCCCCTCGTCCTGCCCCAGGTCGAAGGCGTAGATGTGGTCCCTGGGGGGGGTGTGAGCGTGCGAGGGGGCACGGGGGGGGCGCGGGGACACAGGCGTGCAAGGCGGGGGGGAGGGAGGGGGCGTCGGGCTCGAGCGGGTGCAAGCGGGCACAAGCGTGTGCCAGCGTGTGTAAGCGTGCGTGGGCGTGGACAGGCACGCGCAGGAGCAAACAAGCCTCTGAAGCTCGTGCAAGTGTGAACAAGCGCCCGCAAGCTTGCACGAGCGTCTAGAAACGTGCACAGGGGCGCACAAGCGTGGGCAAGCACGTAGAAGGGTGCACGAGCATGTACAAGCGGGCACACGTATGCACAGGCAGGTACAAGCACACAAAGGGGGGATGGATGACCTCGCACATGCACAACCACACACGGGTGTGCACCGAGAAGCAGTGCACAGAGGAGTGAGTGCAGTGTGTAGAAGCACACAAAAGCGTGCACGAGTGCACACAAGCATGCACAAGCACAGACTACAAGTGTGCAGACTACAAGTGCACGGAAGTGCATACAAGCGCACACAAGCGTGCTCAAGTGTGCACAAGCAGAGACCACAAGCGCGGACAAACACACACGAGCGTGCACAGTCACACAGAGGCGAACACAAGCACAGACCACAAGCACACACAAGTGCACACAACTCTGCACAAGTGCGCACAACCACACACAAGCGTGCACAAGCGTGCACAAGCACAGACCACAAGTGTGCACACAAGCATACACAGGAACAGCTGGGCACCAGCATGCACAACCGTGCACAACTGTGCACAAGCACACACAAGCAGAGACCACAAGCGCACACAAGTGCACACAACCGTGCACAACCGTGTACAAGTGCGCACAAGCTGAGACCACAAGCGCGCACAAGCGTGCATAAGCACAAACCACAAGTGTGCAGAAGCACACACGAGCATGCACAAGCGCACAGAAGCACACAGAAGCAGGCACAACCGTGCACAACTGTTCACAAGCGTGCACACAAGCACAGGCCACAAGCGCGCACAAGAGCACACAAGCACACACAACCGTGCACACAACTGTGCACCAGCGCACACAAGCACAAAGCACAAGCGCACAGAAGCGCACACAAGCACGCACAACCCCGCACAAGCAGAGACCACAAGTGCACACAAGCGTGCACAAGTGTGCACAAGCACAGGCCACATGCGTGCACGAGCGCGCACGAGCGCACACAAGCACACACAACCGTGCCCAGGAGCGCACACGACCGTGCACACCACCGTGCCCAAGCGCACAGAAGCACGCACAGCCGTGCACAAGCAGAGACCACAAGTGCACACAAGCGTGCACAAGCACAGGCCACACGGGTGCACAAGCGCGCACGAGCGCACACAAGCACACACAACCGTGCCCAGGAGCGCACACGACCGTGCACACCACCGTGCCCAAGCGCACAGAAGCACGCACAGCCGGGCCCAACCGTGCCCAAGCAGAGAGCGCACGCGCGCACGAGCGCACACGAGCGTGCACGAGCGCGCACGAGCGCTCACGAGCGGCTCACCGGGCGGCGACGAGCAGGCTGCCGTTGAGGCGCAGCATGTGCTGGAAGTCGAGGCCGAGCTGGGCGGTGGCGTTGGGGCCCCCGAGGCCGCCGAAGCGGGGGTAGGCGGCGGTGGCTGCGGGGCCGGGCGGGACGCGGTGACACCCCGCCGGCCCCCCCCCAGCCCCGGGACACCCCCCCCCCCCCCGGTGCCGCCCCCGCCTCACCTGCCAACCCCACGGTGCTGCGCGGGGCCAGGTCCCGCGGGAAGGCCTGCGCCGACCCCCCCGGGGTGAGGAGGAGGAGGAGGAGGACGAAGGGCAGCGGGACCCCCGGCATCGGCACAGGCGCCCGGAGGGGCCGCGGGGTTGAGGGTGACACCCCCCTCCCCCCGGGCTGCGAGGGGCCCATCTCAGCACGGGGAAACTGAGGCACGGGGGGGGGGGGGGGGGCGTGGGGACAGCGGGGACTTGCTGCCAGTGCCCCCCTCCCAGCGTCCCCAGTGCCCCCGGACACCACTCGCGGCACCGGCGTGTGCAGCGGGGCACGGCTGGGCGCACCCCAGTACCCCCCCACACACCCACTCACCCCCCCCCCCCCGGCACAACACCCGCACAGCGCTCGGCTCCACAGCGCCCACCTGCACCCCCCCAAACACCCCAACAGCACCCCCCCCCCCTCCACCGACACCCCCCCCAGCTGCACCCCAAGTAACCCCCCGGAACACCCCGCCCCAACACCCCACCGGCCCCCCCACAACACGCTCCCTTTTTCCCGCCCCGACACCCCACGCACACCCCACAGCACCCCACCCACACCCCACAGCACCCCACGCACACCCCACAGCACCCCACCCACACCCCACAGCACCCCTCGCAACAGCCCCCCCCCCCGACCCGACCCCTCGGCGTTCGGTACCGGCTCCACTCCCCGAACGGACCCGAACGGACCCGAAAGGACCCGAACGGTCCCGAACGGCCCCGAGCGGCTCCGCCCCGGAACGGGCCGGGACCGGCCGGCGGCCGGAGCCGAGGGCGGGACCGGGGACCCCCGTGGGACCCCACCCGGGACACACACCCACCCCATCCCCCCCCGCCGCCGGGGCCACGCGACGGCTAGGCGTTAATCCCCGTTAATGAGATAATCCTCATTAGCTGCTAGGGAGGGGGGAAGGGAGGCTTTCACACGCGTGTGCGCACACGCGTGGGAGCGGGCACAGCCCTGCGCCCGGCGGGGTGAGTGCCGCGTGGGTGCTCGCGCGCCGGGGCGGGGCTCTGCGCACACTGGCGCGCGAGCACTCACACCACCGCCCCCCCCCCCCCCCCCTTCTCCCACCCGTGTCGGTGCACACGCGTGTACACACGCCCGATGCGCAAATACCCGCGCGGGGGGGGGGGGGGGAAGGGGTCCCTTGCACGCGTGTGTGCGACAAGGCTGGCTGTCACCACTGCGGGTGTCACCCTGCCGCCTCTCCCACACCAGCATATGGCCGTTTGCACCCAGTGGGCACTGGGAGCTACTGGGCTCACCCCCCAATCCAGCTGCCACTCGGGCTCCGGTCTGTGTCACCAGCACCCCCGGGGGGGGCACAGGGGACCCTGGGGACATCCTGGGGGGCCCTGGGGAGCCCTCTGAGGCTCTGGGGGGGGTCCCAAGGGTGCAGGCTCAGGGTGACACCTGGTGGCACCACGTGGTGTGGCACCCAGTCCCCTGGGTGACCCCCGAGTGTGTCCCTAAGGGGTGACAGCATCCCCAGGGGGTGACGGTGTCCCCAGGGGGGTGTGACGGTGTCTCCAGGGGGTGGCAAACAGGCAGAGCCAGGTGACAGTGCTCCATTTTATTTACAGGCTCTCGGGGTGGGGGGGTGACCGTCCCTGTCCCTGGGGGGGGTCCAGGCACTGGCATGGGGGGGTCCCACCCCCCGCAAGAGCAAAGACGTACAAATAAATACAACAGAGGAAAACCAGCTGGTAAATCTCCTCCCAGTCCCTCCCAGTCGCCCTGCGAGAGGGCTGGCTCTGCGTGTCCCTCCAGCGGGAAAGGTCCCTCGAAGGAGACAGGGAAGGGACACTGTGTCACCCCCAAAATCCCTGTGTCCCCTCCGGCATCCCCTGGCAGGGGAGGCTGGGCGCCGGGGGTGCCCCAGGGTCCCCGTCCCCACGGGGTGGGTGTCACGGCGTCCCATCCCCGGCGTCAGAGCGTGAAGATCTCGTCCTCGGCGTCGCGGAGGGCGGCCGCCCGCGGGGTCCTGGTGAGGGGCCGGGGGCCGAGGCGGGGGCCGCGGGGGGCCGGCGGGACCCCGGCATCGGGGCACCGGCTGCCTTCGGCCTCGGCCATGCTGCAGGGGACGCAGCGGGGTGGCACTGAGGGGTGGCCTTGTCACCCGCCCTGCGGCCAAACCCACCTGCCCGAAAGACCCCGGTTTTGCCCCAAACGGGGAGGCGGGACGGGCGCGCTCACCCTGTGCCGCCAGCACGGAGCCGTTGCGCCGCCGCCGCCGCCTTGGAACGCCCGATCTCGGCGTCGAGCCGCCGGAGGAAATCGGTGGCCGAGAGGTCGTGGTGGGACGGGGCAGACGGGGTGTCCCCCGAGGGGACGTCCTTGTCCTCGTCCTTGTCCTCGGGGCAGGGTCCCCCCGGCTGCGCCGGCACAGGGATGAGGAGGGTGGGCTTGAGGAAGATGGTGTCCGAGGTGTAGAGGCGGTTGGCGCGCTTGATCTGCTCCATCTGCCGGGGACAGGGACGGGGACGGGGTGGGCATAAAAATGGGGATGGGATAAGGGTGGGGACAAAAATGGGGACAGGGATAAGGACAGCGAGGGGATGGGGATGGAGATAAAGATGGGATGGGGACAGGATGGGGTTGGGGACAAAAATGGGGACGGGGAGGGGTGGGGACACAAATGGGGACGGGATAAGGATGGGATAAGGATGGGGTGGGGACAGGATGGGGTGGGGACAAAAATGGGGACAGGATAAGGGTGGGGACAGGGACAAGGACAGCAAGGGGTTGGGGATGGAGATAAGGATGAGATGGGAACAGATTGGGGTGGGGATAAAAATGGGGACGGGGATGTGGTGGGGACAGGGACAAGGACAGTGAGGGGATGAGGACAGATATAAGGATGGGATGGGGACAAGGCGGGGGACAGCGATGGGGGGAGGACAGCCACAAGGCCAGGGTGGGCGAGGGAAGGGGACAGGGACAGCAGGGCACCGGGGCGGCCCCGGGGGGCTGCCGGGGGGCCCCGGGGCCGCCCTACCCCGGCGATCCTTCCCCAGGGCCCCCCCGGCCGTGCCCCGCGCCCCCCCCCCCCCCCGCTCCCCTCGGCCACTCACCGTCACCCCGTAGCGCAGCGCCAGCCCCGGCAGCGTGTCCCCGGGCTCCAGGCGGTGCTCCCGGGGGGAGGCCCCCGCTCCCCCGCTCCCCGCCGCCATGGCGGGACGGCCCCACTCAGCCCTGGGCCCCGCCGGCGCGGGAGGAGCGGGGACTCATGCGAACGGCCCCAGCCCGGGCGGGGGGAACCGACCCAGGGCCCCGGCGCCGCGGCCGCCGCTGACGGGGGCGACCCCCGGCCCCGGTGAGGCCGCTGACTCCCCGGCCCGGCCCCCGCAGAGGCTTCTGGGACTTGTAGTCCGGGAGCCCCGGACACTCCGCCCGTCCCCGCGGAAAGTCATGCCGCCACCCCCACACCGGGGTCCTCTCCGGTCCCTTCCCCTGTGAGGGGGGAGTGGTGTCTGCCCCTGGGAGGGGTATCTGCCCCCCTAAATCCCCCGCGGGGGGGGGCGGCGCGGTAGAACTACAACTCCCAGCATGCCGCGGGGCCTCCCGGGCGGGCGCGGCGAGCCCTCCCGCGCTCTCTAATTGGTCGTCGCTCCCGCGCGCAGCCCACCGGGAAACAAGCGCCCGGAAGTTGGTCACGGCCCGAAGGCGGGGCGGTTCCCATGGTAACTGCGGGCCGGCCGCCATGTCCTTCAAGCGGGAGGGGGACGACCCCGCTCAGCTGGGGGTGCTGCAGGTGGGCCTCGACCCCCCCCCCCCCCCCCCCCCCCCAAATCACCGACCCTGGCCCCGGCCTCCCACCACCACCCCGGGCCGGCCCCTTGCCCCCCCCTCACCGGTTCCGGCCCACCCTCCCTGCCTGTGAATACCCCTCCCGCCCGCAAACCCTCCCCTGCCCCCCCATTCCCCCTCACTCCTGCTGTCTCTTGACCCCTCCCACCCCCCCCGGGTTCCCTTCCCAGCACCCCAAATACTCCTCTTGGCCCAAACCGCTCCCTCAAATTTCCCCTTTCCCCTGCCTCAACCTGCCCCCAACCGCCCCCTCCCCAGCCTTGGCACCGCCGTTACCCCCCCCCCCCGCTCCCTCAGAGAGGGGTCCCCCCTGGGGGAGGAGGTTTCCCGGCCGAAGGGGTTGAAGAGGGTTGGGGGCAAGGGCTAGTTCCCTGAGGGGCAAATTAGGGGCAGACACCCCTAATTTGGGGCAGCAAGCAGAGGGGGGGGCACAAGCGCTCAGCCGGCCCCCTCGATCTCTCCCAGAAAAGACGCGTCGCAGACCTGTTGGCCAACTACATCCCCGAGGATGAGGCACTGCTGCTGAGGAGCGGGAGGTGAGCGAGACCCCTGAGCGCAGCCCCCGCCCTGCTCCAGCTGCCTGGGGGGTCCTGACGGCACCTTTCCCCCCTCTCCACCCCCCCCCCCAGGTACGCCTGCACAGTGTGTGCCCACCGCCCCGTCTTCGACACGCTGGACGTGCTGACGGTCCACAGGGCTGGCAAGAAGCACACGGGCAGTAAGTGTGTGGGTGGGTGGGTGGGCTGTGCCGAGCGAGCGTCTGTGTCCGTGTCCATGTGTGTCCCCCCCCGCCCCCCCATCCTCATCCTCTTCGCCCTCCCCCAGGCCTGCAGCGGTTCTACGGCAAGAAGTGCTCGCTCCAGGACGTGGTCCAGAAGCAGCAGCACGAGGAGGAGGTGCGGGCAGAGGAGGCAGGCACGCAGGTTGGTGCGGAACCCCTTCCCACCCCCCCGGCCAGGCCGCCCCCCCTGAACTCTGTCCCCTCTCCCCAGGGCTCCCCGGCCCCTCTTCTGGCACAGACGCGGAGGATTGCCCGGAGCGCTCTGCTGAAAGCAGCTCCCTACAGCAGCTGCTGCCGGAGGACGGGGTAAGAGCTTTGGTTTCGCTGCTGGGGGGGACGGGGGAAAGCTCTGGGCTTTCGGGAGTGGCCTCGCCGCCGTCGGGTGTTCGTGGGACGAGGCCCTGATCCCTTCTCTTGTCGCAGGGTGGAGGGAAGCGGCTCGCGAGCTGGCGTCACCCAAACGGGGCTGAGCGCTGCCCCGACGCTGCCGGAGCCGTCGCGGGAGGACGGAGGAGCCGTGGACGCCAGCCCCACAGCCCTGCTGCCGGGGCACCGCGGCGGGCGAGCGGGTAAGAGCCGGCCGGCGGCCCCGGGGCTGCGCCAGCACCGGCGGGGCCAGGTGCCTGGGCCTCTCCCGTTCCGGAGGGTTCCACCAGCCCCTCTCTGCCCTCCCAGACGCACCGAAGGCGGCTCCGGCCCGGACGCAGCGAGGTGGCAAAGGAAAAAACTCATCGTCGGCGCTGAGCCGGCCCGAAGCGCTCAGCCCCGAGAGGCGCCAGGCCCTGGAGCGATACCTGCAGCTGCGGAGGTGAGTCTCGGCGCCCCCCGCCCCGCCCCTGGGGGTTTGGGGAACCCCACAACGAGCTGCCTCTCACTCCCCCCCGTCTGTCCGTCCGTCCGTCCCCAGCGCCGGCTGGATCCAGGACCGCTCCGGCAAGTGGGTGAAGGATGAAAATGCCGAATTCGATTCTGACGAGGATGAGCCGCCTGTGCTGCTGCCGGCCTGAGGCCCCCCTCTGCCCCACCGCTCCCCCCTGGGGACGGGGACGCTCCCCCCGGCTGTCCCCGAGCCCCGCCGTTAATAGAGGCAGCTGGAGAGGACGGAGGTGTCTGAGCCGTTGGGGCAGGTCCCGGGGAGGGGTGATATTGGGGGTCCCAGCGTTTTGCCACCACGAGATGCTCAACCTGGTGCCTTTTTGGGGTGTCCCCCCCCACCCCCGCCAGAGCCCTGTGAGCGCCACCAACCTCCATGTGGGTTTCAGCCCGTCCCCTCCCATCCCTCGCCCAAGTCACACTCGTTTTCTTGCACGCTGGCAGCTGCCTGCGGGTCGTGGCCTTTTGGGGTGGCGGTGCCGGGTTCCCCCCCTCCTCCCCAGCCCCAGCAGCTGTCTCAGCACCTTGGAAGGTGCCCGGCCACGCCGCCCTCCCCCTGCCTCAGTTCCACCCCCCCACCCCCCCACTGCTTTTCCTACCAGGCTTTGGGTGCCTGCAGGTGCTCCCACATCGATGGGACTGTCGTTAACGGGTCAGGGCCCTGAGCCAGCATCCACATCCCTGGGACAGCACCCGCCACCCACCCAAAGGGTGTTTCTGGGCCCCCGGGGCCCGATCCTTCCCCTGGGGGGGGCTCCCTGGCAGCACCGCTTGGGGCGATGCCACTCCCCCGGGCACCGGGATTTACCCGCTTGCTCAGCTCGCGCCTGTAAGTAGCTGGAGGGAACCTATAAATAGGTGGTGGGACCTATAAATAGGCCCTGTGTCCCCCCCCACCAAGTCTCTGGGTGCTCAGCTCGGTGCCTGTTGGGGGGGTTACCCTTCTCCCCCCACCCCTCCTGGTGCCGTAACCCAGTGCCCGGGGTATAACCACGTCAGCGCCGCTGCTCCCTGAGGGGATCCAGGCCCCTGTGGATTAACGACCGGGTGCAAACATGGGATCTCGAGCCCTGCCAGGCAGGGGGGGGGGTGTGCTCCCTCCCTCAGGCAATCCCCGTGATCCCGATTCCGGCCCCCCCCCGTGCCAATCCTGCCCCGGGATGCTTCTGAGCGGATCCCAAAGCCGCGTCTCTCCGTCTCTTTTATTTACAGCGGCGCCGGGCAGCAGGAGCTGGAGCTCCGTCGTCGTGCCGTGCCGCGGGGGCGTTAGGTTTTCTTCTGCTTGCGACCTGAGGGCAGAAGAAAGAGGGGGGTGGGGTGTGAGGGCCGGGACCCCTCCCCACGACTCCTGCCCCGGGAGGGGACGCCGGGGACACTCACGGAGCTTGTTGTTGTTGGTGATGGCGGTGGCGGCGCGGGCGCGGGGGCCTTGCTGCGTGAAGTGGTAGCCGAAGCGCACGACGGACGGGCACTGCTCCAGCATGGTGGCCATCTCCATCTCCACCGTGTCGCCCAGCCGCTGGCACTGCGGGGCCAGAGGGGGGGCGGAAACCAGGCACACCGGGAGGTTGGGGACAGCACTGTCCCCTCCCCGGGCCACCCGTGGGTGCCTGTCCCTTACCTGGTTGTCCACCTTGAGCTCGCTCAGGGTGGTGTTGTTGTACATGGCCTTGATGATGCTCATCATGCCAGCGCTGGTGATGAAGTTGGATTCGATGTTGAGGCTCTGCAGGGTCTTGTTCTCCGTCAGCATCTCGGCCACAGCCTGCGTGTCACCTCAGGGCGTCACCTTGGGGTGTCACCCAGGCTTGGCACCCCCCGCTCTGTCATGTCCTGGGCCACCAATCCCCCAGGTGATGGTGGAAAAGCCACCGTCACCTCGGCTTGCTGGTGCCCAGGATGGAGCTGGGAGCCGGGGGCCGTGTCCCCTCCCTGTCTGAGGACGTGTGGGGACACGGGGCCGGGACTCACGCTGGCCACGGGGTCGTTGCTGCGGGTGGCTACCAGGCTGAGCTTCTTGACGTGGGTGTTTGTTTTCATGGCCTCGCAGATGGCCTTCAGCGTGGGGATGGGAATGTCCTGCGGCACGGGGACGTGAGGTGGGTGTCACCACGGAGAGGGGGACACCCCTGAGGGGATGTGGGTGTCGCCAAGGGGGATGTAAGTGGCAGCGAGGGGGTGTAGAGAACCCCAAGAGGGTGCTGGATGTCACCCCAGGGAGGTGATATCACTGAGGGGATGGGGGATGTCACCAAAGGGACACAGGTGCCCCCAGATGAGGACTGGTGTCCTGGAGCCACTCTAAGACGGGGACAAAAATCCCAGGGATACCCCAAGACAGAGACCAGCCCCCCAGAGACACCCTGGGACAGCGAGCAGCACCCTGGGACAGGGTGACCGAGCCCCATGGGGACACCCCAGCGTGGGACCCGTCACCCTGGGGACACTCTGGGACAGGGACCAGCCCCAGCGTGATGCCCCAAAGCACGGGGACCAGCACCTTGGGGTGCCCTGGAGACACCCTGGGATAGGGACCAGCCCCGTGGGGATGGGGACCCCAGGACTGGGATTAGCACCCTGGGGACACCCTGGGGACACTGCCACCGGGTCCCTCACCTTGATGTTGTTGAGGTTGACGTCCTCCAGAGCCCCGTCGTTGGCCTGGATCTGCCGCAGCGTCTCCTCCACGTTGGTGGGATTCGGGGGCTCATCCGGCACCGGCTTGTACGTGTCGGGCTTTACCACGCCTGGGGCACACGCGTGTGCATGGGGACGCACGTGACCAGGCACAGACACGTGGAGGGGGGGGAAACACACGTGTTTGCACGTGTGGGTGGGGTCGCTATGGGGAATCCCAGAGGGGTTCTGGTCCCCAAATCCCCCCTGAAACCCTTGTCTCCTGTCCCAGGGGAGCTCATCCCCGTGTCCCCTGTCCTGGGGGAGCTCGTCCCCGTGTCCCCTGTCCTGGGGAACTCGTCCCCGTGTCCCCTGTCCCCCTGTCCTGGGGGAGCTCGTCCCAGCGTCCCCGTGTCCCCTGTCCTGGGGGAGCTCGTCCCAGTGTCCCCGTGTCCCCCTGTCCTGGGGGAGCTCGTCCCCGTGTCCCCCTGTCCTGGGGGAGCTTGTCCCCGTGTCCCCTGTCCTGGGGGAACTCGTCCCCGTGTCCCCTGTCCTGGGGAACTCGTCCCCGTGTCCCCTGTCCCCCTGTCCTGGGGGAGCTCGTCCCCGTGTCCCCGTGTCCCCTGTCCTGGGGGAGCTCGTCCCCGTGTCCCCTGTCCCCCTGTCCTGGGGGAGCTCGTCCCCGTGTCCCCTGTCCCCGTGTCCCCAGGCACTCACTGTTGATGCCCTCCGTGTTGGAGATGGTCCCGCTGCAGATCGCGTCGTAGTACTGCTTGTTGCTCATCAGCGTGTACATGCCCAGGATGGCTGCAGGGCCGGGGGGGGGTGTGTGTGTCAGCAAGTGCCCCTGGACCCCCCCTGGTCCCTTTGTGCCCCCCTGGGGGTGGTCGCAGCCCCCCCAGCCCTGGGGGGGGGGGGGGGGGTGGCCGGGGGAGCGGGTGGGCCAGGGGCCAGCGGTGAAAGCCGAGCGCGGGGACACGGCGCTGCTTTTAGCTGGGACCTGGCGGGGACCCAGGGGGGGCCGGGGGGGGGGGGGCCCGGCACACGCCTGGCAGCGGGGAGCACGGGTGTGACACGGGGCTGGGGCGAGCGTGCAACGCCAGCTACCCCAGCGTATCACTGGCCCCGTGCAATGTGCTTCCCCCTGCCCCAGGCAATGCTGCGGCGCCACGTGCTGCCCCCGTGCAAAGCTGTTGTGGGACACGCTACCCCCACGCGAAGCTGTGGTGCAACGGGGCAGCCCTGTGCAAGGCTGTGGTGCGACACGGCTGCTCTGTGCAAAGCCGTGGTGTGACACGGCTGCCCCGTGCCAGGCTGCAATGTGGCATGTGCGAGGCTGTGGTGCGACACGGCTGCCCCGGGCGAGGCTGTGGTGCAATGCAGCAGCCTCGTGCAAGGTGGTTGTGCGACACAGCAGTCCCGGGCGAGGCTGTGGTGCAACACAGCTGCCCTGTGCAAGTTTGTGGTGCAACAGAGCTGCCCCGTGCGAGGCTGCAGTGCAACACGGCTGCCCTGTGCAAAGCTGTGGTGCAACGCAGCAGCCCCGTGCGAGGTGGGGGTGCGACACGGCTGCCCCGTGCGAGGTGGGGGTGCGACACGGCTGCCCCGTGCGGGGTGGGGGTGCGACACGGCTGCCCCGTGCGAGGTGGGGGTGCGACATGGCTGCCCCGTGCGAGGTGGGGGTGCGACACGGCTGCCCCGTGCGAGGTGGGGGTGCGACACGGCTGCCCCGTGCGGGGTGGGGGTGCGACACGGCTGCCCCGGGCGAGACCCACCGGCGATGTCGCACATCTCGGCCTCGGTGGCGTTGGCCAGCGCCTCCTCCAGCTCGGGCTCCAGCGTGATCTGCTCCTCCCGTGGGATCTCCCGCGTCGGGTTCTTGGGCACGAAGGGCTTCCCTGGGCGTGGGGACACGGGTCGCACCCTGCCCCGGGCTCACAGTGGCCGGGGGGGGGGTGACACCGCGGGGGGTGACAGTGCGGGGAGGGGTGTGTGACCATACTGGGACACACACACACACACACTGCCGGGGGTGGCTGCGCTAGAGGTGGCATCACAGCGGGATGGCAGTGCCGGCGGTGGCCGTACTGGGGGGGTGACATTACAGGGGGTGGCCATTTGGGGGGGTGACATTGCCAGGGGGGTGGCCGTGCCCGGGGCTGGCGGGGACCCAGCTCGCCCGGGACACCCGAGCCGCTGGCGAGGACCGTTCTGCCGAGCTAAATATACCCAGCGCCGTGGGGCCCCATCCCCCCTGCCCCCCGCCATGGTCCCCGCAGTGTCCCCCGTGTGTGTGTCCCCCCCCCCGCCCCGGGTCCCCCCACCTTTCTTCTCGCCGGTGAAGGGCACCAGGTCATCGCGCTCGCCGGCCTCCAGCGCCTGCTTCTCCAGGTGCTGCAGCAGGGCCTCGCGGTCCAGCGGCCCCGTCGGGCTCTTCCGCGTCTGGTCCCGCTGCCGCAGCCCCGCCGGCAGCAGCATGTTCTGGGGGACCCACCATGTCACCCACGGGGGACCCCATTTCACTCGTGCCCCCCCCCACCCACCCCAGGACCCACCTCGGGGTCCATCTCCAGCAGCTCCACGTCCAGCTGCTCCAGCTCCTCGGCCGACAGCTCCCGCAGGATCTTGTCCTCGTCGATGTCCCGGTACTTCTCCAGCTCCTGCCGGTAGGACGTCATGGCGGGGGGCTGGGGGGGGGGACACACACGATGATGGGGGGGCTGAGCGGCTGGCAGGAGGCTCCCCAGGGTGGGGGGATGCCCTGTACTGCAAGGGGACCCCCCCCACCCCATCACGGTGACCCCTTCATGGTGGTGTTGGGTTCCCCCTGGGCTGGGGGGGCCACAGGGCACCCCAGGGTGGGGGGGCCGGGGGGTCACACCTCCAAGGTGCTCTCCGGAGCCAGGACCCAGCATGTGTGTCCCCCCTCCCAGTCCCCCCCCCACCACTGTTTGGAGGGCAGATCCCAGTTCAGCAGCCCTGGCCCCCCCACCTCCAGCACCCCTTTGTCACTTGACACCTCCCCAGCTCCCTGGGGGTGAATGCTGAGGACGCGAGTCCCCCAACACCAGGGTCGGGTCCCCCCCCCCAAGCAACCAGGTTGGGATTTGCCCCCCCCACCCCTGGGTCCCCACGCACCCTGAGCCCCCGGGAGGGACTGGCCACCCAGGGGCAAGAACTGGGGGGGAATCCCTCCGAGAGGGGATCCCTGACAGCACCCAGGGACCCGGGGGCCGGTGTCCCTGGTGACGATGCAGCCCCTGCCCCCCTGGGGACCCCCCCCCCGGGAACCCCCCATTACCTGGCCGGCGGCTGGGGCGGCGGAGCCTGCCTGGGTGCGAGCCCCGGTGCTGAGCCAAGGGCTCCGGCCGCGCAGGGCATGAGATCAGCGTTTTATTCTGCGAGCCGGCGGCGGGGAGGGGCGAGATCACATATCCCCGGGCGTTATCGAGCGCTGCCAGCCCCACGCTGGCCCCAGCCCCACGCTGGCCCCACCCCAGGGCCGTGGGGGGGCCCCTCGGGACTCCCCCTTCCCCCATGGGCTGCCCTGGTTGGGGACAGAGCCTGAACCTTGTGCCCGGGGCCCTCTGGACCCCCCGGCCCCCTGAGGGACATTTTATGCCCCTTCTCCCCAAAAGCGTCTGGGTGACTTGGCTCTCACCCACCCTGCAGCCCCCCGAATCCTATTCAGGTGTCTGCGTGGGGCCACCCTCACTTGGAGCAGCAGCGCTGTGGCCAAACTGCTTGTTTATTGCAGGGTCTCTTGGAAAAAAAAGGGTTGGACGCAGCCTGTGTTTACTGTAGGGTCTCCTGCTGTCGCCGCGCGTTGAGTGGAACTAAGAATCCGCACCCTTGCTGTAGGCAGGTTACTCGGATTTATTTATTTTTTTGTACAAAAAAAAAAAAAGAGGTGGGAAGGAGATAAATAATGCCCCCCCCCGTGCTCAGGTGGTGGGGACGCTCTGCTTGATGATGATCTTCTGGCGGGTGGGACGGACGTTGGGGTCGGGGCCGGGGGGAGCGGCGGCCCCCAGGGCGGCCGAGGCGGCGGCGCTGGGCAGCCCGTGGGCTGTGATGTATTTCTTGTAGGCCTCGCGGATGATTTTGAAGGCGCGGATGTTGGAGTAGGGGATGTCGGTGATGGGGTCGCGGTAAACGGCCGGTTTGTGAGTGACGGGGCAGATCTCGCGTACCGGCAGCCGCGGCGGTTTCACTTTGGGGAAGAAACGCTCGAAGGTTTCATCGTCGCTGAAGGAGATGAAGGTGCGGGAGCATTTCCCGGCGGAAGCCGGAGCCGGGGCCGGAGCTGCTTCCGCCTGCTGCGGGTCTTGGTCCAACCTGGAAGAGCCACAGTCAGTGCCCAGGAGACCCCCGGCAGCGTTCCCAGGGTGGGCAGAGCCCCCAAATCTCAAGCTGACCCCCCAGGAGTAGAGGGGGAGCTGGGGGGGGCTCCAGGGTGCTGCCCAAAACCCGCTTTTCCCTCACTGTGTGGGAGCAGAGCCTGGGGAGGGATCAGGGTTGGGCGTGAGGGAAAAACCCACCGGGGCCACGTCGAGGTGACCCCAACCTACCCCTCCACGTCCACGTTCTCCTCCTTGCCCGGCTCCGGGACCAGGGGCATGGTGACAGACCAGTACCGGATAACGGGCCCCACGCACTTCCGCTTCTTCTGGACCTGCTTCTTCTTGTCGGCTTCCAGGCGCTCGTAGTTCTCTGGGAACGCGGGGACAAAGCGAGGGGGGAGGCTCAGCACCTCACTGTCCCCCTCACCCCCCGTCCCCGCGCCGTTTTGGGGGTCCCGGCGCCCCTCGGCGCGGCACCCGGCTCACCCAGGGAGCGGAGGTTGATCTCCTCCGTGATCTTGGCCTCCTCCAGCAGCTCCTCCTGCGTCAGCGGCCGGTCGTAGTTGGGGCCGCCCTTCTTACGCTTGGACTGGACCTGCCGCTCCTGAATGCGCAGGAAGGTTTGGCGCGTGTGCTCCGTCGTCGACTGCCGCATGTGCTTCCTGCCTGCAGCGGGGCGGACGGGGCTCAGCTCCGCCGGCGGGGACCCTGCTGCCAGCTCAGCCCGTCCCGTCCCGTCCCGTCCCGTCCCAGCCCACGTGCACTCACTGTCTCCCACGTCATCCTGGAGCTCCAAGGGGACGGATTTCACCTCTCGCGGCTTCTGGGAGCTGCCGCCGGGGACGTCCGTCTTCTTGGGGCGAAGGCTCTTGAGGGGCTCCTACGGGACGGGGCAGAGGAGGTGAGGAGGGGGACAAACTCCCCCCAGCTTCGGCCTCGTTTAAACCTCGGCGTTTCCTGACAGGGAGCCCGTTCCCTGCCCCCGGAGCCCCCCCGCCCGCACCCGGTAAGCCTTGGTGACGACGCGGCGGCGGCGCTTGGGCTCGCTCTCGTCCTGGTCGCTGGCGGGCTCCTCGCCCTCGTCGATGTCGAAGTCTGAGTCCACCTCATCGTCGCTGTCCGACTGGTCGCCCCGGTACTCATCATCGCCCGATTCCTGCGGGGACAGAGGGGCTGGGTCAGCCCCTCGGGACCCTCCCACACCCCCCAGGACCCTCATCACCAGGGCCGGGAGGGGGTGACTCCTCCAAGGGCCGGACACCCCCAGCCCCCACTGCACCTTCCCCAGTGATCCCCATCTCCCCGGGGCACCCCACCCCCTTGAAACCCCTAAACACCCCCCACAGAGCCCCCCCACTTCCCTGGGATTCCCCATGGACCCCCTCTGAGAACCCCCAAACACCCACCCTGGAGCTCCCCCACCCCCTGGGGCTCCCCGGGGCTCCCCACGGACCCCCCTGGGGACCCCCAAACACCCCCCCCGGGGCTCCCCACGGACCCCCCTGGGGACCCCCAAACACCCCCCCCGGGGCTCCCCACGGACCCCCCTGGGGACCCCCAAACACCCCCCCCCGGGGCTCCCCACGGACCCCCCTGGAGACCCCCAGACACCCTCCCCCGCCCCCATCCCCTCACAGCACCAGGACCCCGCTCGCCCTTAGGGCCACCGAGACCCCCCCCCCAGCCTGGTCCAGGCCGCTTCAGGTGCCCCCGAGACCTCGGTGAAGCCGCCGTAGGTGGTCTGGTAGAACTCATCCTCCTCCTCGGCCTCCAGCAGCCCCGAGAGCCGGTTCCCGGCCGTGCGCCGCGGGGCGCGACCCTCCGCCAGGCTCATCGCGCCGCCGCCATCGGCGATCCGCTCCGCGGCCTGCCCGGCCCGCCTCGGCCCCGCCAGGCAGGGGAGAGCGAGCGCCGAGCGGCCGATGGCGGCGGGCGCCCCCTTGCGGGCCGGGGGGGGGGAGCACTGCCGGTCCCCATGGGCGAGGGCGGTTCCATAGGGAGCGGGGGGGGGGGGGACACACACACAAACCGGGGGTGCGTCCCCGCGGGGCTCTCAGCCGCACGGGAGCGGGACCGCACTGACGCCAGCGGAACGTGGCGTCACGGGAGCACTCTCCCCCATGCCTATCCGCCCGCCCCTGAGCCCCCCACAGTACGGCTACGCCCTGGGGAAGGAATAGGGAAAATAGCGTCGCCGCGTGACCCAACGGCTTTGTTTTGGTTGCGCTTGGCCCGACTCGCGCATATGCCCTGAAAGTTCCCCCCCCCCCTTCCCTCTCCGTCCCGAGTGGTCGCGTCCGCAACGGCGAGTCCAAGTGTGTTGGGGGGGGGGGGGCCTAGACGCTTGGACTGCGCGTGCGTTCCGCGTGTCCGGTTTTCCTCCCCCCGGCCGAGGCCGGATGGTGCGGTCCGGGGGGGCGGGGCCCGGCGGGGCGGGGCGGAGCCACGCGGGGAGGGGCGCGGGCGCCGCGCGCGAGCCGGCGGCCGCCGCAGGAGGAGGGAGCGCTTCAAGATGGCGGCGGCGGGGCCCGAGTCGGGGGGCAGCAGCGGGAGCAGCGGCGGCCTGGCGGGTACGGGGCCGCGCCCGGGGCCGGGGGGTGTGCGATGTGCGGCGGGGGGGTGTGGGTGTAGTGCTGAGGAGGGCTCTGGGAGGGCGAGGCGTGGGGTGCGCGGGGCTGGGGGGGGGCTCCTTAGGGATGGTAAGGGGTGTGGGGGGGGCAGTGGGGCCGTGGGGTGTGTGGGGCTGGGGCGGGCTCTTCGTGAGGGGTAAGGGGTGTGGGGAGGGCAGTGGGGCCGTGGGGTGCGCGGGGCTGGCAGGAGCTGGGGGGGGGGTGGGAGGCCTGTGGGGTGCGGGGGTCTGGGTGTGGAGCGGAAGGGAGATGGGGCCTGGGCCGGGCCCTGCGTGGGGTGAGGAGGTGGGCGAGGCCGTGGGCTGGGGAGGGGCTCGTGGGCCGGGCCGGGGGCGAGCGTGGGAGGTCGGCTGGTGCGAGGGGGTGAAGCCGGGGAGGGAGGCGGGCCTGGGGGGCGCGGAGGACGGGCTGAGGAGGCTGAGCTCTCCGGAGGGTCACGGGCCGAGCCCCGAGTGGGGTGGGCTTCACAGAGCCCAGCTGGCTCTGTGGGGTGGGCCGGGGCTCCGTGGGGTGGGCAGGGGCTGACCTTTCGCTGGGGGAGGTGGGTGTAGGGCTGAGCTTTTCCTGGGGAGGGGGCTGTGGGTGTGTAGCGAGGACCCTCCAGGCACGAGTGGGGGCCCAGGGGGTTTGAAACCCCCGAGAAAAGGGCAGTTAGAGGGAGCAGAGGGGCTCGGGGAGGCAGGACAGGGTTGTGTTAAAGGGGTGCTGCGATGGGGTCGGGGAGCAGAGGGGCTGGTGCCAGGGGGAGTTTGACTCCGATCCCTTGTGTTTCCAGAGCCTGAGCCATGAGTCAGGTCACACCTCGGGGGTGGCAGCGGGTCCCCGGACTCGGCTGCTGGGGCGCAGAGGGGCGGGGGGCCTGAAATACCTTCCTTTAGTCAGGACCGTGCCGGCGAAGGGGGAGGATAGCATCTCCCCGGCGGAGGCACCCACTTCTCTGCTGCATCTGGTGTTGGGCAAGGCGAAGGTAGCTCATCAACGCCATTTGGCACACGTGGGAGGCAAGATATTGTGGGAACGTAAACATCTTCTGGTTAGATTTGGTTTGATGACTAGAACTGGAGCTGGTGAGTGTCAAGGGGAAGGTCCTGAAGTCCTCTGATGGCTGAAGGTTTCTCTTGCCTTGCTGGTTTAAAATGTGAGCTGAACAAGAAATGTGCAGGGTTGGAACCGGTCGCTGTCCTCATCCCCGCAGCGGGGTGGTAGCAAGAGGTGGAAACCTCATCTGGGATGAACCAGGGCACTTCTGGTTCTTAAACCTGCGACTCACAGGTCTGGCAACGTTCTTGGGGGAGTAGAGAGCCCTGTTCCCCTTCCACAAGCCACAAACCAGCTTCTTCAGGCTAGTTTGTGGCTAGAAACCAAAATGACTTTCTCAAAGTCTTTAAATTTGCACTTAGCAAGATCCAGCCATCCTTTTGGAGCTTCTCTGGTAGAGAGTGGCCAGGCTTTTTATTTATTATAATGCAATATGTTGAAGCTTCCCGGTCAGTGTGACAGCACTGGTCACCCAAGTCACAGCAAGGAAAGAAGAAACACGGGCAGACTTGCAGCTGAACCTCGGTGCTCTCGGAGTGTCGGTGTTTTGTACCTTAAGCCCTGCTGCCTGCTACCCCGCTTCTAGAAGCATTTAGGGCCAGATGGTTGAGCACCACCATAAAAGAAATTAATTTTTTGCTGCGGCATTAATGAAGCATCGTCTAGTGGGGATGTCTGCGTGTGCTTGATTTTGTGGCCTCGTAGCTGTGTCCTTTGGGCAGTTTTGCAGACAGACATCCAACGTACCCGCTCTGCCTTTGCTCACTGGGTGAGCAGGCGTGCAGGAAGTCGTACCTGTCGGTCTGATAAAGCCAGTTTTGTGAGGAAGAAGAGAGCGCTTGGGTTGTTGTTGGCCGCAACAGCCGTGGTGCCTCAGCACGGGGCTGAGCATCCGGGGGCAAGACCTCTGGGTCTTTCTCTGTTGCTTCGGGCCTTCCTTTGAGATCTTGATCTTCTGTGCTCGCCTGTCTTCTGAGCTGAGGAGGAGGAATTGGCTTCAGAAAGCTTGAAGGGTTTCGAGAGCGTTACTTAAGAGAAAATATGCAAGTATGTGAGTAAATCTCTTCTCCCTTCCTGGTGGAATAATTGCCATTGTTCACTTCTCCGGCTAGCGAGGTGTTGGCTAACACGGGTTTCCCACAGGATTTGAATTCTGGTTGTGACAGAGGCTCTGCCGCGTGACATTGACCTCGGCTGATCCCTGACTGCTCAGGCTGTAACCCTCGAGCTCTACCTCCGGGAGACTCGAGGCCTCTCCGAGTGGCCACCCTCTGCCCCGGGCGGTGTTTGGGTGCTGGGCAGGACCTGGGTCCTCCGCATCTTCTGGCAGGAGCAGGTAGAGCTGGGGATGGGGGGAGCTGTCAGCTGAGGAGAGCGATCCTGAGGTGGGTGCTGGAAGGGCTCAGGTGCCAGAGGAGCAGCTCCGCGGGAGGCAGGGAACAAAAGGAGCCTGGTTGTTGTTTCACACATGAGGTTTTGCTTCGCTCCATGATAAACCTTAAACCGCCTCAAGCCCTGCCACGGCTTTTTGGGGGACGGTTGGCCCCAGTGGCCCATGGTGCAGGGGACTGTTACGCTCTGACTGGCATCATCCAGTGTAGATAAAGGGGATGTGGATGGATATGAAGCCCTTCCTGGACCAGGCAGGCAGCGGTTCCTCCTCTCCCAGCCTCAACGTGTATTTAACAATCTGGGGAAGCACCCAAAGACATTTTCTTATTTTGCTGCTTTTGCTTTGAAGTAGCATCTGCCAAAAAATGCTAATGTGGGATTTCAGTTGTTTGGTCCTTTGTGCCTTGGGTGCCAGGGCTGCTTTATAATTATGGGTCCGACTGAGTTGAGAGTTCATTGTCACCCTGGCTTCAGGCCCCTCCCTGGAGTCCACAGACAAAAGAATTGCTCTCAAAATGGCTCAGTCACTTATGGGTACAGGAAAATCATCCCGACAGTGAGCTGAGAGCAAGGTTCCAAACTGCTGAGCCCTTAATGTAGGTGTAAAAAGTGTAGGAGTCCTATAGGAGGGACAAAGCTTTCTTGATCCCACCTTGCTGAGACCAAGCGTGCAGGAGGGAAGATGAGTTTATTAAATAGAAACATCTGAATGCTCATCATCCTCAAGCTTAAAATAGGACTGTCAAATGACTCCAAGTCCTGTCTCTGTTATACAAATCTCTCCTCTTCCCAGCCATCAGCTGTGAAATCTCTGTGGGTGTCACAGGTTAGTATCGTCAGCCCGGTCCCGTCGCCCAAACTCTCATCGTCCCTTTTGGTGCCGTGGGAGTTGTGCTTGTGTGTGATGCTCACCCTGGCGCGGGGCAAAGCTCCTTTTCTTTGAGACAGAGACAAAAGATTACTGTTGAAAGAACAAAGGTAGGAGCCAGCTTGTCTAAATAAATGACAATTTCGTCTGTCGGAGGGAAGCTCGTCTGGCAAAGCAGTACCTAGAAAGCGAGTGAGAATTGTGTGGTTTTGGGGGGACACCAGTGAGCTGAAGTACCATTTCCTGAATTATAACTGAATTTCCCTTTGGAAAGTAAAAGCTGCTCCTCCCTCCCTCCTGCTCCGCTGTGTATTGTTGAAAGGGGCTGCTCGGTGTTTTATTTCTCCTTCCCACCATCCCCGTTAGCCCGGCAGGGTTGTTGAAAAGCCTTTTTTTTTTTTTGAGATGGAGGTGAATTCATGCTGCTTGGGCTACTTCCTTCTGCTCACTCAGAGCTTCCTGCTCCAGGATCAGGGTTTCATTTTCCCTCAAATGAGGGATCATACTTGTTCTTCCCCTTTCTTGATTACTATGTAGTAGCGGTGATTAAATGTATTATCTCACCGCATCCCTGCGGACTCTGCCTTGTTTAAAAAGCAGAGCGCTCCCAGGGCAGAAAGGTACCTTACATCTGACCTAAATCTTACTCTTCTGGGAAAGGATTGTTTATCTTCCCCCAAATTAAGAAGGTGGCGCAGCAGGCAGGATGCTGATTCCGGTTTCCCTGTCACCAGCTCCCTCTGGGGTCAGCTTTGAGCAAGTCCCGTAATCGCTCAGCTGGGGTAGGGGCTGTTGACACGCTCCCTTCCCGGGCCGTGGTGGCGTTTGCAGAGCGTGCTGGAAAGGGAACGCTTGGAGCATTTATCGCCAGGACTCGTGCCCCCAGAGTAGCTCCCGACAGCTGTAAAACTGGACTTTAAATTCACCGACACCCTGGAAAACCCGGTGCCTTTGTGTTTCTTGAATGGGTGTTGCTGCCTGGGAGCAGGGATCGGCTTAAATTTTAGATCATCAAAGTGTTCTGGTGGAAAGCAGGAGTAATGCAGAGCTGTAAAATCGATGGTCTTCAGCCAACGGTAGGATTAATTTTCAAATGGCAGAACCTTGTGCAGCGCTGATGTGCCAGAAGATGCTGCTGTAGGGAGGGAGGGTCTCTCCAGCTTTCCTACAGGTTACAGGGATAAGAGTTGCCATCAAATATTCCAGAAAGTGGTCTTGTCCCAGATGCCTTCAGCAGACTAATGTCTGCCTGCTCTTCTGCTGGGAAATTTGAGATAGCCTCATTCCTCCTTCCCTTGAGATAGTTTTGCTGGGACCCAGACGGAAAAGCAATAACGGGAATGCTCGCCGGCCGGCGTCTCGCCCGGCTGTGTTAGCCCTTGCTCATCCGTGCCTCGTTTCCAGCCCCTTCCATGAAGCTGAAGGTAGTTTTCCCGAACTTCCTCACTGATTTATTTTCTCCTAATTGTGATTTTTGCGGTTTCGTGGTGCTCTTTGACTCCCAGGTGGTTTGATAACAAGGACCAAAGAGTGTGTGTGTGTGCGCTTTACCTCAGGGCGGGTGTTTCTGCGGGAGCAGGAGGGCATGGCGTCTCAGGAGATGGATGGTGGGGGAGGAAACACGGCCAGGAGTGCTGGAAACTTCTCGCTTGCTGTCCTTTTTGTCTTCAGAATTTCCACCCTTTGGTCCTACCATCTGCCTACTGGGCCATGGGCTGTCTCCATCCTCTGCTGCCAAAGACATCCTGCATCCGAGTCTCGTTTGATTGGGAGGTCTTTATTTATTTCAAACATTTTTCAGTGGAGAGAGTAACTCATCAGTCAAGACGTATTTGTGTTTCTGGGTACTTTTAGACAGGGTTTTGTTTGTCAGTGCTCTTGTGACCACTGATCTTTGGTCAAGGTTTGCTGTGCTGACAAGACATGAAGGAAAACAGGTTTCTTCCCAGCCCTGGTGAGTGATGTTGGTTTTGGATTGGAGCTCCCAAATAACTGGATGCCACAAAGCATGTGTTTTCCTGGAATCACTGGGATAAGCCCCAAACGGTGGATCCAGAGTTTCGGTGAGGTCAGCGCTCGTCTGCGGACGTGAGCACTGACCTGTGCTCACTGACCTCTGGGTGATGGAGATGGAAGCTCAAACCCATCCTCTTTGGTACCTTCTCCTCACCTTTGGTGAGCACCCCTTCTGCTCGCCTTTGCAGAAGGCAGAGGAGTTGCTTGGTTTGTTTTTTTTTAAATTGATTTCTAGATGTCATGCCTGGCCTCAGCGCTGCTCTGGGTACTTAGAAAATGCTGGTAACTTTGTGCACGGAAACCTGTTCTTAATTCTCCCCGTGGCCTCTTGGGTTAAAAAAACTGCTTTGTTTCTCTGTGGCTAGGTGTGCTGACCTGCTCACAAAGCACTTGGCAGTTTGCTGGTGTAGAGAGATTGAGGAAAGGTTTACTGTTTCTGCAAAGCAGTGAGAAGTGTCTAGATAACGTTACAGAGATTGT
Organism: Tyto alba; assembly: GCF_018691265.1. Lineage (NCBI taxonomy): Eukaryota > Metazoa > Chordata > Aves > Strigiformes > Tytonidae > Tyto > Tyto alba. The sequence goes on from NW_024881329.1 coordinate 24,125,262, forward strand.
GTCTCCTCTGTCTTTCCCTGGGCCTCTTCCCAGGGTGTCACCCGCTTGCCAGCGCGGACACGTCAGCGGGATCCAGTGACTCTCAGGAGTGTCCCGTCCTGTCCCTCCATCAACAGGCTCATAAAACAAGTGTAGGGGAGAGGGAGGAAGATGTGCTAATCCAGGGCAGTAAAATCAGTCATGGGTACATCAGCTGCTGACCGCTAACAGTGCTGGGGAAGATAACCCTGAACAGGAATCTGCAACGGGAGAGAGTGCTTTATCTAGAAACTGAATTCACGAGCTCTCTTACGGCAGCTTTGATGCTGTTGGTTTAATGTCCTTAACATAATTTATCAGAACAAATCTATTGATGCAGAGAATTTCAAAGTTATTACTCATTGCTTGGCCTTCTGGCCAAACTCAAGTGTTTGTAAGTGTTTTATCTTTCTCTGGAGGGCCATGGTCTGCACTGGCAGGGGCAGGCTGCCTGATCTCAGGGGTTTTCTTCCATCTCCAGCTGCTGTGATTAAGAGCGTTGGCTTTGACTTTTAGTTCAGGCCAGACTTTTACAGTTTTCCATAAGAGCTTCCTGAGAGAAGCAAATGAAATATTGAGGCTCTTATCTTCCAGAGCAGTGGAAGAGGCTGTTTCTGTGTGTGACTGAGGTGCCTTGCTCAGAAGTGTTTTGCTTGCGAAGTTTGGACCTTTGTTTTCGTAACTAGTGGAAATCGGATTTCATGTTTCTTTAACTTTCTGGGGGAAAATATCTCGTTTCTTTGAGTAGTTGAAGTATCAGTTCACCGTGACAATTGTATAACCTTTTTGTTTTTCCTCGTATAGATTTCAGCTTTTTATGCTGCTCGGTGATGTCATTTCGAAGAGGTAGATGTATTGCATTATATGTGCTTAAAAGAAGGCATGGTTTCTTCCTCTCGGTAACCAGCAGCCACATGCCATATTACATAACTGTCTTGGCTTTTGAGGATTGACCAAACTTGGTGGGTTTTTTCCCCTAAATAAGCTGCTGCCGCTCTCAACAAAAGCTGCTGTTTTATTGAAGTGTGTTGTGTAAGCGCTCTCCTGACATCTAAACAGCTCTCCGCATCCCTGTGTGCACCAGCAGGATTGTTCCAGCGGGGCTTTTCTGCTTTGGTTTCTGCCTGGTTTGCACTTTGGAGAAAAGGAATCTCACTGCTGTTCGCATTTGCAGCCGTGGCCTTGGGCTGGGAGGGGGGACACGCATCCCAGGAGACTTTTTTGGGGGGTGGTGGTGGGGGATTTGCAGGCAGAGGAAAAAAAAAAAAAAAAAAAAATGTGTTGGGGGATTTCTGTGCGGCCAGCAAGTTGGATGTGTCCGTGGAGGCTCCAACGTGCTGCACGTCCTCCAGGTAGTGCGTGGTGGGTCGGAGGCTGGGGCTCGCGGCCGGCTCGGGGGTGTGCAGGCGTCTTCTTCTCGATGGTGCCACCACCTCCAGGCAGAGAGTCCCAGTGAGGAGGGAGAATATTCCCCTTTTTGAGCAGGAAGGGGACCTGGTTGGGGGAAACCCAAGTGCCTCTCTTGCCCTGGCCACTTGTTTGGCAGAGATAAAGCCTGCAGTGAGCAGCAGGGCCAGGGAGGAAGGGCAGTGCATGCCGGTGTGACGTGTCCTGGCTCTCGGCTTGCCCCGCTCACAGGCTGGAGAGTTGAGCTTGATGATGTGTTTGGGTGTGCTAACGTTTTCACTTTTTATTTTTGTCGAAAACATGAGGCGCAGCTAAAATCTGTTTGAGCAGCCCTATTTAAAAATAGAGCGAAGTGGGTATTTGTCCTGGCTCTACCAAATTAGCATGCTCGTTTGCTAGACAAGATGAGGGAGGATCTGACCCAAAGGCCTTGTTACATGTCCCTTCCAGTGAAATATTTGTCTGAACTGTTTGACCAGGTGCCATAGCCACAACATTTTTAACTTTTTTCCCCCTAGCATTTATGTCACAGTCGGTAAGAGTATACTATCTGTTGCTAGCTGAAAATAATCCCGGACAGCTAAGGCTGGTGGAAGGCAGTCAGCTATTTATTTAGGTTGATTCAGCTTCCAGTAAACAGCTCTGAGGAATGCTCTGAAATGGCCCATAGGAATTGCTCCCAGAATCACGAAAGGAAGAAAAAAGGAAGCTTTCTGGGACATCAAGAATTCACTTTTGGACAGGACTTTCTAACCCTGATCTGTTTCCTTTGGCCAGAATTAACTGTTTAGGTGTCTCAAGCCATTTTTTCAGTTGTCAATCTGGGTCAGATTTATGATTGATGAATTCTTTCATTTTAGAGGTGTTTAAACAGAAACAGAAATAGCAGCTCTTTTGAAACGATTTAATTTTGTTACGCTTATGCCGTTGAATTTAACACCTTCACTTCTCCAAGCAGTGTGTGTGTGGGACGACAGAAAGCTGCCTTTACATAGCAATAAAAAGAGGTGGAGATAACTGAAACGTTTTCATATGGGAACCTCTGAATTTTGTTCTCTGACCTCAGCTAGTAACACTTTTGGTAATCGAGAGAATTTGTTTTTGCAGGAGAACGTGTGACAGACCTGTACGTAGCTTCAGTCAGAGCCGAGCAGACCTCATCAGCTGTGTGTTCATCCTTGTGCTCGGGCATGAATAAGTGTTTTTTATCATGGTCAAACAGGAATTACCTATTTCCCAATCAGCAGCAAACTCATTTGGAAACTAGCGGGAGGGAGGGAGGGAGGGGGAGCTTCCTGCCGCGGAAACTGGGTGTGCTGGGACTGGAGCGGTGCTGCGCCCGCGCCGATGCTGACCACAGCCTGAAGCTTTCCCTTGTTGACTCACCGTTTCTTGTAACCAGCCCGACTGGGAGGATCGTTGTCGCTTCCCAAATCACTACGTGAAGGGGCAAACAGACACCGTGGTCTTGGGGCGGTGGGGGAAGAGGAGGAGGTGGAGCCAGTGCTCAGGTCTGTACTGAGATGCTGTGCGACATCCTGAAAATCACCAGGAACCCTCCCAAGATAAGGAACCCCCCTGGTATGGCAGGGACAAACCAGACGTGCTTTGGGATGCTGGCTCTTCCAGCCAAGGCTCGTTGTATATTCTCACTTTTAATGTTTGTTACGTGTGATTAAGGCAACAGAGAGATTTGCTGCTGGGTCCTCTGGCAAGAGAGCTTTAGTTAAATCCCAGTGGAATACAGTTTTTGCACAGATGATTAAATATTAACACAGCGAATCTCCAAGGTGATGAGGCTGGCGGTGCTGCTTCAGGATTGCTTGAATCACGGGGCTTTTAGAGGTTCCAAGTTACATAATTGCAGTTACTTGCTTAAAAAAAGGCTTAATTGCCATCGAACATGTGTTTTGTGATGCCGGGATTGTTTCCTCCAATCCCTGTATCCTGATGGATCATGGCAAGTTCAAAAGCCTTGTGCCAAGGTGATGGAGTCGAGTGTTACTGGTTTTGTCATAACACACTAAGTCACAGAAGCTTCCTTCTGGGTGGAGATGCTCCCAGATCTGGGCCGGTGGCAAGAGGGAGAGGGAAGGGATGCGAGAGGTGAAGTGGGGTGCTGGCTCCAAAGAGCCCCGAGTGTGCTGGGAGGAGGAGGAGGAGGAGGAGAGCTGGCCCTGAGAAACTTCAAACACCAAAATAAGAGCTTGTCAGGACAAACTTTCTTGTCTTAAAGGGAGATGAGAGGGGGTGGGAAGGCGGTTGGAGCCAGTCATTCTGTGCTCGCTTTGTTTAGCAAAAAGCATTTGTGACAGATTTTCTTCTTGTTTGCTTGTTTAATATGTATTGAAATGAGAACTTTGATCACTCGATAAGGGGATCATAAGGCTGCTGGATTTTGCTGTTAAGTACTTCTGTTCCTTTTGCTGAAATGCGGCTTTTGTAGAGCTGTAGCGCTTGATGAAATCACAGTGTGAGTCTTTACACCGCCTGAAACAGGCGAGCAGAAGGGGCTTCTCTGCTGAGCGAGCGATGGGTGGACCCAGAAGGATTTTATATCATAATGCTTAATCTGGTAAAACAATTACTGGACGTTGGGGGAAGCAACCCTGCGCTTACTCGGTGGTATGATGGGGGTGTTGCTCCTGGGTGGGGGCAGTTTTATAAGGCTGTGGTCATGGCTCCCATGTGAAAAAAAAAAAAAAAAAAAAAAAAAAAGAGTTGCTGTGTTTGAAGCAGAAAGAAAAACAAAATGAAAGAGCTTGTCTGCTTTCCTGGGCTGGAGGCAGAAAGCACACCCCTGTTTTATGCGTCTTCCTGGCGAGGGCAGTGTCCCTGTCCCGGGAGCTCTTGGCCTCACCAGCGCTGGGCTCAGTCTGGTTGGTGGCTTTGTGGTGTACACAGACATCGCAGAGGCTCACTGTCATCTAATTGCGTTTTTTTTTTTTTTTTTTTTTTCTTACTGCATCCAAAAAAACCCCAAGACAGGAATCCAGGCCTAAAAGATAAAAGTTAGTACATCACCTCGCAGATATTTAACACCACGGTAATTATGAAAATCCCTGGGCTTGGCTTCAAGCAGAAGGGTTGATGTCCTGGGCCTTTTAATAAAAAGTTTGGAAATAATTTTAAGATAAAGCATGGTGCGTGCGTCTACTGGAACACTGCAGAGCACTTGGCCCTCCCAGCTCTAATTAAGAGGTGGCAATAATCCTGCAGAGCTGTGTACGTCCATCGAAGAGGGGAGGTTGCAGATCCCACTGGGAAGGGGGTCCTGGCTGTCGGTGTGCAGCCGGAGGAGCGCGGCAGAGCAGACCCCAGCCTGCAGCACCGACACAAAGCTGAGTGTGGCTGGCGAGCAGTAAGCAGGATAGCATTTCCTTGTGGCTTGACAGGAATCCTCTCTGCTGTAAGAGGAGAAGCTGAGAAGAAATCAGCTGTGAGTCAGTGCTTTTTCAGAAGCCTTAAAATGTTCGTTCGAAGCAAGGCCGTGTATCAGGCTTTTTTGTGATGCATAATAATGATTAACCCTTTCTGAGTGTGGCTTTATTCTTTTGACAGGATCATCTACATTCAAAAAATCACTCACCCCTGAGGTAAGTTTCTGACCGACAAGCTGGTTTGTTCCCTGGCTGAAAGAATGCATAATTTCAGACTTGTTTGCTGTTTTTCCAATCTCATTCAAGTTAGGGGTAAACCAGGCAGCAGTAAGTACAGAGAGCTGCAGGTACTCATTTGGGAAATTGGGGCATTTCTCCTTACCAGGGGAGTCTTTGCTTCAAAACCCAGCTTGTCCTGGAAGTGAACAATTCTCATGCCACCAAAACACCACACAGATCTGCCGCGAGCAAGGCGTTCAACTCGTTTTGACTGAGAAACACCATTTAACAACTGCATGTGTTAGGCAGAAGACGATGAGTCAAGCGAGCTCTTGTGCCATGAATCAGAGTAGAACGTGCCACCTTCCTACGATGTTTCCTCCAAGACCTGGCCTTGCTGGCAGAAAGCACAGTGACCGCTTGCAGTTGGTCCAGGCTGTCTTAGAGCTGATCAGTTTGTGATGATGGTGATTAGGAAGAAGCAAACCCTTCCAGGTGGTCTTGCGTGAAGGTGTTCCTCTCTATTTAGATGTCCTCCCTCAGGCACACAGGAGTCGGTCGGTTCTCTGGAGGCGTTTCAGTGCTGTTGCTGACCTGGAGGCCAGCTTCTACCGTGTCCTCCCTTCGCACGCGTGCAGGAGTCGGGGGCTTCAGGCTCCATCTTTGAGAATAGCAGAATTGTGCAGGTGGCTCTGGGCAGCCACTGGCCTCTAACAACACTGGGTTTTACATCCTTGGTTCTTACCCTGTCTTACTCCAATCCTAGATGCCAGGTGGTTCTGGGCAGCCAGGCTCACAGACGATAAAGAAAGGGCACAGAGGAGTGGACTCCACGGGCGAGACTACCTATAAAAAGGTGAGTTGCCTCTTGCACAGCTCATTTGACTGTTGCCATTCTCCTCTTTGCAACACACGTGCCGTCCAGGGCAGCAGCGTGTCTTGTGAGGTTTGATGCGAGATGGTGGGTAACGTCTGTGAAAGTCACTGAAGGTGATCTCAGAGGAACGGAACCAAAGGACTGAAGATGTGCTTCTTGGCTTCACCTCTGTAGTCTTCTAAAGAGGGGATTATTTTTAAACTTTGCCCATTAACAACACTTCCTAGGCCTCTGGCTCATTGGGTGCTTGCTGTGCTCTTTGGGCACAATAGTTTCTATAGATCTTGTGGCATTACTGGAATTTGCTTTACAAAGGGGAGATTGTTTGGGTATTTTTAAAAAGTCTGTCCATGTGGGTATTTTGCGGATGCTGCTTCCCGTTTGCTGGACTTCATCAGATTGGCCTGACTGTCTCTGAAGTGAGGTTGTCTTCTGGGATGGTGACTAAATGAGCAATGGCTTGATAAGGGCATTTCACCGCTTGGTGTAAGCGAAGCCTCTGGTCTGAAATCCCTGATTGCGATGTACTTCCGTCCGTCTGTTGGGAATCAGAGTGGAAGGAAGGAATTCAAATGGTGTTTCTAGAGAAGCCAGCTTTTGTTATACTGCCCTTTTTGAAACTGCTCGTGTCTTTAGGAGTGGGGTCTGTCTTTCAGTTTCTCAGCAAATTCAGAGGTAGAAGGTTAGACAGCAGTAATAGGAGAGAAAAGTAGGACTTAATGGAAAATGACTGAAAAAAGGGTCCCAGAAATCTGGTGGGATACTGCATGGGATTTATCTGGGAATGAGACTAAGGGACAGTCTGTCTGCTTTCCATCCCTGCCTTTTCCAGGGGTGGTAAGTTGTTTTTTAAAATTCTTTGCCCTATAAAAGTGATTGTAAACAGGCAGTCAGCTGCTCAGCAGATCGTGCTGGCTAATAAAAGAGAAAAATACTTGTTCCTTGGCAACCTGGCCCTGTGGCTCTGTGTTCACAAACAAGGCAGCATTACTGTGCTGTGTTGGTAAGTTCTGTTTCGCAGCAGTGAGACTGTCCTGGGAGTTTAAGCAGGGCTAGGTGAGCTGAGCTGAGATCTGTTTTCAAGCAGCTTTAGCCTTTAGAGGGTAAGGAAGGAAAGCAGAGTCAGGTTCTTCCTCCTTCCCCATCTAATACCGGAGTAAATATCAGATACAAACAGGTACCTGAAGCAGAAAGGGACATTGTTGACACGCTGGAGTTACTGCCAGTTTTTCTTGTGCTCTCTCCAGGGAACTGCGAGCAGGTCTCTTGCAGCTATAACAGAAAACCAGTTAAGTGGGAGAAATGTTCCTGTTTGCTATAGCAGGCTTCATGGAGGATGTGTGTCTGAGGAAAAAACTTGAAATGTTTGTCCCCCAGATACTGCGGTGTCCTCTGTTGCCAAGTGCTTTGATCTGCTGTGATTCTTGCATGTGGCAGGGGGCTGGGCTTTGTTGAGCTTAAGGAAACAAACACAAACTGGTTGGATCATGAGCCCTGGCTCTTGTTCTGGGTCCCGTCGCTTTATGTACAAGCCAAGTGAAATGTCCCTGAGCTGCAGTGCACAAATCCGGCCTGCACCTGCTCTGCAGCCTCAACATTTCCAGCAGGCTTGAGAGCAGGGTTCATATCGCTGTGCTCTGGGAACTGAGGCCCCATAACATCGGGGTGTTGAGCAGATCTCCTCTGGGCCGTTTGGGGGAAGACAGCCCATCGCAGGAGCGAGGCGGAAGCACGTCTCGGTGGTCTGAGATGAGCTCATGTGTTTCGCAGGCAGAAGGAGACCCTGGATGTGAGTAGCTGTTACAAGAACACAGTTCCTACATTGTTCTTGGGCAGTTTGTGCAGAGGATGCAGGGGCGGGATTCGTGTCTTTGGTCCTTATTTAAAAACGACAGTGACCTGCTTGGGGTTAAAGAGCCACGACCTAGAGAGGGAGGGAGACGGAGGAACACAACGGCACCAAACAGAGTGTGCGTTGTGTGCTGGCCATGCCTGCCTTGTCCTGGAGAAAACCTGGGTCTGTGCCCGAGCTGGGGAAGGGCAGGCTTCGAAGTGTGTAGTTCCAAGAGCAGGGTGACAAGAAGTGCGCGTGTGCACACATGTAGGGATGAGTGCCGTGGGAGTACAAAATGAAATTCAGTCCTCCTGAGGACCAGCTCAATGCTGATTCCAGTTCAAGCCTTTTACTGCTCAACCAGCCAGAGTGCAAACAGTGAGTTAGGGTGCTGTCAGAGATGTCGGGCTGTTCCCAGGGGTTCCCATTGCCGAGGTGATGGCAGTCTGAGAAAAATGGAGGCTGGAACCAGTGGATGTAGACTGCCCCGGCTAACGGTGCTGATTTAAACTGAGGGCGCCCTTTAACTTCTTTCATTCCTATTTCCTGTTGTCTAACTCCTTTTCTCTGCCCCTCCAGACGACATCATCTGCCTTGAAAGGTGCCATTCAGCTGGGCATTACACACACAGTTGGAAGCTTGAGCACCAAACCCGAAAGAGATGTTCTCATGCAAGATTTCTACGTAGTAGAAAGTATTTTCTTCCCCAGGTCAGTGCTTGCTCTCTCCTCTCTGGTGCTTTGATAGTGAGTAGCAGCAGTAGTTCCTAACCCCTGCGTGGGAGGAAGCTGCACCAAACCAGGACGGTTGAGCGCAGGAGCGAGTGCAGGCAGCGCACTGCTCAGACCAACTCTGGCTCCTGCCCGTGGCCTGTTGCTGAAGAACCCGGCCCTCCCCTGTACGTGTGCACCATCAGCCGTGTGAAAAAACACGGGTTGCTGTTGTGGGTGCCTCCGGGTGTCCCTTCTGGGTGGGTGCTCTCTAGCCCTCGAGTGTGTTAGAAGCAGCCAGCCAGCGGGTGTTTGCTCTTAGGGCAGTTTCTTAAGAAATGTTTCAAATACGAATACTCGTGTGTGCTTCTCCCCCTGATCAGTGAAGGGAGCAACCTGACCCCAGCTCATCACTACAATGACTTTCGGTTCAAAACCTATGCTCCAGTGGCCTTTCGCTATTTCCGGGAGCTCTTTGGGATCCGACCAGATGACTATCTGGTAAGTTGGTGGTTGGGCCAGGTTCCCACTTGTTGGGTGCTCTGTGTGACGGCTGTTTGTCCGCTTCCCTCTCTCAGAGCTGTGGAGTGCTGTGAGGCCCCGTGGCAAGCTCTGTAAGCGCAGCAGTGGGTGCTGTGTGTGACCCCGGGGTTTGTCTCTGTTAAGTTTAAAAGGAAGAGCCTTAGTGCTGTTTCCTGTTGACGTGTCTCTCACCTCTGTTTCTCACGTTGTCCTCCTCAGTACTCGCTCTGCAATGAGCCACTCATTGAACTTTCAAACTCCGGGGCCAGCGGATCCCTCTTCTACGTATCCAGTGATGATGAGTTTATCATCAAAACGGTTCAGCACAAAGAGGCTGAGTTCCTGCAGAAGCTGCTGCCTGGCTACTACATGGTGAGTTGCTTGGGTGAGGCTTTCTCTGCAGGCTAGGGAAGGGTCCCCCAAATGTACGAGCGTGACCAATGCTGCTGTGTACTGCCTGGCAGATGTGAGTGGAGGTTTGATCTGTGCCCCAGATGGGTGGCAGCTTCTCTCAACTGTCTAGTGACAAAGAGAGTCACTGGAACACCAGGTACCTGGGTACCACGAGCCTGGCGTGCTGCGCAGGGGTCTTGGGTGGCACTTTGTGACTCGGACCCTTTTGGAAGGTTGCAGGCTGCTTCGTGACCAGCTGTGAACTGTTCGTTGCTTCTCTGCTGCGCGGTGTCAGGCCTGTGGTACTTCATCTTGCAGAGCTGTTCTTGTGTTTCCCTTCCCAGGGCTGTGCTTGGTTCTGTCTGCGAAGATGAAGAGTTGAAGAACTCTGCTTTTAAGTTTCTCTGTGTAGAAAGAGCAGCAGCTCTGAGAGTGAAGGCGTATTAATTTTATGAAAGTGGCTGTAGCACAAAAGGCTTTATCGGTTGCGGAGCAATATCAGATCCCACCCGGAACGTGATGTGTGTGTGTGATCTGGCTGCTCGTGTTCATGTCCAGCCTGGCCTTTACAAGCCACCTCTGTGAAAGGGAATTTAGCCATGAGGTAGTCTTGCCATATAGAAGTGCCTTAGGACTTCTGTTGCTTTTGGGGTCGCTAGCTGAATTCCTTAAACTGCTTCTGAACCTGCACAGGTTTTTGCTACAGTTATATCCCAGGACCACGTTGGTTTTCTTCAAAATTCTGTCTAGTGTCTTCTGCAGCTGCATGAGTTTAGATCACCTCTATCCTGATGTATTGAGCTGGACCTAAGCACCATATTTAAGAAGGCTAAGGACAAGGTCTTTGCTCTGCAGGCTCCCCAGCTTAGCTTCTGTGTGAATGGGCAGCAAACTCCTTCCTTTCTACGATCTTTTGCTGACCCATTCAGCTTTGCAGAGAGGTTACCAACAACTGTAGGCTGTTCCCTGGGTTCACCTGCCCTTGTCTTTTAGCTGCTTTGGCAGTGGCTTTGAATCACTGCCAGCTCCATCTCAATATGGAGGCACAGGAAGGAGCAAATAACTTCTCTAACTGGCACGTGAATAACCAGAATGGCTTTGAAGGTATTTCTTTTGTCTTTTGGCATTTCAGAATTTGAACCAGAACCCAAGGACGCTGCTGCCAAAGTTTTACGGCTTGTACTGTGTCCAGGCCGGAGGCAAGAACATTCGCATCGTTGTGATGAACAATCTGTTGCCACGCTCTGTCAAAATGCACCTGAAATACGACCTGAAGGGCTCCACCTACAAACGCCGAGCATCCCAGAAGGAGCGAGAGAAGGTCTTCCCAACATACAAGGACTTGGATTTTATGCAGGACATCCCAGATGGCCTCTTCTTAGACTCTGACATGTATAATGCCCTGTGCAAAACGTTACAAAGAGACTGTTTGGTAAGTGGAAGTGGTGAAGGGCGGTGTGGAGAGTTCTTTCCTTTTTTCTGAGCCTTTCCCACGGAAAGGAGAAGGCAGCTGCTGCCCTTGCGGCTTCTGCCTGTTGACATAGAGAACCCTTTTTTTTTGGTGGTGGTGCGGACAAGAAGCAGGATCTGGACCCCAGTGCTGTTCAATCCTTCCAACCTGAATTAAACCCAGCACTGCCTCCAGAGGTGGAGGACTCGCCCTCTGCCAAGGTTGAGCTCTGGAGCAGGGCAGGATCGGGGAGAGGGGTGGGATGTTTGAGTCTGGGCTCAAGTTGGGCAGCCATGCAAGAGTCAGTGTTCTCTCCTGGTTTGGGTCCCTGCCTGGCCAGGACTACCACTGATGGCTTTCCTCTGACTCCCTTTGGCGACTGTAGATGAGCTGACTCTGCACGAGCTGTGGATTAAAAGCCATCCCCGCGGTGCGCTCGGGGCTCTAGGGAGAAATGCTGACTACGCTTCTGCAAATGTCTGCTCTGACAGTTTCTCTGGGTTTGCAGTAATGAGTTAGCCTTTGTTGACTTTCTGCCCAGGTCCTGCAGAGCTTTAAGATCATGGATTACAGTTTGCTTGTTGCGATCCATAACATCGATCTGGCACAGAGAGAGCACGCGATGGCAGATGGGACGTCCCAGGCGGACACGCGGCGACCCGCTGCCCAGAAGGCTCTCTACTCGACAGCCATGGAATCCATCCAGGGAGAGGCCCGGCGAGGTGGCACCATAGAAACAGATGACCAGTAAGTCTGTTGGCATTGCCCTTCCCAGTGAAATACTGTGAGGAGTGGGGGGTAAAACCCAAGGCTGGTTAATGGAGACTTAATTTAGGCGCAGATTGGGCTATAGAGGATTGCTGTCATGCTGGGCAGAGATGTCTTGCTATCAAATATTGTGCATTTTTCTTTGAGTTACCTTCCTCTCATTTATGAAAGATTTTCTCACCTTCCAGGTGACATTTGGAAGTTCTCTGCCCACCAGTTATTGGCAGCTTCAACCAGTTGCTTGCATCCACCTCTAAGAGGCACAGCGAGTGCTTTGTTAGGTCAGATTAACAGCCCGTAAAGTCCAGCTGCCATCTTAGTGTGGATGGTAGCAGATGGTCTTTGTAGTTCCTTGTCTCTTCTCATGCGTGAGTTGGGGTTAATCCTCATCTTCCATAAAACTGGCATCCAGAGGGAGAAGGGGGTCAGTTCTCCGGCGGTTTCGCCGATTTACTGGAAGAGCGTTTTGCTCTGACTTCTCTTCCCCAATTCGTTAGCTGAAGAGTAGGTGCCTCCCGCATGGTGGTGCTTGTTAAATAGTTCACATAATAGTCAGCCCACGCTAGGCTGCGTGAGAGAGGCAGTGAGGTGTGAGAGCACCCTGGTTCATGTCTGTGCCCTCTCCTCTTCTAGGATGGGGGGCATTCCAGCCCGCAATGCGAAGGGGGAGAGGCTGCTGCTGTACATCGGCATCATCGACGTGTTGCAGTCCTACAGGTAAATGCTGAAGAGCAGCTGTGTGTATCACCTAAAGGTGAAGACCACAGCATTGTCTGACCCTCTTTGGTTGTCAGGATTGGCTTTCAAGAAATAGTTAAGACACACATAAAATTTTTTAAATTTATCACTTTCTGTATTCTTGAAGTCAGGCATGTGGTGATCGATTTCTGGGTGTTGCTTACTGTATTCACTTCATCTTCCCGGAACAGATTTATGAAGGTGTTTTTGTGTGCTGTGGTTGTACACAGGCACTGTGCAGGAAGTGGCAAGGAAAAAACAAGTGGTGGCTTAAAATGGCCATAACCACTTCTCCTTATAAAATACATAATAGCTGTAAGGCTTACCTCTTCTTCTATTTATATTAAAATTCAACGTGCAGAGGGTTACATACGTAAAGTCTCTGTTAAATGTCATTGCAAGTTAACTGACCCCTGATAGTTATGCTGGTGAAACTCTCCCCTTGGGAGGGCGAACTGTGTAACCAGCCCTGGTGCCTGTGGAACAGTCTTAGAAAAATGGGACAATGAAGAGAATCCAAAGCCAAAGCAGCCCGTGTTTGGGGTGTGCTTGCCCCAAGCCAGGCTCAGTACTGAGCGAGCATGATAAGATACGGACAGTGGGGACTTGGTGTGGAAATTGTTCTTAATTCTTCTCTCTGTCAGGTTTGTCAAGAAGCTGGAGCACTCTTGGAAGGCCCTTGTACACGATGGGGTAAGTAGGAAACCACCACTTTTTGACTTGTTTAGCAGTAATAGCAGTGTCTTTTTGAACTGTGCCCATTGTCCTTGCTCCTTCTGGGCACAGATCCTGGATTCCTAAGGCATGTGTGTTTGCCCTCTTAGGTAGAAGTATTATTTCCTAGGTACTCTCAAAAACGTTGGTTTTGTTAACGCTGGTCATCTACTTGCTCACTGACAAGTGTTGATTGCTTTTGGATATAATGCTGGTGGCTAATCAGCTTCTCGCAGCTGCTAGTGAGAGCGACTCAGACTCCCTGGCTCTTCTTAGTCCAACACAGTGCCTGCTGCAAGGCGAGCAGCCTGAGAAGCTCCTGTTAACCTTGAGCACTCATTAATTCAGATTCACACGTTAATGTTTGTCCCTTGGACTTCTAGGACACCGTATCTGTGCACAGACCCAGCTTCTACGCCGAAAGGTTCCAACGGTTCATGTGCAACACAGCGTTCAAGAAAATACCGTGTAAGTACCTCCGTGCAGCTCTCGCCTTGGCAATTGCCGTGGTTTCTGGCTGCTCCCTGCTCAGCAGCTGTGGTTTGGGAAGGTGGACAAAAGCGTGCAAGAGTTTTAGGAAGTCTGTTGTGCTGTGTCACCTCTTCCTTCCGCCTAGATTGTTCTTGCCTCACAGATGTGACCTTATAGGAGCTGTTTCATCCATCAGCTTGTTCCTTCAGGGCGCAGCCCTTGCACCAGACTCTGTCACTGGAAAATTGCTGCGTCGGGTCTTTTACTCCTTCCTGAATGTGTTTACAAAAGTGCTGTCTTGGTTTTTGTCTTTAAGTAAAGCCATCCCCTTCGAAGAAGAGCCGGTCTGGCACAACAGTCCCTCGGCGGAGCTGTCAGGGAGGAGTGCCTTCCCAGTCGCACATGTCGTGCGAGACAAAAGCACAAGTAACGACAGAGGTGGATGTAGAGCAAGGTTGGTGTCTGGGCTAAAAAAAGAAGCCTAGAAAAGTTTTGGTTTTTTTTTTTTTCAGCTTGTATTTGTCTAATTGAAGCTTGACTGCCTCTTGAGCTGTGTAACACACCTCCACCTTGTTTTGTGGTCTTGCCAGGGGAGGGCCTGTTCTCTGGGGTTGTGGGCATAAGAAGCCAGATGGGGCCAAAACCACCAAATGGCCTTTGACAGCAGCACCATGAGAAAATCTGGAGGAGCAGCGAGCCCTTCAAACGCTTGGCTGTTTCCAAGCGTTCCATTGAAACAAATGCAGGGCAGGATGATAAACCTTGTGTTTCAGTAAAAGCCAGTCTTTAATCACAAGCAGGATAAAAACCAGGTTGGGGAGGTGGGGAATTGTTTCTTCATGGGATTTTTCAGCCTCGTCCAAGCACCCAGCATGGCCCTCCCTCCCCCTGGGAAGTGGGCTGAGGCTGCGTGGCTGTCCCATGCGCCCGATCTCTTTCCCAACAGCTCGTGCCCGTGGGGTTCGTGCCAGGGGAGAAGCTGGTCTGGGCAGTCCTGTGGAGGCTTGGCCTAATGGAGACCTGCCTGTGGGGCTGGTTGCTCAGTGCCCGGGGTGCCTTAAGACGTCTCGGGTGGGATCCAGCGCGGATCCTGGCCCCTGGCTAGTGTGGGAGCTCGTGCCACGCGGTCCCACTTGTGCTGGTGATGGAACAGTCTGTGCTTCAACTCAGGTTCCCACCTTGGTCGCCCAGATCTGCTGCCCAGGACCCTGCCGGTAGATGAAGCTAACAGCGATTCCATCGCAACAACCCTCTCCACTTCCTCCTTGGGCAGCGGCGGCCTCAACTCGCCCGCAAATAGGTAAGGCTCGTGCTGCTGCGGCGCACGGCAGGCCAGCGCCTCCCGCAAGTGCAGTTCGTGAGCCCTGGGAGGACTTTGTGCTGCTTTATGGGCGGTTTTGGTGTTGGCATGCTCGCAGAAATACCCGTTTGAGGGGGTCCGTGTGTTGTGGAGCGAGTTTGGTGCTGTCGGTTGAAGCATGTGCAAAGGGGGGAGCATCGTGTCGCCGTTCCTGCGTGCAGTCCCTTACAGACGACGTGATCTTCTGCTTGGGCTGTGCCGGGCTCCCGGTGGCTTTTGGTTCCTCGTGTGTTCTGTATTTAATGGCTTTGTTCTGGAGTCAAGGTAACTGTGCTTATTAAAGTGGGTTGGTGAAAGTGTCACTGCTAAAATGTACGTGAAGAGCATTAATGTGACGACGGGTGATGCTGAAGGCGACCTTCCTGCGGCTCTTTCCTGAGGGTCGGGCGCTCTTGCAACTTACCGACTGGGTTAGCATTGAGCTCCTACGACTCCTCGGGAAAGGAGGCTGCAGGAGGTGTGCAGGTCAGAATGGCTCGGAACCTGAAATGCATGGAGAGCCCTGAGGGAGCTGGTGGCTGCCTTTGAATGTTTCGTTTCTTGCTGAAGTGGTAAGACTAGCAGGGACGAGGAGGAGCTGTGGTCAGAGGACGATCCCTTTTGTAGAAATTGTCCCGAGGTGTTAACTTCTCTTCTGGAAGCGATGGGAAGCCATCTTCCCCGTTCCTGACCCACTGCACACACAGTGGCACCGGTAGAAGTGCCTGCTCTCTCCTGAGCTGCAGAAGAACAAGATGCAATTGTAATCAACACCTCTTACTCCCTCTGTAAAACACGGAGACGTCTTGGTAGGGATCCCAAACCAGAGCTGCTCCTTTCCAGCACGTCGGCATGCCTGAGGTGTTCTTTTTAGTTAACTGTGGGTCTCTCTCCTTCAATCTCTGCGTAGGTCAGTGGGCGTACAAGTGCATAAAGCTGACAGCTCAGCAAAGGATTTGACTAGAACAGCTCCCGGCATCTTCCTGTCTAGGTGAGGGGAGGAACCAGACTTTGCCTGCAGCCTTCTCCTGTCTGGAGGGTGTGCTCACCGAGAATTGTGCTGGGATTTGGCCGCACACGCGTTGCTGGCCAGCGGTTACAGAGCTTCTGTACAGTCAGCTCGCTCCTAAAATGCAGTGCTGTAACGCAGTGTGTCCCTGTGCCAAGGCTCAGCAGTCCTTAACGCCTGTGTCTGCTGGAAGGCTCAGTGGTAAAACCTCTCAGGATGGGGCCCTCCGTACCCCGCCTGGCACTGAGCACCCTTCTGGGTAAAAACACGGGTTCTGGTAGGTCGGATCAAACCTGCTGCCCCGCTGGGTAGAGTCCTGAGTGGGTCCCCACATGCAAGGCCTGGTCTGTGTTTGCTCCAGGTACCTCTGGAGCGGAGCATGCCGCTTACCGTACCCTGCGGGCGCTCCAGCGTGTGGTTGCCCTTTGCCAACGTCCCGTAAAACCACGTGCCGCTGCCAGACAGTGGTAATGAAATCCAGGAGGGAGAACCTGCCAGGGCTTTCTCCTGCGTGTGGGGCCTTGGGATCTGAGCTCCCTCCATCAGACCTGTTGTCAGAGGCTTAAATCCACTTTTGTGACCTTGGGAGATCCCTAAAGCTCTGCAAACCCTGATAAAGGACGGAAGCGATTTGTGGATTGTTGATTTGCAATGATGTAACTTGTTGAAGGGATTTTAAAAGGTGGTGTGTGCCTTTTTTTTTTTTGTTTACTTTTTTTTCTTCCCCTCTCTACAGAATCAGCCAGTCTAGCGGGGTGTTTACCACCCTTTGGGGAGGTAACCTCTTAGATCTCTGTAGTCCTGTACAAAGGGGAGTGATCTCACCCAAGAGCTTCTGCCCTTCTAGGGGGTGGGCGCAGGGGGGAGGCAGGATCTGGCCCGTTCCAGATCTGCCCTGGGGACGGGAGCTCAGCCCTCTCGTCCGTGCTACGACAACCTCAGTCTCTCTTTTGCAGCACGGCCTCGCGCCTGCCTCAGAAATGTTGCCCCATGCCTCTGTGTGTGGAAGACGTGCTCTCCACGGTGGCGTAAGCGATACCGTCCAGGCGTGGGTGCCCGCAAGGCTGGGATTCCCCTGCTCCTCAGCCCTTAACCTCTGTCCTTAACCCCTGACAGAAGCGTGCTGGCGCTGGGGACGCTTAGCCATCGGCATGTGCCGCTGGGAATGGGAGCTACTGACCGGTGTCCTGCGGCAAGGGCTTCCAGAGGGTGGTCCCCTCCATTTGAGGGGGACACTTTTTTTTTTTCTCTTAAGCACTGTAATTTAGCAGTGGACTTGGTAGTGTTAGGTTAATGGCGGGTCTCAATCTTTAAGGGTCTTTTCCAACCTGAATGAATCTATGATTCATCCTGCAGCCTTGTGTTAGGGCAGCGCTGCTTAGTGCTAATTAAGACAAACCTGAGGGGCTACACGCGCTGTAACCAACGCTGAGCATCCTCGTCTTCAGTTTCCGCGTAGGTCAAAAGCAGCGAGTCGCCAGTTAGAGAGCTCGGCGGGGGAGGAAGCCAGAGCAGCTCAGAGTAACCGGGCACATAGGTGAGGCGTGAGCAGGCAGAGAGGGAGCTGGGCCAGGATCCCCGCGTCTCCGTTCGGGTGTTCATCCAAGGGCGTTTGCGCGGGGTGACGTGCAGCCTGCTGACTGAGCAGCCCGACGCCTCCTGCGCTCTAGCAGCGGGCGATCCCATCCCCAGTAATTAAGGCAACCGCTGCGGGCAGGCTGTGGCGAGCCCTGGGTGTTAGGTGCGGGAGGGCCGAGCGGGTCGTGCCGTCCGTAGGCAGTCCCGAAACCCCCTCTGCGTGTCGCCAGGACACCAGAGAGCCCGGAGCGCTTGGCCGAGGTGAAGTGCACGCGCTCGGACTCGACTTCTCCCTCGAGGGCTAAGGAGAGAAGCTGTGGTCACCATATCCTCGGCAGAACGCGGGGCACAGGCCCAAGCTGGGAATTGGGGTTCCTCAGCCGGCAGGTTCCAGCCTTTTAGCTGTAGAATGGGGAAAGAAGTGGGGAAATAACCAAAGCAAGACTTGTTCTGTGCCCCACGTTTCCTCCTTGGCGATGGATCCTATCAGGTGCTCAGCATGCCCATGTTTTATATCCTGCCGTCAGGCTACAGCTCGAGTTCAGGGCATAAAAGGTTTGTAAAATGTTTGCCAGGGGCTTTTTCAAACAAGGGTGCCTCTGTCTGAAAAGGCTGATGCTCGCTGAGCTCCTGTGCTTGTGGCTTCTTTGTCCCCAGACCGTTTTCACCCAAGGACCATTTCTATGTTGATGAGGTGCTTGAAGACTTCTGTAAAGAGGTGCTGCTGCTTGGCTGGACAAAAGATCCTCATTTCTAATGTCTGAAGTCACGTCAGACTAGGGGGGAGGATTTAGGTGGTGTTTTGGGTGCCTGCCCCGGCAGGGATCGTGTTGCCTGTACCTCCGTATGAAACCTGCCTAACAAACGCCGTGCTGGGGCGTTCCCTCGGCTGGGTGCAGCAGGGCAGCCCCGGAGATGGGACTGAGTGACCACTCACTTTTAAAAACTGCTTTACAGGTCTTCCCCTTCTGTTTCCCCAGCGGCTCCCCAGGGCCTTCCATACCTGAGCGCTCCGCAGAGCTGAGAGAGCAGCTCGAAGACCTGCAAGAGACGGAGATAAGCTTTGTGAGTACTTCCCTGGTTAGGAGGGAAAGAGAGCTCGGAAGGTGGGTGGAGAATCGCGGGGTTATGTGGTCCCTGGTTGTGCTGGGAACGTGGGCACTGAGCGGGGTGTGCGAGTCGGCCAGAGCAGGAGCAGATGTTCTTCATCCCCCCCCAGTATGCGAAAGCTCAGCCTGCCTTGTGCTAGGCACCGTTCCTGCCCTGAGCGATAATCTGCTGCCCCAACCGCCTTACATGAGATAAGTGGGAGGCAAAGCAGAGACATTCCTCTCTCCTGGGGGCCCAGAGGGGGTCTGATGGCAGAGACAAACCAGGATGAAGCTGACCAGCCTCATCCCTGGGGCGGATGTTGAATCCTCCCAGACCCTCCTGGTTTAATGTAAGATGGTGGTTGGGGTGTAAGCCTGAACTCAGCAGCCCCCTCCACTCTGCCTCTCCCGGGGTGGAGAAGGTTTAGGGGGAGACGAGGCAGGAGACCTCCTGCTGCTCTTCCTCAGAGGAAGGCAGACCCCTCTCCAGCATCTCCCTCTCTTTTCTCTTCACAGTGAAGCAACACCAAAACTGCCGCGAAGGAAGCAGATTGTTCTGTGCTCTGCGTGGTCTGTGGAGTCTGACAAACGTTCAGCCCCTGTTGCTGATTTCTTCTTTTTCTTTTTTTTTTTTTTTTTTGTTTTGTTAAAGTAACCTTATCTGGACAGAAACCTAAAAGCTGGAAGGCTGGGCTACACTTAGTGGGATACTATTAACAAAGGCCGAGCCAGCACAGCTGAGCCTCGGACACCTGGAAGTCTCCTTACAGCAGAGCCCACCACCGTGTCCCTGCCGGCCTCCTCCCTTCAGAGCCTGGCAGCAGCAAAGCCGGCGGTCGGGAGGAGGAGGAGGAGGAGGAACAACTGCTCCGTGTGGGCTGGAGCCCTCTGGAAAAGGGATCTGACTTTCAGGGAGTGAGCTGCTTACGGTGCCGACACCACAGACCTTGCGAGAATGGGCGACTCTTCGGAGTTACTGGGGGGGAAACGGGCGTTAGAGCCTCGTTGGGGCAGTTTGCGACAGAGCAATGTGGGTTTATTTTGTATTTTTAACAAGTTTTTAATTTAAATGTTTCTCTGGATTCAGTCATATCACTTATTTTTAGTCCTGCAATGTAGTAATTTTTTTTTTTAATAAATAGGTTTTTTTTTTCAGTGTTTCACCAGAAAGTACCCCATGTGAGAGAGGCAGAAAGGGGGAGCAGGAGCTGCACTGACTGTGGACGAGCTCCTCTCCCCCACCAGCTGCTCCGGGCTGCCGCAGCCGCCTCCCTTTCCAACCTGGCATCGCCCCGAGACAGCGAGGAGCAGAGCTGGGAGCTGCGCTGTGTTGCTCAGAGGACTTTGAATGTGCGAAGCTTTTAAGACGTCGGGGAAGTTTTGGATTGCTTTGCCCCCTGGTTTTTAAACGAAGCCCTTTCGTCCCTTCCCCGCCAAGCAGGGAGCCGCAGGTGAAGGGAGATCTTTGTAAGGGGCACACTTTTTTAAAAGTATTTCTTAAGCAAACGGACCAAACCCAGCCTGCTCCGGTCCCTTCCCCTGCCCTCCGTCCTGCTGCGGGCATGTGCAAAACCCTTCCCGTTTTTATAGCTCGGCTCCCTTTTGATATCTCACCTGTATCGTAGCCGCAGTCGACACCGGTGCTCCCAGCGGCTTGAAACCAAGATCCCTACGAAATGGGACAGACTTCTGCCTCCACAAAAGTACGGGGTGTTTTCAGTCCGGTTTTAAACAAAATAATAAGCTGAAAGGAGGGATTGTTCTGCTGCCATTCTCCCGCGGTGACGCCTGGCCCACGCCGGCTGCAGACGCTTCTCTAGAGATCTCAGAGCAGATGTTGGACTGATCTTTATTTTCACGAAATGCTTTTTTTAAAGAAATGAAGTGACTCTTCCCCGTGTTCCTGATGGGTCAGAATCCTCCATTCTTTTTTATATATATAAAAAAAAAGTAATTTAAAGCTTGCCCTTGTGGTAGTGCAAGGGGTTTCTATACTAATTAGCAATGATTGCTAAGGAAAAGAAGAATGTAGTGGTGTAGAAAGGGATTTTTTTTAGTTGATGTTTCAGAGCCAATTCTCTTCCCACCTTCCACTTCAACCTTTTCAAGTGGATGCAACGCAAGCTGATTTTTTTTAAGAAAAAGCATATTTTTTTTTTTAATTTTTTTTTTTTTTTTTTTTTTTTTCTGAAAGACCAAGCAGAATGGCCTTACTCCGGGTATCCGGATCCCCAGGGGGGTTGGTGGAGCGCGAGGACAGTCGCTGTTCACAAACTGTTTGGTTCTCAAGGGCTCTCAAACCTTTCGCCACCGATGACCGTCACGACGAGACCCGTGAGCGGGAGGAAGATCGGCTCGGGGACGCCCGCGCCGTCTCTGCTGGACCTTCCCGTCTCCCTCCCCCGTACCTCTGACCCGATCCAGCAGCTTACACTTTATAGCTGAAGTAACTGTCTATATTAGACACTTGTTTCTTACCTTCCCTCCTAACCCATATTTGTGTTTTTTTTTTTTTTTGTTTTGGTTTTTTTTAATCAGGAGGGAAGAAAACCAAGTCTTCTTTTTTTTCATGATTTAATATTTATGAAGTTGTATTTAAGTGTTGTTGTTTTTTTTTGTTTCTGTTTTTTTTTTTTTTCCTGGGGATAGTTATTCAGTGAGTAGGGAGGTGGGGGGGTGACGTTTCTATATTGACCTCTGCTTTGTAATGGGTTTTCAGAACTGCTTCTTTTTCTGCGTGTGCGTGTTTCAAAGCGCCGGGGTTTTCATGTCTTTTTAAAAACACCCGGGCGGTTTTTCCTCCAGCGCGGGGAGGGGACGCGGCTTCTCCGGCCGCACCGGGGAGCAGCCGCTGCCGTCGAGGCCGGGTGACGGGACAGGGTGCGGGCGGACCCCTCCTCTCCTGCTCGGCGTCAGCGTCGCCATCGTCACCCCCTCGGCAGGGACAGACCCGTGTCCGTGTGTCCCCCGGGGAGCAGCTCGTGTCGTGCGTGACCGTTGTCCTCCCGGCTGTGTAACGCTTGTGGCCTCGTCCGCTGTTGGAACCACGCTGTCTCTTGGACGCGCAATACACAGTGTGCTGCTGAACCCACTGCCCGCCTGCCTCTTCTGTCCGGGGGGGACACGGGGGGGGGAGGGACGGACCCCCGAGGGGCGTCCGTGGGTCACGGGCCGAGCGGAACCCCGTTTCTGCCCCGTGGAGGGAGGGGACGGTCGTCTCTCTGCTGTGGGGGAGGCTCCCAGGACTACAACTCCCAGCATGCCCAGCGCCCGCCGCGACGGACCTCGCAAGACGGGAAGCTGCGATTGGCCGGTGCCCTTGAGCCAATCGGCGGGCGCTTTGTTTAGTCGGAATCCGGGCCGGTCTTGAGGGGGAGAAGGAGGCAAGATGGTTCTGGAGAGCACCATGGTGTGGTGAGCGGCCGGGCCGGGCCGGGCCCCGGGGAGCGGCCGCCGCCGCTTTCCCTGAGTCATCCCGGGCGGCGGCGGGGCCTGGGGGCGGCGGGGGAGAGGATTGGGGTGGGGGGAGAGGGCAGGGCGCGCCGGGAGGGTGGGTGTAAATTGGGGTGGGGTCCGGGTGGGTGAGGAAGGGTTGGGGTGCTCGAGGTTGGATGAAGCGGGGCGGGGGGGGGGCACTTGGTGGCCAGAGGGGACCCCGGTGAAGGGGACGGGCCTCTGGGCTGATGCTGCCACAACGAAGCGGGGCCACGTCCCCGCGGAGGAGAATCGGGGCGCAGCCCCCCCGCAGCGCTGGGCGGGTGTCCCTGCGGCCCGGGGAGGGAGGGTCCGCCCGGGCTCGGGGCCCTGCCCGGGGCAGCCGTTCTCTCTGCTCTTGCTGCTCAGCATCGGCGCTGAGGTACAAGGGTTTTTGTTCCTGGGTGCTGAACGCAGCCGGAACGGGAAGGGGAGGGCGAACTTTGATGTGTCATTATTGTCGCAGCAGCTACAGCCCTGTTGTTTTTCAGTTACGGTGTTTAAGAAGGCCACAAGAGGGAAAACCAGTGAGATCTGTGCAGGTTCTGTTGTTTCCTTGGCTCTCAATGTGGTCCCACAGCTCTTTGGATAAAGATATTACCGTAGCCTGACTCGCTGACCGTATATTGAAGTCCTTAGTGTTTTCCCTGGGTAACTCTTTGCTTTCTCATGTTTAAGGGCATTAAAACACGTCGCTGCTCCTTGTGTTGCCCTGGAAAGCAGGAGGAATTCACTATTAGTCCGGGAACAGGAAAGCTGCAGTGTGGATGGCCTCGGCCAGGACGCTTTGTGTCCTTGTGCCTGAGGTGAAGTTTGGCTGCTGCCGGCTCCTCGCTCCCCAGCTTGCGACGGGGTGTTTGGTGGGCTGGAGGAGAGGTGGCCCAGCCTGAGCATGGTCAGGGAAGCGGTCACAGGTGGCATTTTTTCAGGAGAAACCTTTCCTCTGGTGTTAAGACTAAGAAATGCTGGGAGTACTCCCAAGGGAAGTCTTAATTTGGGGCCAAAATAAACTCTCAAGCTCGAGCTCCCTTCCTGGGGTCACTTTCCCAAAGGCTGGTGTAAGAAAAAGGCTTTTTCTGCCTGCTCCGTACTATATTTAATAGCTGACAGAGTGCAGGGTAGGGATTTGGTTACAGCGATGTTGTGATGTGGCTGCTGCCGCCAGACGCTGCGGGGCACTGTTGCCCGTGTGCTGGGCGGTTTGGGGAGGCCCCGACACCCCCCGTGGGTGTGGGGGGTAATGCAGGGCTCAGGGGTTCCCCTCCTCGCCGCGTCGCTTCGAGGAGGGCAGCGCGCCGGCGGAGCGGAGCCCGGTGCGGAAGGCGCCCGCTGCCCCCGCCGTGGGAAAGCTGCTTTGGGCCTGATGAAAACCCCGCGGCGGTGATGAGTGTGGGGATTTGTACTTCACCATGAAGTGGTGTCTCTTGGGTTTTTCCTTTTTTCTGTGGAGATGGACGAAGGTGTTGAGGAGACATGGGTCTGAGGTTGTGTCTGGCTGCAGTCACGTCTCGCGCTCTTCAGCGAGGAGCCGGAGCTTGTGAGCTGTGACCCGAAGGTCAGATCTGATCTGGAAACTCAGGGAAATGCAGAGACGACTCGTCTCTCTACCCTGGGAAATGTCCATGTCCTGCTGCATGTCCCCAGCTGTGTGACCTTAGGTGTGCTGTCCCAAAAAGCACATTTTGGGGATAAACCTCAGCTGTTTCACAAGCTGACACCCCCCTCTCTGTGTTTCAGCGTTGACAACAGCGAGTACATGAGGAATGGAGACTTCTTACCCACTCGCCTGCAAGCCCAGCAAGATGCTGTCAACATCGTGTGCCACTCGAAAACCCGCAGTAACCCCGAGAACAACGTGGGGCTCATCACCTTAGCCAAGTACGGCCCATGGGGGAACTGGCCCCAGGGTGATGCTGGGGAGCGGCCGGGGGGGACACATGGGAGAGCGCGGGGGCAAGGAACGAGGGGAGTGTTGCAAAACGGGGCGGCAGTAGCACAGTCTAAAACCAAACCAGTTCTTCCGGGAGGACTGGTATGAGAAAACTTGGTTCCTGACCGGTCTCCTGCAATGCCAGGATATGTTATGGAGGCTTTTCTCTCTTTGCCAGACCCATCCTTTTGTGGCCTCGTGTCCCACAGGGTGGCAAATGTGGGCTGAGCTGTCACGGTAGCTCACGGGCAGCCCCAGGAGGGTGGTTCCTCTGTTGTCCTGGTCTGTAGGACTTCAGTGCCTCTGAGAGCTCCCTCTTAGCCAGTTGATTACAACTGGCCAGCGGGCTCAAGGTTGCTGGCGCAGGGGACAGATGCACACAAGCTTTCACGCAGACAGGTTACTTTGGGTTTTTGTAGGAAACCAGGCTGAAAGTCCTGCTGTCTGTACGCAAGGACCCACCAGAGCCAAGTGCTGGCAGACTCTCGGGGCAGACACCAGCTGCAGGCTTAGTGCAGGGAGGGCTTTTCTTGCCCCCGTAGCAAATAAAGGGTTTCGCAAAGAAGGGGTCGCTAGCGTAAGTGTCTTTGTGTTGCAGTAACTGTGAAGTGTTGACCACGCTCACTCCAGACACGGGCCGGATCCTTTCAAAGCTGCACACGGTGCAACCCAAAGGGAAAATTACCTTTTGCACAGGGATCAGAGTTGCTCACGTAAGTGGTCTTGTTGGTTCCTCACAAGTGAGTCTGCGCCTTTCTCTGGAATTCCTTTTGCCTTAGTGTGCCTCTTAAATTACGTGTCCTGTTGATGGCTCAGAGGCTGGAAATCTTGTTCTCTCTGTGCCTCTGCAGCTGAACAATACTGAGCAAATCATTTTGGTTTTGCCTCAGTTTCCCTATCTGCAAAATGCAGATGACACCTCCTTTATAAAATCTGATACAAAAGCTCAGAAGTGTAACAGTGTGGTCCTGGTTTGCTTCGGAGGAACCTGCCAGCTGCTTTGCAGAAGTCCCCCTGAGCTGCACAGCCCTTCCCACCCTGAGGAGAGCAGCCCCCAGCCCAGGAGTGTCCCCAGGATGTGGCCACCCTTTTGTCCTGTTTTTCTGCTCTGTGCCAGACTGTCTCTCTGCCAACAAGCTGCTCCCAGCCGAGTCCTAACTGCCAGCGAAGGGGAGGCCCTTGGGACTTGCCTGCTTGTAGGCAGTCTGGTGAAACTTGCTACTGAAAAGTCTCTCCTGACATTTAGCCTGAATTTTCCTGTGTATTGGGGTGCCAGCTGGTCACCCCTTTTTCCTGAGAATCGCTTCTTAAATACAGTGTGAGTTCTCTCTTGCAGCTGGCTTTGAAGCATCGCCAAGGCAAGAACCACAAGATGCGAATCATCGCCTTCGTTGGGAGCCCTGTAGAAGATAACGAGAAAGACGTGAGTAATGGCCAAAGGAAAAAAGGTTGGGTCAGCTCTGAGCTCTACTTTGAACTAGAAATCGGGTTTATTGTTTGTTCTCTGCTCTGTGTGGAAAGTAAGGCTTTGCACCCCAGCGAGGAGGCTGCTTGACAGAGCTGCTTGAGCAGAGCGGTCCTCAGCGTGGAGGGGAGGGAGAGGGGATGCCGGGTCCCTGGGCACAGCCAGGCCTGAGCCAAGGACAGATCCAGAGAGTTGAAACGCCTCAAACGCTTTCCTGCTGCGAGGGCTGGAAACTGGGAAGCTGACAGTGGGCTTTGTGCTTCCGGGACTGAATGCGAAGCGCTGTTTGGTCCCTGATGGGCTGAGCTGGGGTAAGAGCTGAAAGCCAAGCTAATGCCGCTGTGTCTTCCTGCTGCAGCTGGTGAAGCTGGCAAAGCGTCTGAAGAAAGAGAAAGTCAACGTTGATATCATCAATTTTGGAGAAGAGGTGAGACTTCTCTCGCGTTTCTGGCGTGAGATCCGAGGCAGGGTTTGTGTCCTTTCCAGCCTGGAGCCCTCACTCAGGCACGTGAGGGTACGAACAGCGCTCTGAGCCTCGGTCTCTTCAGCTGTGGCCCCAGTAAAAATGTTAATGTGGAGAGTAACGTTTCCCTCTGGGAAGACAACTCTCCCGTTCGGCTGCAGGCGGCGATAAATGCTTCCCGCCGTTCTTTGCTGCCTCGCCGTGTGGAGGGCTGGGGGGTGTGCGGGGGGCTGCGGGGTGTGCGGGGGGCTGCGGGGTGTGCGGGGGGATGCGGGGTGTGTGGGGGGATGTGGGGTGTGCGGGGGGCTGCGGGGTGTGTGGGGGGCTGCGGGGTGTGCGGGGGGATGCGGGGTGTGCGGAGGGATGCGGGGGGCTGCAGGGTGTGTGGGGGGATGTGGGGTGTGTGGGGGGATGTGGGGTGTGCGGGGGGCTGCGGGGTGTGTGGGGGGCTGCGGGGTGTGCGGGGGGCTGTGGGGTGTGTGGGGGGCTGCAGGGTGTGTGGGGGGCTGCAGGGTGTGTGGGGGGCTGCGGGGTGTGTGGAGGGCTGCGGGGTGTGCGGAGGGATGTGGGGTGTGCGGGGGGCTGCGGGGTGTGTGGAGGGATGTGGGGTGTGCGGGGGGCTGCGGGGTGTGCGGAGCAGTGCGGGGGCCGCGGGGGGAGCCAGGCCGAGCGCTGCTCCCAGCCTCTCTCTCTGGCCCTAGGAAGCCAACACGGACAAGCTGACCGCCTTCATCAACACCCTGAACGGCAAGGACGGCACCGGCTCCCACCTGGTGACGGTGCCGCCGGGGCCGAGCCTGGCCGACGCCCTCATCAGCTCCCCGATCCTGGCCGGGGAGGGAGGTGCCATGCTGGGGCTCGGCGCCAGCGACTTCGAGTTCGGGGTGGACCCCAGCGCCGACCCGGAGCTGGCTCTGGTGAGCGGCGGGGAGCGGGCGGGCGGCTGCGGGCGCCGGGCTCCGTCCGTCCCGGCTCGGCCCCGCTCAGCCCGTCCCCGTCTCCGCAGGCGCTGCGGGTCTCCATGGAGGAGCAGAGGCAGCGGCAAGAGGAGGAGGCCAGGAGGGCTGCGGCCGCCTCTGCCGCCGAGGCTGGGATTGCGGCCACCGGCGGGGACGGTGAGGGCAGGGGGAAAGGTGGGCAGGGGGAACGTGGGCAGGGGGAAAGGTGGGCAAGGGGAACGTGGGCAGGGGGAAAGGTGGGCGGGGGGAAAGGTGGGCAGGGGGAACGTGGGCAGGGGGAAAGGTGGGCAGGGGGAATGTGGGCAGGGGGAAAGGTGGGCAGGGGGAACGTGGGCAGGGGGAAAGGTGGGCAGGGGGAACGTGGGCAGGGGGAAAGGTGGGCAAGGGGAACGTGGGATGGGGGAAAGGTGGGCAGGGGGAACGTGGGCAGGGGGAAAGGTGGGCAGGGGGAAAGGTGGGCAGGGGGAAAGGTGGGCAAGGGGAACGTGGGATGGGGGAAAGGTGGGCAGGGGGAACGTGGGCAGGGGGAAAGGTGGGCAGGGGGAACGTGGGCAGGGGGAAAGGTGGGCAGGGGGAACGTGGGCAGGGGGAACGTGGGCAGGGGGAAAGGTGGGCAGGGGGAAAGGTGGGCAGGGGGAAAGATGGGCAGGGGGAAAGGTGGGCAGGGGGAAAGGTGGGATGGGGGAAAGGTGGGCAGGGGGAAAGGTGGGCAAGGGGAACGTGGGATGGGGGAAAGGTGGGCAGGGGGAACGTGGGCAGGGGGAAAGGTGGGCAGGGGGAACGTGGGCAGGGGGAACGTGGGCAGGGGGAAAGGTGGGCAGGGGGAAAGATGGGCAGGGGGAAAGGTGGGCAGGGGGAAAGGTGGGCAGGGGGAAAGGTGGGCAGGGGGAAAGGTGGGCAGGGGGAACGTGGGCAGGGGGAAAGGTGGGCAGGGGGAAAGGTGGGCAAGGGGAACGTGGGCAGGGGGAAAGGTGGGCAGGGGTAACGTGGGCAGGGGGAACATGGGATGGGGGAAAGGTGGGCAAGGGGAACGTGGGATGGGGGAACGTGGGCAGGGGGAACGTGGGCGGGGGGAAAGGTGGGCAGGGGGAACGTGGGCGGGGGGAACGTGGGCAGGGGGAACATGGGCAGGGGGAAAGGTGGGCAGGGGGAACGTGGGCAGGGGGAAAGGTGGGCAGGGGGAACGTGGGCAGGGGGAAAGGTGGGCAAGGGGAACGTGGGCAGGGGGAAAGGTGGGCAGGGGTAACGTGGGCAGGGGGAACATGGGATGGGGGAAAGGTGGGCAAGGGGAACGTGGGATGGGGGAACGTGGGCAGGGGGAACGTGGGCAGGGGGAAAGGTGGGCAGGGGGAACGTGGGCAGGGGGAAAGGTGGGCAGGGGAACGTGGGCAGGGGGAAAGGTGGGCAGGGGGAACGTGGGCAGGGGGAAAGGTGGGCAGGGGAACGTGGGCAGGGGGAAAGGTGGGCAAGGGGGAACGTGGGCAGGGGGAAAGGTGGGCAGGGGGAAAGGTGGGCAAGGGGAACGTGGGCAGGGGGAAAGATGGGCAGGGGTAACGTGAGCAGGGGGAAAGGTGGGCAGGGGGAAAGGTGGGCAGGGGGAACGTGGGCAGGGGGAAAGGTGGGCAAGGGGAACGTGGGCAGGGGGAAAGGTGGGCGGGGGTAACGTGGGCAGGGGGAAAGGTGGGCAGGGGTAACGTGGGCAGGGGGAAAGGTGGGCAGGGGGAACGTGGGCAGGGGGAAAGGTGGGCAGGGGGAACGTGGGCAGGGGGAAAGGTGGGCAGGGGGAACGTGGGCAGGGGGAAAGGTGGGCAGGGGGAAAGGTGGGCAGGGGGAACGTGGGCAGGGGGAAAGGTGGGCAGGGGGAAAGGTGGGCAGGGGGAACGTGGGCAGGGGGAAAGGTGGGCAGGGGGAACGTGGGCAGGGGGAAAGGTGGGCAGGGGGAACGTGGGCAGGGACAGGCAGGAGGTTCCCCAGGGAGGGCTCCTGTGCTGCGGGGCCGCCCAACGCTGTGGCAGCGTCTCTGTTCACGGCGGGGCCCTTCGGCGCAGTGCGGCCGTTCCCGGAGCCGCCGGGGTGCCGGGCGAGCGGCGGTTTCCACCCCGGAGTGCCCGAGGGAGGCCGTTTAATGGCGGAGAGCTGGGGAGCTACCTCTGCTTCCCCTGAAAATCCCCAGCACCCCAGGGAGCTGCTCTGCCCCGGTGCCCTTCCCCAGCGAGGCCGTGCGTCGCCTGGGGGGGCTCTGAGCCGGGGGTTTGTCTGCGCAGATTCGGACGATGCTCTGCTGAAGATGACGATAACTCAGCAGGAGTTTGGCCGGGCCGGGCTGCCCGACCTCAGCAGCATGACGGAGGAGGAGCAGATCGCCTACGCCATGCAAATGTCGCTGCAGGGAGCGGGTGAGTGCCTGCTGCCGGCTCCCCGGCCCCTTCCCGAAGGGTAAACCGAGGAAAGCAGCTCTTCTGCCTGCGGGACTGGAACCGCCGGCCCCTCTGCACCGACCTGCCCCACAGCGGGGCTCTGCCACCGGGGCAGCGTCCAGATCTCCCCGAATATTTGCGGGGCGGGCGGTGGGTGTGTGAATCCTCTCCCCCGGCAGAGTTTGCGCAGGCGGAGGCGGCCGAAGTGGACAGCAGCACAGCCATGGATACCTCCGAGCCCGCCAAGGTGAGGCTTCCTCCATCCCCAGTCCCTCGGGGCGGGAGGTGGGGCCTCTCCACAACTCCTCTCCCTCCTTCCCGCCAGGAGGAAGACGACTACGACGTGATGCAGGACCCCGAGTTCCTGCAGAGCGTGCTGGAGAACCTGCCGGGCGTGGACCCCAACAACGAGGCCATCCGCAACGCCATGGGCTCGCTGGCCTCGCAGGCTGCCAAGGACAGCAAGGACAAAAAGGAGGAGGAGAAGAAGTGAGGGCGCCGGGGGGCGGCGGGCGGCTGCCGGCCCGCGGGGGGTGGCCCGTGGGGGCAATAAAGGCTTTGCTATGGGGGTCTCTGTGCTGGCACCTCAGGGAGGGGGGACGCGGGCCAGGGCGCTGCTGGGGGCGTTTGGTTCCCACTGGACTGGGGGAACTGGGCCCCTGGACTGGGGGGACGGGGCCCCAGGGCTCCCTGGCACTGGGGAGAACTGGGCCCCCGGAATCCCCTGCGCTGGGGGAGCTGGGCCCCGGGGGTCCCTGGCACGGGGGGGATTGGGCCCCCGCAGTCCCCTGCGCTGGGGGAGCTGGGCCCCGGGGGTCCCTGGCACGGGGGGGGATTGGGCCCCGGGTCCCCCTGGCACTGGGGGGATTGGGCCCCGGGGGTCCCTGGCACTGGGGGGATTGGACCCCGGGGGTCCCTGGCACTGGGGGGATTGGGCCCCGGGGGTCCCTGGCACTGGGGGAGCTGGGCCCCGGGGGTCCCTGGCACGGGGGGGGATTGGGCCCCGGGTCCCCCTGGCACTGGGGGGATTGGGCCCCGGGGGTCCTCAGTACCGGAGGGGACCGGGTCTCGGGTCTCTTTACTGGGGGAACTGGTCCCCGTGTCTCCCCCGTGCCCCTCCTGCACACGTGTCTGAGGGCGGGGTCTGGCTGCCCGAGCCCCGCCCCCTGCGCCACCTCCCAGCGTACCCTGCGGCTGCCCGCAGGATGTTTACAGTGAGGCCGGACGGGGTGGGCGTTGGCGGTTGATGGGCAGCAGAGTCAGCCAATCAGTGAGGGGCTGGCATGGATGTTGTCAGAACCTCGGGCTGGGGAACTGGCCAATGGGATGGGGAGCAGAGCCCGGGGGGGGCGGGATTTGGGGTTGAGTGGCGGCCAGGCGGCACAATGGGTGGTGTCGCTTTGTCATGGCGGACCGGCGGGTAGGCCAGCCAATGGGGGAGCAAAGCGGCAGGGGCGTGCCTGAGTGACAGGGCTCTTCACCAACGGGGCCGAGCCTTGTGCATCACGTGCCGGACGGAGGTGGGCGGGGCAGGCATGTAGCCTCCTCCCTGAGTGACAGCGTTGCTAGCGAATGGGAGAAGACGATTAAAACCACCTCTGAGAGCTTCCGACCAATGGGTCTGGCGGAGAGGCGGGCCCTGGCGTTGAGCGACAGGACTTTTGCTCAATAAGAAAACAACAGCTAGGAGACGCCCTGATGAACATTCTCTCTGGCCAATAGCTGGGAGAGCCCGTGCTTGAAGGACAACCTTGTTTGACCAATGGAAAGCGGGGGGAGCTGGGTGGTCTTGATGAACAAAGCCTCCAGCCAATAAGCAGCGAGGCTGCCCAGTGGGCAGGCCAGCGCCAACCACCAATAGGAAGCGGGACAGCGGGGTGGGCGGGAACCATGCTTTGAATGGCACCGCCGCACCCCAATAAGCACACCCCGCGGTAGGCGGGCTCCAGGTGCGGACTCGTCCTCCGCTCCGCCAACGGCGAGTGCGAACAGTCGCGACCACCCCGGAGCGACGGCGGCGCTGGCCAATGGTCACGCGCGCTGCGGCGAGTGGCGGGCGGCTCCGCCAATGGCGCGGCGCGGGAGGGGGGGGGGCGGGAGCGCGGTGCGCGAGCGGCCGGCGGCGGAGGGCGGGCGGGGGGGGGGGTGGGGTGGGGGGAGCGCGAGCCAAGCAGGAAGTGGCTGAGGAGAAGCGGCCGCCGCGGAGGGGCCTGGGCGGGAACCGGCCGCCCCCCGCCCGCTGCAGCAGGTACCGCCGCGGGACCCCGCCTGCCCCGCGGCCCGGGGGGGCTCGGGTAGACGTGGGGGGGGGCTGGTGGTGCTGCCGCTCTTCTTTCCCGCCCCCCCCCCCCCCCCCCCCTCCGCCGCCCCGGGGCCTGGGGAGCCCTCCCTCTCCCCGTTCGGGCTGTGGTAACGGCCGGCCCCTCCCCTCCGTGCCTCGGGGGGGTCACGGTCATCCCCGAGCCTGGGCAGGATCCGGGGGGCTGTCGCGGCCGCCCCCCTCTCCCCGCGGGCTTTGGGGGGAGGTCCCGCTTATCCCCACCCTCCCCGTGAGATTGGGTTGGGGGGTGGCGGCCTAACTGTCATCCTGTACCGTCCCCCTTTGGAATTGGGGGGGGGGGCAGGTAATAGCCATCCCTTTCGGGATTTTGGGGTGCGGGGGAGCGGTCGTGTTCCCCTGCGTCTGCTGGGGGGGCTGAGCGCATCCTTCTCCCCCAGGGTTGTGTTGTTTTTTTGTTTTTTTTGGTGTGTGGGGGGACTCTGGTCGTGACCCCCCTCTTTTCTGTCTGTGGGGAGCCTGGCCGTGCTCCCCTCCCTCCCCAGCAGAGCAGGGGCTGACAGTGCCCACCTCCATCTCCTGGGGAGATCTGGGCTTGGTCCCCCCTCCCTGACACTCCTGGCAATAGGGAGGGGCTCTGGTCGTGCCCCCCCCTGTAGCAAAGGACAGACTGAGACCTCTCACAGCTGGGGGAGGCTTTGGGGGGGCCCAGGGGCTGTTCATGTGCCCCCACAGCTCCTGGCTCCCTCTCTTCAGCTCTGGGATTTGGGACTGTTAGCATTCCCTTCCCCAGCTCCTGGGCCTGAGCTGCTGCCCCCTTCCTGCCCTGGGGGGGCTGAGGAGTGGGGGGCAGCCTCCCACCTCCAGCACCGGGCTCAGAGAGGGGCTGGCTGTGATCCCCCCCAACTCTTCAGCTGTAACATCTCGTGCAAATAAGTTGGTGTCTTGTTTTGGGGCCCCAGTTCCTGGGGGGATTTTCTTGCTCCTCCAGTTTTTGAGGAGTGGCCATGTGAATACGAAGCCCGTTGGGGTTTGGGCTGTCTAGGTCCTCTCTGGTTTCTCCAGGTACCGGTGTCCTGAGGACGGTGTTTGAGAATGGAGCCTGTGGGTCTCTTATCACACCCCAAGGTCCTGGGAAGAACAGAGCTGTGGCTGGCGAGTGGTTTAGGGTTTTGGGAGGAGGGCACCTCGCTATTGCCCAGGGTTTGGTGGGGAAAGAGAAAATGGGAGGTGTGGAGAGGATCCTGTTGCAGCCTCGGTAACGCAGCCTGTGTGTTTTCGGGTCCTGTAACCGTTGTCTGCCTCTTGGGGGATGGTTGGGAGGAGTTGGGAAGCTCTCCAGGAGGGCCTGGTGCGGTTCCAGATGCAAAAGGTGGCTCACAGAGAGGTGGGCACCGTCCTGAATCGAGGTCTAGGTCCACTCCGACTTCCTGCAGGGAAGTAACTGGGAATAGCAAAGACTAACGGCAGGTTCTTGCTGTCACTTCTCTAGGTGCTTGGTGAGATTTGGGGGACTCTGGCCTGCGCTGGGACTGCAGGCAGCGAGGTGGCCCTGGGCTGAGGGTGTTTTCTGAAGTCCCAGGGCGGAGGAGGAGGCCAAGAGGCAGGGAGTGACCTTCTGCAGGGAAGTCAAGTATTTCAGCGGGCTATTTCTTGTGGGTCTTGGCCACTTCCTTAAGAGCCTCCTGGTTTTGCTTTGTGAGAGAGAGAGTGGGTTGGTAGTAAGAATGTGTTATTTTCTTTCAAACCCAATTTATTTTCTCCTGTTTCTTGGTCTCAGCCCCTGTAAAGTCCCTTAATTCGTTGCTGCTGGTGTCTGTGTGTGATCGGGTAACAGGCAGCCCTTGGGGGCTGTGATTATCTTCCCACAATTAGTTCAGTTCAAAGAGACTCCCCTAGAAGGTGAGCAGGGGAAGTTTGATAGCCTCCATACTTAGGTTTTAAGCAGCGCACTAGGGGTTGAGCCTTGTTTGTGGAAACAGATGCCTTAAAGGATGTATTTTTAGTGTGTCTGAGGAGGAAAAAAAATGCGTCACCCCACATGTGGCCATGCTGGCATTAGCAGGGGCGGGAGGACTGGCAGAGCTGCTTCCCAGAGACTTCCTTCCCCTGAGTTTTCCTGGTCAGAGGCAACAGGAGGATGGGTGAGCTCTGCCAGTGCTTTGACTCCTGATGTTAAC
This sequence comes from Tyto alba, assembly GCF_018691265.1. Taxonomy (NCBI): domain Eukaryota; kingdom Metazoa; phylum Chordata; class Aves; order Strigiformes; family Tytonidae; genus Tyto; species Tyto alba. Next base: position 24,158,946 of record NW_024881329.1, read on the forward strand.
CTGGTCTGTGTGAGGGGGCTCCGATTCCCCGTGGGCACCGCTGTAAACCAGTGGCACCATGCAGAAATGCAAGGCTCCAGTTGTTGGAGAGGTGGTGCCGGTGTGGAGGTAGCTCAGGATCTCCTTTGGTGACCAGGAGTACCAACAGCTCCCAGAGCTCTCATCATCTTGCAGGAATCACGTTTGTGTGTAGTTCTTTGGGTTTATTCCACCCCAATTAGGTTCTCCTGGGTCTAATCCCTCCTTCTGCTAATGCGCGATTGCCCCCTGCAAGATATTTTCTTGAGCTTTAATTTATTTGTACTGTCAAGTACCTAAGCACGCATCTGGGTATTATAAAAATAATAATACACTAATAGCGAGTGAGCGCAGTTATGGCGTGGGGCTGTTGTAGTGTGCGATGGGAGTGAGGGAACTCTGTGTTCCTTTTGGCATCCTACGTGGCAGATTTTCTGTTTATACCGCTAGAATAAACGGGGTGTCCTGGCTGAGTTTAGAAACTTTACATTGTAAAACCCAGTGCGATGAAATAGCACGAAACCTGCCGGGATGGGGATAACTGGTAACCGCTCATCGCGATGTGGAAATGATCCCAGGTGAGGGGAGAGACGTTGGGCTGACTGCCTGGGGAGATCCTGGTCATTCTTCCATGAAATGTCTGCCTGGAACCACCAAGGCCTTGTCTGCTTTTCACCGGTGTGGATCCTAGTCATACTGGTAAATCTGGGAGCAAAAACCTCCCCACCTTGACACTGAGGCTGCTTTGTGCTGATCATGGCTGCAAAAACGCCTGCCAGTGTTTAAAAACTTAATTTTTCAGGCTGGCCAAATTGTCGGGATTTCTGGATCTCATCCACCACTTGTTTGTTTTGATATCTCCAGAAGTTAGCAGATGGTAGAGACTTAACTCTGTTAAACGTATGGGAATTTAATCCCCAACCAGCCTCCGGCCAGGATGTGTCGTCTCTGCGTGGCAGCTGTGTTCTGCGCTGGGATGGGAGCCTGGGCCGGGGCTGCCGGGCTCCTCTCTGTGGGTTCACACCTGACTGCGGGCATGGGGGCGTGGGGAAGAACGGAGTTTCCTGCTCTGTTCCCTGATGAAGCATCTTTTTTTGCTTGAATTCAGTGAAATCTGTGAGCTAGCTGTTCGTATCCCGGCAGGGGGAATCTCTGTGTTTGCTGCAGCTTGGTGAGAGACCGTCTCCTCTCCCCCTCCCTTCACAGCTGAATTTGGATTCGCCTCTTGCTTTTTAAGACTCACTTGCTGTCGCAAAACCTAGTGGAAGATAAAAAATGGTGTTTCAGTGGTGATACCTGCCAGTCCTGGGCCTGACACCAGCCCTTTCTTTTTATTTCACTGTAAATGTTACTCTCTCCTGTTTTACTTTCCCTGTGATGAGTTGGAGGGAGATCTGGGGTGGTTTTATTCTTGCCATGTGTGATCCAAACAGTGGGGGGGGGGATTCCCAAGAAGCCACTTTAGATGGACAGAGCAAGTGTGCAGAACAAAGGGAGCACAGTGTTTAATTACAGCAATCATAAATTTGTCTTAAGAAAAAAAAGAGGGTTCAAACTGTTTGTGACCAGCATTTTCGGACTGAAAGCATAAAGAAGGTTGTTTCCTTCTCTGCACACGAGCCTGGCCCATCTCGCTCAGCCCCGTGGTGGTGAGGAGCTCCAACCTCTGTGCAGAATCTCTGGAGACAGGGCTTGAAACGATGGGGCAGCCCGGGCTGACGGATGCCGCTCCCTTGTCCGGGAGGGTTGACGTGCTGTGGAAGATAACATGTTATTTTTTTTTTTTTTTTTTCCTGGGGATGTCTGTACATGACTAAAACCAAGAGCTACCTACGCCCATCCTCCAGCAAATAAGTCAGCCTCTGTACTTCAAGCCGCCTTGAAATCGGAGGCAGTGGGCAGACTGCAGCCGGGGATGCTGCAAGGGGGAGTTGATGAGGAGAAAATATATTTTCTTCCTTATTAAATTTTAAGGCAGGGATGATTGGGCTGCGTGAAATAGGAGGCAATGTTTAAAAAGGAGGGGAGAATACTGCTGCTGGGCCCAGATCTTTGTCCCCCGGCAGAACGGGGCTGGCTTGTGTCGGGTGCTCTGGGAACACAGGCGCCTTGTTCGCAGCGGTAGGGCTTTAGCTGGTGAGCCCTTTTGCACAGATACAGGATATATCATTTATAGAAATAGATATATACTGCCTGACTGAAATAAGTTGTGCTAATGTGAAAACAACCTTTTTTTTTTGGGGGGGGGGGTGTGGTTTGTTTGTTTGTTTGGTTTTTTTCCATTGCTGGCCTTGTTTGTTAGTCTGGAGTAGGATTTTCCTGCTCTTTGCTCCCCCTCCCACGGTTTTTACCCCATGCCAAGCGAGTTCTGCCAGCGAAACCTCTAGGTGTGCCTGGGCTGGGTCCGGGCACAAGGACGGCCTCGGCTCCGGGTTTGGAGGCTGAGATTTGCCACAGCGTTTGCATCATCTCGGCTACTTGGGGGGGACAGTTTCTGCTGGGTGATACGGTCGGGAGCATCCAAGCGCGGCGCGCTTGCATTGCCATGCTGGTGCTCTGCCGTGCCGGCTTACCCGCTCGGTGCAACTCCCGGGCAAGCGCCGGGCCTTGCGCCGTCACCAGCTCCCTGCCCGCTCGCTTTCCCGTAGGAAATGGAGCCAGGAAGGGGTTTTCATGCGGCGCTCCTCCTCCTCGAGCTGAACCGAAACAGTGCTGGCTGGCTTGTTCAGGCACGCAGCTCGCCAGCCGGTTCAGCCAAGGCGTTTGCAGTCCTCGGTTTTGGGGTTTTATTGCAAAGGGGAATGGCTGCTGCAGTGAGCTGCAGTAATAACCGTGGACGTGCTTATTCCAGAACAAGGGTGAGAAGGGGCTGCCCGTTCCCCTCGGGGAGGGACCCTGCTCCTGGCCGGCGCAGAGGGCTTTGCCACGCCACGCCGATGGGATTGCGGTGGGCCCTTCAGAAAACCACTGCCAGCGCCCTGCGCTTCCCTTCCGCTCCCGCTTGACCTGCCAAAACATCCAGCTCGCTGGGCTCCGGCGCTTGGGCAGACAGGGAGGAAGGGTCAGCGGGCCCTGGCGAAGCCGGGAGATGCCCGGACCCCCGCCCTGGCTTTGGTCTGTTAATGCGGAGGGATGGCTGAGGGAGCACAATGGAGCACAAAACATGCGCATAATGGCTGAAGTTTTAATCCCCTGCTGCCGCCTGGAGCAGGGAAAACAATGCGAGGGTTTCAAATGGCCCATCGAGCACCCTGGCAGAGCATTATTTTCTACCTGGAGAGCCTTTTCCTGTGCTAGAGGCAAAGAAAAAAAGAAAGGGGGAAGGAAGGACAGACAGACGGAGCTCTTTCAAAGGCATGTCAGCAGCGAGGCACTAGATTTCATTGGGAAAAATTAATGATTAAACTCTTGGAGCACCTTAAAGTGACCGTTGTCTCCCCGTCTGTCAGTGAGCTGATAGCCAGGCTTGGCAAGAGCCTCCAGGCATCCCACCCGGGGGCCACGATACCTGCCTGGCTTCTTCCCTCAAAACCAGCGCTGCTGGGCCGTTCCTTCCCACCTTGCTACCAGCTGCTGGGAATACACATGCAGGCGTGCTGGGATCGATTGAATCACGGCCCCTTTTTTGTCCCGTTGGCCTCGAGGTGGGACGTTCCAGGGAGCGCGGCCGTGAGCCGCTCCGTACAGACCAGCCCTCGTGGGACAGGTTACCAGGTCGTTGTGCGCAGGAGCTGTTTTGGCAGCAGCATTTGCCATTAGTGTGGGTATCTAAGCACATTCATGTTCGATAAATGCCAAAAAAAAAAAAAAAAAAAAAGCAAGCCTGAAGTGCTGGGGCAAACTGCCGGGATCACAGCATTGTTAGCTCTTTTCTTTCCCTTAAGTCCTGCAGCCTTGGCTGCTTTTGGGGTGCTGTGAAAGCCGCTCTGCGTGTCCCCAAACCCTCCCTGACCCCAGACCCCGTGTGGGGGGCACGTCTGTTGCTCGAGCACATGGCACCTGATGTTATTTGCTGCTTGATGTGGGGGGAGATGAAACCCCAGGGAGGGGGTGGCCGTCACGCACCGAGCGCAGGGGTGTTTCTCGGTGCAGACTTTGCTCCCGGAGGGGCTGAGCGCCTGGATTTTGTACCGGTAGCATTTTGCACTTTGCTGTGCTGAGGCCTTAATTGCTCAAGCCCCTGCCAGCTGCTCCTCCAGCATCACTTCCTCTTCTGAGCGTGTGCTGAAAATGTTTGTTTTGGGGGTGATCCTTTCCTTGTTTGGGCTGAACCAGGGGGTGCGAGCTCTTTTTTCGAAAGCCTGAAGCAAGCGTGTCTGCCCCCGTGCTCTCAGTAAATGAAGCAGAGCTGGGCATTTGAGAGAAAACGATACTGTTGGCTAGCAGTAACCCTGGAAAACAGCTGAACAAAGAGTTGGATGTGGCAGGTGGACGCCCCGCTGGGCAGGAGAGCGGCCCAGCTCGTGTGAGAAATGAGATTCAGGTTTGCTCCCCGGCAAGGAACGGGCCTCGTGCCTCTCCACAGCCCCGGCAGGATCTGCTGCTGCCTCCGTGCCGCTGGCTGGGTGAGGGGAAGGGCTGACACGGGTGGACCCGGAGCGCCTGCTCCTGCTCTGCTGCTTGTGCTGTTGGGGGGCTTTGGTTTGCCTGCGTTTCTAAACTGGGGACAACCGGTCTTTAAACCTCCCTTAGGGGCTCTTTTCCCGTGTGCTTTGAGCCTAGCGCCCATCAGAGGGTTTCTCCTTCGGTCTGAGAGGACGTTGGGTTGCAGGCCGGGGAAAAGGGAGCTCGAGCTCCCAAACCCAGGAACCTCAGGTCTTGTGTGTGGGTTTTTCCCTCTGAGCAGGAGGAGCCTGGGGGATTTGGCATGGAGATGACAGCTTCTGAAGCTCCCCAGGCGCTGCCTTGCTTTGTCGTGAGCTTACCTCCTCAATGCCTGCTTCGAACCGAGCTGTTGAAGCTTCAACAGCCCCGTCAAGGTGCAGAAAGGGGGGGACCGCTCAGCTCAGGCCTCTGGATGCTTCTGGGGTTTGATTTGGCCCTTTTTCCCCTTTGCGAGATCTTGAAGGATCCTAAAACCGGAGAGCCCGCACCTTTTGCCTTGGTCCTCCAGAGGGGCTGGAGGGATGGTCTGCGCTCCCCCGTTGGCTGATGCTTTCTCTGATGTCTCTCCCCTGTGGTTCTTGATGCGTTTCAAAGCCCTGCAGCGTCCGGGGGGGCCCCTGATTTTACAGATGGTGAAGCGCAGGGATTCTCGCTCCCTTTTCCCCTGCGTGGTGGGTCCAAGCCTGGCCAGGCCCAGGGGACCGCGGAGGCTGCTGCCTCGGCAGACACAGACCCCTCTGAGTCCCCGAGCTCCCTGGAAGGGGCCGGGACGCATGCCTGGAGAGAGGGAAGAGCCTCTCCAGGAATATTGAGGATTTTACTTTGGCTTTCGAGCGGAGGGCAGGATGCAAACGCTGCCGGGGAGGCTGAGGAGCCTGGTTTGGCGTCGGCAGAGCCCGGGCCCCCCGTAGTCGCTGCTGGCTCTCGCAGCCCTGTGCCTGCCGCACCCTGCCCTGCCCGTGGTGGCAGCGGGGATGCCGAGCGCTGGAGTCTGTGGATCCCGGCGCTGGCAGATGGCAGGGGAAGGGGGGGGCTGCTCCGGCCATCGGCCGCAGCGCTGGGGGGCACGGCGGCGGGGAGGGCCCCCTCCGGCTCGCATCGCCACCAGCGGCTGCTGTCAGAGCACCCCCGCACCCAGGGCTGCCTCCTGAAATGCCAGGGGGTCAGAGGAGTTTGGTGCCGGGCTATTTTATTTTATTTTTTTATTTTTTTTTTCCCTCTGAACCTCCCCTCCCACTGCAGCCGTCACTGCTGAGCCCTGACCTCATGATGTCATGCTGGGAGTAGGACGTGTTGCTGGTTCTTGTTTAACCAGCCTGCCTTTCTATCATTTTCCCCCTCTCCTACACGTGAAACCTGAGACCACTCTCTGTCCCTTCCCCCGCTTTTTTTTTTTCTCTTTTCCTCCCTCTCCGCTCCATCCAGAAGCTCCTTCCCATCAGGTCAGTACTGGGCTCAGGTCCCTGGCACAGCAGCTGCCTCTCCGGAAACGCAGTGGGGACGGCGTTTGCAAATTGTGCCGTTAAAGGCTTGCTAGATAAGCAAATTCTTAGGAGATCAGGAGGCAGAGAGAGAAATCTCATGTGCTGGCAAGGGGCTGGGTGCTGTGATTTGGAAATAGGCTGTGTGGGTTTGGACTATGATTACGGAGCAAGTGGATGCGAGTGGGAGCAGGGGCGTGTCACTGGGGCGACGGCGAGGGGACTTTGTGGATCACTTGAGATGTCAGTGCTGCATGGGAAGGGGCAGAAAAGCAGTTGGTGGTGTGGAGAAGCGTGGGACAAGTGCGAGGGACGGGCACAAGCAGGCGCTGCCGGGTACAGGAACCCTGTGAGGGCCGGGGATGTCGGGGTGCCGGTTCCCCGCAGGGGCTGTTCCCCACATTGCTTTGCCGCCCTGGATGCTTCTCTTTGCCTGCTTCCTCCATCCCCAAAAGCAGGAGGTGGTATTTCCTCCCTGCTGAGGAGGAAAAAAGGGGGCGAGGGAGACTTAATTCTGTGTCTGTGGTTCCACAGGTTTTAATTGTGGATCCACAGACATGGAATTAAATAGACTTTTAAAGTGCAAGAGCCATTCTTAATGTTAATATTTGTTTCTCTTCTGACCTGTGTTATCTCCTCCGAAGCTTGCCTGAATCCTTTTATATTAGCAAAACTATAGTTCTGGAAAGTAGTGAGGGGCGGCTAACGAACGTTGAAGTTGGAGAATCTGTCTGGCACCGGGCTAGATACCAGAAGGTGGTTCCCAGAGCAGCCGGCCCGGGAGGGGCCTACGCAGCAGCGAAGAAAGCAGAAAGGGGAAGGATGTAGCTCCAACAGGTATGGGGCTTCGGCGGGGTGGGATCCGTCGGTGGCAGAATGAATCCTGATGTGATGGGAGATGGTCCTGAGCTGGGCGCTGCTCCAGCTCCGTCGTGTGGCGTTCGCATCGCCCCGTGCCTCGGTTTCCTCACGTGTGACAGGGGACAGGGGCTAAACCCCAACTTTGGCAAGAGTGCGAGCTCGTTAGGACGTTACCCGTATGTCAGATCTCACTTAAGAGGGAAATGCTGTTTGGAGACGGAGAGAAAAACAAAGTCCTCTTGCAGGTTCAGTGTACGGTTTTCTGTGGGGCTGAACAGCAGCGCAGCCTGTGTTTTCTTAGTGTTTCCTTAATAGCTTGCTGTCAGGCTAATAATATCTCATAAAATCCTTTCATCTCTGAAATCTTGTTTACTTTTTGGCCTTCTCTCACTTTGGACAGTAAAATGACGCTGTTCGGTGTCACTTGAAAAATATCAGGTTGGTTTTGGCGTATTGCTGGGGGGAAGAGCTCTGTCTGGCTGCTTTCAGGAAATTTTCCTCTTTGGAGCTACCCTTGCTGGAGCAGGGCACTGCGTGTGTTGCAGTGAGAAACTGCAACGAAGCCATCTAAACAAAACCCACTCATTTTAAAGTGGTTTTCTACTACAAAGCCATGGCTGCTTGTATCAGCTTGTGCAAAACTTCTCAAAACTACATTTCGAGTCCCAAACCAAAGGAAAGCTGAGCGTTTATCTCGCACAATCTCTCGACCACGAAATCCGGGCACGGGCTCTGCAGCGCTCTGGGCTCTGCTCCCGGCTGCGCTTCCTTTGACAAGTCGCAGGGCTGCGGGGAAGGCAAGGCAGGGCTGCTGTGCCGGGGCTTTCTCCGTGCCGCGGCAGATGCCACCGATCCCGGCCCTCCCCGGCACCAGCTGCGAGCTGCATCAACCATTAATGGGGCTGTTTCGTGGGAGCGGGGCGGTGGGAGGAGCTGCCCCCCGAGAGCAGGGAAGGGGAACAGATGAACACTGGCCGCTGCATAAATAACCGAGAGCGGGGCTACCGCGGGCTTTTCTTTCCTCCTCTCCACCAGTTGCCAGTAACAGGGGGCTGGGGAGGATTTGGAGGGCGAAAGGAGGCACTGAAATGGAGAAAAGCTGTGCCAGGTGCTACAAGTTTGTTGCTTGGGGAATTTTCCCCCCTCCCTTCAAGGTCCTCTGAAGATTGCGAGGTCTCCGCCGGGGAGTGAGATTGTATAACACCCAGCGCTCGTTTGGCTCATTAAAAACAGTTGTTCTCACCGGTGACGTCTCCTCTGCACAAAGGCTGGGGCTTTTTAACAGGGGATCAGTTTTAAAATAGCTCCAAGAGCCCCAGGAGGACAAGAGAGGCAGCGATCTGCTCGGCTCCCTGCGGCCAGGTGAACCTGTCCTTATTACTTGGTGTTTTGCAGATACCCGTGGCAGAGGTTTGTTTTCCTCCCGGGCTGCCTTGGCGCTGGCGGCCCGAGGGAGGCCACTGGGCTGGAGGCCTGGGAGCAGCGGCACAGGGACAGGCTTTGTCAAAGGTTTCCTCTGTGCCTCGGAAGCTAATCCTGCCCGTCACGTGGTGCCGGGAGCGCAGCCGTTCCCGTTCCCGCTGGCCTCGGCCGCGGGCCCCCCGTGCGCGTGTGTGCAGGAGGGTGGCACGGGGCGGGGGGGGGGGGGGGGGTTAAACCCGGCTTTAACTTTCTTCCAAAGTCAGGTTTTGAAGGGTGATTTTTCTTGTTTTGGTGCAAACTTGCTGGCGGGCAGCAAGTCCCTGCGAGGGTCAGGAAGGGAAACAGGAAAAGCAGCTTTTAAAAATAGCAAGCCCTTGAAATAGTCCCAGCATTCAGCCTCTTTTGTCTGAACCGCTCCGGCTGCTCCAGAGCGGCCCCTGCTCGCCCCACGGCCGCTGAGCCAGGCTCGGTGGCGGGCGGCCGGGGGGGCCCGGTGCTTCTGCGAGCGGTTCCCACCGGTCCCGTGCCAAAAACGTGCGGGGGGAAGCCCTTTGGGTGCTCTTGGCGTCGAGGGTGAGTGTGCAGTCAGTCCCCCGTGCCCCTGCCAAACCCAGGGCCGGGCGGCGGTTGTGGCCGCAGCTTCGAGTGGCAAACGGATCCCCAAACCTGTGTGAGCATTTGAAGGGCTGCGTGGCGGGCACAGCCGGGTGGTTTGCGAGGGTGGGACCCTTTGAATATGTTTTGACACGACCAGATATGGGACCAGCATAGGGATGTGGTGTGGAGGTGGGGAATTGTCTCCGTTTTGGCCCACGGAGGAGGATGTGGGGTGGCAGTGGATGAGCAGTTGTACGAGCTGATGGCACAGGCAGAGCTGGCACGTTTTGGGGGGTTTTGAGCAGGAGGAGTCGGGGGAAAGGAAAGCAGCATCATCTCCATGCGTGCTGTGGCCAACTTTGGTGTTGGCCTCCTGAAACAGTGAGCTGGGCAAACCCCTTCTGGTGAACAAATAAGCTTTTCTTTTAAGGGAGGCTTGGCTGCTGGAGAGGAGATTTTTAACAACGTTTTATCTTTTCGTGGTAGACTAACTGAGCAAATGAGCCTTAAAAATAACAGTTGTGTTTCAGCACTAACTTATTGCCTTATTATTGTAGCTGTGAGCCTCATTAGCTTCTGGGGGGCTTGCAGTGGTTCCCCTCAACGGGACCAATTCAGGGTCTGTGTCTTGGTGGTGCTGCGATGGAGCTGGGGCCAGTGTGAGTCCTGGGCCAGCTTTTCTGCATTTGCTGATAACCAGCTTGGCGCTGGTTTGTCTGGGCCTCGCCTCTGACAGTCTCTGTCTGGTGGGCGATAATCTGCTGGTGGGAAGCACCTGGGCTGGCGTTGGGTCTGGTGGAGAGATGCTCGGGTTGCTCCTGACTTGGAGCTGCAGGTCTGCAGATTCAGACTTGGGAAGTGGAATGTTCTTTTCCTCATGGTTGTTCTTCCAAAGGTTGTGGATTTTTACTGCCTTTGTTGTGCTGTGGAGGGCAGCAACCCAAGACCTGCCTCTTGCCCAGCCTCCTGCTCTTCTGAAAGGCAGAAACCTGAACCTCGCAGCAGAGCTGCAGAGCAAAACTGCTTCCTCTTCCTGCCAGGGACCAGCTAAAACATGTCCCCGCCGCGTCTCAGCCAGACACTGTTACATCCTGGGTTTCTGCACGTATTTAGAAAGCAAGCTGTGCTGCTGCTTGCGCCAGCTAGAGCCAGCCCTGCACCCAGTCTGTGTCCCGTGTAGGATGGGACCATGGTGATACAAGTGACCCGGAGCAAAGCTGTGCTGTGAGAGCTGTATCCTCCCTGTGCACCTGGGGCCCGGGCAGCCGCGCTGGACGCTGGGGATGGTTTTGTGAACAGCAGCTGAACGCAAAACCGTCTCCTCCTGCCTGAAACTGAAAGCCTGGTGATTACTGGTGTGATTTGCTTTTGTGTGTGTATATTCATTATGCAAACAAGGGGCTGTGGCTGCCCTGCTTTTCAGCTTTAGGCCCGTCTCTCCAGCCTTGTGCTTTGCTGGAGGAAGGGCTGGTTTTAGCGTAGCACTGATTTCAGTTCAAAGCCCCATGCAGCCTTGGGGTGACTTGCAGAGAAGTGATGTCTGGCATTCCCGACCTTAGGAGTCACCTACCGAGAGGCTGTGGCTCATGGGCAGGAGGCAGCTGGGTTGGCGGCGTGGTTGGGGTGGAGAGGGGATCTTTGGGGTGCAAAGGAGACCCTAGTAACCCCATGGTTTCAGACTCTGCAGCCTGCTCCGACTTCCTTCTCCAGCCAGGGGTTTGGGGTCCCCAGCTCGGCCTCCTTGCCGATCCCATGACTTGATCACCGTGTGCATCTCCCCGCGGCACTGCCGGCTGCGAGGTGTAGCCCCGCTCTGCGTGCTGCGCAGAGGTGTGCGGCCCTGCCTCGGGTTTTCCATCGGGGTAACCGTCTCCGTGGGTGATCCCGTGCCCCAGGTGCTTTGATTTGGTTTTGGTAACAGGCAGGATCACAGAGCGGGGACTTTAAGATGTGGAGTCTGTCGGCCTCTAATTTAGAGCTGGGGCTGTGATGTTCAGGGCAGGATGGCAAACAAGTTTGGCAACCTTCTCCTCCGCAACTCTTCCTTGTCAAATCCAGAGAGGATTTGGGGATCTTTTCCACAGATGGATTTGGGTCCCCGACAACCTTCTCTCCCCTGTGCCGCAGTTTCCCGAGCTGTGAAGCCAGGGGAGCGGTGACCGCCGCGGTGATGGGCCGTCAGGCCGGCGGCCACGGCTGGGCCCTGCCCGTGCCTCCGACAGCAGCCTGCGTGCGGAGGGCTTGGGCACGGTGGGACGCGCTTGCCCCCCATCAGAGAGCTGTTTCCATGCAGAGCTGGTGCTTGTTGTAAACCCTTCTTTTTCTGCGAGGCAAGATAGTTAACACCACTTAGCCAGTGAGGTTAAAAATACCCTTCCCTTCCCCCCTTGTTGGCTTTGTTTCGCCTAAGAAAAATAGTTGTTTTGCCTAAGAAAATAGTTGTGTTTTGAGCTACCAAAATAACTCCCCGTGTCAGCCTGGTAGAGTTCAAGGTGGAGCTGGGCCCTTCCCATCTCCGCTGTCTCTTTTTTGGTAGGAGTTACTGACTTGAGACCATGACTCTCCTCTTCCATCAGAAGGGGCTGAATTGGAGGATCTCAGGACTTCTAAGATTAGGATCTTAATATTTCTAAGAACAACAAAAAACCCCTTCTGGGCTGGAGACCTTCCCGTTAACACCAAACAAGGAGAAATACTTGTGTAATCAGTCCTGTGCAGGGACTCCTGCAAGCAGGACCCTCCCCTTCGTGGGAAGCCATCAGTTGAAGAGCATCTCTGAGAGCGTGGAAGCGATGAACGGTTCGTAAATGACTTCATTCCTGTCTTAAAGCTGTGAGCTTTTAAAAAGGAGACAGAGGATCTGTAATCGGTTTTGCTTTTAAAAGCAGGGGTGCTAGGAGGAGGGCATGGTTCGCCAAGACAGAGGTAGTGTTTAGAGGCAAGAAAGGCCGGAAACTTTTTAGTGAGGGGCTGGGAAGGAGGTAATCAAAGGAAACATTTTTAAAAGATCAGCGGAATATATTTTAAAACCAGTTTAGGGAATTCAGGTGCTGTGGGTTCATTCTTTCCTTTCGCCATTGGAGAGCCTGATGAAAGTGAATTCAGGGTTTACGGCAGAGCGGGCTGTGAGCACAAATAAAAGCAGTAAGCCAGGCTGAGCACTGGGCTGGCCCTTGGTGGCGTTGGCACGTGAGGCCGCTCCGTTTCCCTTCATTGATGGCGAGAGGAGCCAGTGGTGACGCGAACCAGGGCTCGGGAGATGGGAGCGACCTCTTTGTGCCCGGGGCCGGGCTGCTGCGCGCGGTCCGGGCTCTGCTCAACCCAGGCACCCCAGAGGAGGGTCACCGCCCCGCTAGTGCTCGCTCGTGCGTCCTGTCCAGCAGCTCTTCTCGGCAGGTTTGTGGTTTTAGCCCAGCCTGGTTTTGCTCGGGGAGGCATGGCGGGGGATTTATGCCTTGCAGGAGGTGCTGGGGGTTTAGGAAGGCCGGCTCTGCAGCATCGCTTGTGAGCCGTCCCCCGGCACGGGGAAGAGCAATTCCGAGCCTGATGATGGATCCATTGTCAGCCCTTCAGGCTCCGCTTGCCTTGCTGACCCGAGCCCCCTTTGAGGACAGAGCTGGCACCGTTGCCCTCCGGGCTGGGTACAGGAAGATTTCCCTTGCATTGCCTCCTTTCTTCTTAAGCACCTTTTCCAGCGTGGCAACCTGCTTCTCTCTGCTTTACTGTAAATATTTGTATCCTGCTAAACGGTGACTAGAAAAGTCATTTGAAAAACAAATGTCCTTGTGTCATGCCGTTCTCAGCAGAGATCTGGTGCTGAAGAACCAGATGGCAGCGCTGGAAGAGGAGCGTAGCGTTAGGTATCTCCCCTCGCCCCACGGTGTTTTGAAGCCTGGTGCTTTTCCTTCTGGTCCCCACTGATGGCTTCCCTCTGCTGAGGTTACGGCAGAAGACTTGCATTGCCAGGAGGAGCACGTGGTTAAAACTGGCTTTAGAAAGCGGGGTGGACTTGTTAAAATCTCCCAGAAAGAGGTCTGCCTCCCCAAAGCCAGTGCTGGAAGGAGATGTTTAGTGGCACAGCCCAGTGGCCTGCTGGGCAGAGCGAGGGCTGGGGGGGCACATGCAGGCAGTCACGGCAACCGGCAGCAGAGGCTGATCTGGGGTTTTGGGATCTGGGTGATCAGCCCTTCTGTAGGAACAGCCTCCTCCTCCCAGAGGCAGGTGTATTTCCTCCCAAAGCAGAATAGGACATTTGGTTAAAAACCCCACACGTTTGTGGGGAGATAAGTGCAATCCCGCTTGTGCTCTTTGAGACCTTATTCCTGTGTATTTGAACCTCGCAAAGGTGATGTTCCTGTTGCTAACAGGATCCCCTCTGCTGCCTGGCGGGTGAGGCCTGTGCTGCATAATCCCCGGGGGCGGCTGCTCAGCTCTCCCGGGAGCATCCCTGCCTGGAAGGCGGCTCTGCCCTTTGCCTTGATGGTTTTCCAGCTCGAGGCGTGGATGCCTTCCTCCGAGCTCACCCTTTTCTTGTCTTCAGTGGCTTGTTCCGATCTCAGATCTTTTGTGCTTTTGCAAGCAAGAGATACTACTCTTGCCATGCAGAGCTGCCTTTTCCGTGCTGTCTTCCCCTTTGGCTTTAGTGGAGATTTGAGTGCCAGCGAGCACTTGCCCTGTTAGCTTCTTCCCCCGCAGTGCCGCGGCGGGATCTGTGGGTCGGCACAGGGGGCTGCCTGGGCACAGCAGAAGTGATGCTGGTAGAAAGTCGCCCACTTGCATTTCAAATGTCAGCGTTGTTCTGGAGCAGCAGATTCCTCAGTGGCCCACAGACCCCACGCTGCACCCGGTGAAGATCCCCTTGGGGTGACCTACAGTGAGAGTTAAAAATAAAGCTAGACTAAGTCTCCTTGCTAAGCTCTCTGTCAGGAAAACCACCAGAGTCTTTACAACGCTGCTAAGCCTGAGAATAGCTGTATTGAGCATATAACGGGGTTTGCCAGGTACAAAAAAAAAGACTCAACCACGTGTGAGAGCAGTCCCAAGACTACTCCTGAACCCTGTTTTTGCCTCCGCGCTGCTTTGTCACCAGGTTGGAGAGGGTGAAGCCTGGTCTGGGAGACTTCTAACTGCACAAGGTAGTAGGTAGTTGTTGCTTCAGACACAGGCGGAGTGGAGCTGTGATTGCTGCTGCTCGCCTCCGAGGAAAGCCAGGCTGCGTGGGAGCTGCTGCTTCCCTGAGGGCCAGATGCTGCCACGGAGGTGATGGGCACCAGCTCCGCTCGTTTCCTCCATCCACTTACAGTTTGGAAAAGGAAGCACTGGGGGATGGAGCTCTTCGCCCTGGGAGTGTGTCTGGCCTTCTGTGTACACCACAGGCTCTCCAAAATGGAGATTGCCGTGGATGCTCAGAGGAGCTCTTCCAAGGATGCGGCCCTTCCCCTGAGCAGCACCAGCGGGTAAGGAATGCTTTCCTGGCCTGTGACACGGTGCCTTCTCCCGGGGACGCTGCAAAAACCTTTTTGTCACCAGCAGCAAGCTGGAGCATCACGTCGAGGTGAGATGGAAGGGCCTGAACGCTCTGAACAGGCTGCTCCGCGTTGTGTAGGGGCGAAGGTGAACGTGTTGTGGCCTCCAAGCCATGAGGCTCATACAGGGACGTGTCTGAGAAGAGACACTGCTCCTGCAAAGGGAAAGCCGGTCTGCGTTCACCCTTGATTGGATGGGAGAGATGGAAACCAGCTTCGTTAGTGCTGCTGCCTGCTTGGCCGGTGCCAAATCCCATCCACCCACCCACCCATCCCACTCCTCACAAGTAACTGGACAGGACTGAGGAGATTATTAAATCTTTCTTAAAGAAATATATATCACAGCAGTGTGCTTGCAGCACGGAGGGGTCTGGCAGCGGGGACTCTGAACCGCTCCCCTCTGCAGTGACCGGGAGGCCAAGGGGACGGGTGCTGTGACCCGGCGCTGTGGCAGCTGAAGGTGCCTGCGACGTGCCAGCAGCCGGGAAGGTGCTCTGGCTAATTTGTTGAGACAAACGCCGCAGGTTTTCGGCCTGTCGGTGGTTTGGCAGGTTGCAGAGCCGTGACTTGTTTCTGGCCTAAACCGTGGCAAGGTTGAGGGCTTCCAGCACTGGGTTGCGGGGGGCTGTCGGTCCCCCGGGTGCCGGCCGCACCGGCTAAGCTTCTCCGGTGGCATCGGCGGGTTTTAACTGAACCGAGCTTCCTGGGAGGGAATCCCTCTCTTCTGCAAAAAGCAGATTTACCCAGGGGGTGTGTTGTCCTTGCCCAGGCTGCAGCGGGCCGTGGATCTTGCCGCGGCCGGTGGAGCTGCCGGCCCCTCGCTGCGGCCCCACGGCAGGCACAGCCGGGCGGGCTGTGACCCTCCTCGGGGCGGTTGGACCGGGCTGTAGGCTGCGGCCATTTCCCTGAGCACGAGCTGTGCTGTCAGAGGAGCAGAGCCGTGCCCTGCCGTGCCGGCCCTGTTCCAGCGGCCTTGGCTTAATCTGCGGCAGCTGAGAGGCAGCGATGGGAGCTGGGGGAAGAGGCGGCTGCCAGGGCTGCCTCGCCGTGGGGCTGCAGGGTGTTTGTGTTTACCCCTTACAGCCTCTGAGATAACGGTTTAGCTGCGCTTTTTTTTTTTTTTTTTTTTTTATGGCTTTTGCTGATTGCTGTTAGGAGTAACCGTCCACCCTCCGTGCTACGAGCAGAAAGCCCGAGGGCAGCGTACCCCAGTACCTTCTCCAAGACCCCCCATCCCCTCCCGGTGGATCTGCTCCCCTGGCAGACACGCGTCTAGCTGCTCTCCAACACGTGGGGTGTCCCCCGTCCTCCTGCCTCATTATCCTTCTAAATCAGAGTCTTTCCTGCTGTCTAAGCCACATCCCCTGGCTGCAGCTTAATCCTGAGATTTCTTACCCAGCCTGCAGCGACAAGAGGAACATTATTCCCTTTGTCTCTGCTGCAGCCATGTTTTGAAACCTGTTGCCATGTCTCCCCTCAGCCTCCCCTATTTCTTCATCCTTTGCTCCACAGCCCACATGTTCAAGGTCTCTTATCTGAGCCTTGTTACCGTCTGGGCGCCTTCCTCGTGAGCTGTGTCCTCGTGGGGCCGGCCTTGGGCCGGCCTTGCTGCTGTGGGGGAGGAAGGATGATTCCTGCGTCCTATCGGGTGGCCCTGACAGCCTGTTCCCCTCGCGAGGCGTTTGTTCTTTCTGCAGCTCTGGGCCCGACTCGCGTTCGCCTGGTGATTCACTGCAACGCGCCGATCCTCTGCTGCGGAGCTGTTGCCCTTCCTCAGCTTGTACGGACGTGGGGAATCGCTCCGGCCTTGGAGCCGTGCCCCTTGCCAGGCTGAATCCCGCGGTCTCGGACGGCTCTCCCAGGGCACTGGGATCCTTCTGAACTTTCTGCCTGGGAGTCAAAAGATGATACACAAACGAACGAAGCGAAAAAGGCCGAGAAGCGTTGCGATATGCCCGAGGGGCTGGAGGCTGGGGTTCAAAGGGGAGGCGGCATCGGGATTTTGTGCTTAGCGTGGGGCTCAGGAGAAGCAAGTTCCCATCCGTGTCTCTGCTACGTGTCTCTGACGGCTTCGCTCGTGTGCCTGGGGCACGGTGCTAATGCTCCTCTCCTTGCTCTGTTGCAGACTCTGCCATATTCCCCACCATGGGTGACATGAAAACTCCAGATTTCGATGACCTTCTGGCAGCTTTCGATATTCCTGACATCGACACGAACGAGGCCATCCATTCCGGCCATGAGGAAGCTGATGCTCACATCAAGCAAGTCCCTGGGGAGCCGGGACCCCCTGACCACGTCCTCCCCCACACAGACATCACCGCCGTCAGCGTGATTGTGAAGAACACCGTCTGCCCCGAGCAGCTCGATGCCCTGGATGGGCGCAGCAAAGATGGGCACGTCATCGGGCCCCGCTTGCTGCAGAATGGCTTTGGGGCCACCGAGATGCCCAGGTCCCCCACCTCCAGGTCCGTGGAAGCTGTGGCATCCTCCAACGGGGAGTGCTGGGTGAAGGAAAAAGGCCCCAAGCCCCTGGATATCTTCTCCCATTTTAGCCCCGATCCCAACGAAGACAACGCTGCCAACCTGATTGACAGACCCCGGGAGTGTAAGCCGAAAGAGAAATCCCTCGCCGTGCCCTCCCTGTCCCCATCTCCCACCCCGTCGCTGGACTGCAAGGAGCCCATGGGAGAGAGCGCGGACAGCCTGCCCCCGGCCTTCCCCCAGCCCTTCGAAACGGGCCAGGCGGGGGGTGCGAGCGGGTCCCCTCCTACCATCCCCTGCATCAAAAAAGAGGAGTCTGACTCGGAGGAGGTGGGCCGCGAGGCCAGCCCGAAGGGTTTGGCTGCAGCCTTGGGTGACAGTCCCTTGGATCACCTGAAATCGGTCACCGTGCGCTACTCCACGGATGATTCTCCCATCGCGTCCTGGCCCGGTTCTGACCCAAACCTCGACAGCAGCACCAGCAACCTTCCTGAAGTGAAGCGCTCGCCCGCCAGCCCCCGGGAGCCCTTCTTCAAGCCTTCCTCGCCGGTGGTACAGAGCCCCAGGCTCCCCGCTTCCCCAAAGCAGCTGGACAGCATCACCCTCAAGGAAGAGCAAGAAGTTCTGGATAAGTCGATGGGAAGCCCGCAGAGTATGTCCAGTGCTGAGGAAGAGGAGGAGGAAGAAGACAACAACAATGATTCCCCTTCTTCCAATTCCTCGCGGCCCCTGAAAGTGCGGATTAAAACCATCAAAACATCTTGTGGCAGCATCACCCGGACGGTGACCAGGGTCTCGTCGGATTCAGAGCCGGGCTCCACCAAGGGCCCGGCCGAGCAGAGCTCGCAGGAGACTTCCCTTGAAAGCGCTGGCTTCTCCGCGTCGGCAGAGAAGGAGGAAGGGATCGTACTGGAGGTGCCCAAGGAGAAAATGGAGCTCTCCAGCCCCTTGAAAACCATCGAGGGGCCAAAAATCGTCAGTGTTCAGCTTGGCAATGGCACCAAGCTCAAAGGGACTGTCCTGCCCGTCTCCACCATCCAGAACGCCAGCAGCGCCATGCTGATCGCTGCCAGCGTGGCTCAGCAAAAGTCCGTGGTGCTGCCGGCGAAGACGGGTAAAGCCGTGGCCAAGAACATCATCAACCTGGTGCCACAGACCCTGCCCAAAGCCGACACCAGGACCAACGTCAGCACCGTGACGCAGACCACCACCATCACCACCACGGCCAACCAGAAAGTCAACGGCACCACAGTTGTGATGGTGCAGCCGCAGAAGCCCTCCCCTACCATCGCAGGCACGGTCATTTCCAGGAGCCAGTCCAGCCTCGTGGAAGCCTTCAACAAGATCCTCAACAGTAAAAACCTCTTGCCAACGTACAAACCCAACCTGAATCCTCCGGCTGATGCGAGCCTCACCCTGCCTCCCTTCGGGTACCGCTGCCTGGAGTGCGGGGACTCCTTTGCCCTGGAGAAGAGCTTGGCTCGCCACTACGACCGGCGAAGCATGCGCATCGAGGTAACCTGCAACCACTGCACCAAGCGCCTCGTCTTCTTCAACAAGTGCAGTTTGCTCCTGCACGCCCGGGAGCACAAGGACAAAGGCCTGGTGATGCAGTGCTCCCATTTGGTCATGAGGCCCATTGCTTTGGATCAGATGATCGGGCAGCCAGACATCACCCCCCTGGTCTCGGTGACCTCCTTCCCCGCTAGCAAAGTGGCCGGCGTGGCTCAGGACGCCCTGGCCACAGCCAACGGGGCTCAGGACCTCCCCATCCTGCCTCTGAGCAACAGCTCGGAGCAGACCAACTACAGCTGCTTCAGGTGCCTGGAGTGCAAAGAGCAATGCAAAGACAAAGCCGGGCTGGCCGCGCATTTCCAGCAGGCAGTGACCACGGGGACGACCAGCAGCACGGTACGTAGGCTGGGGGGCAGGGGGGCAGTGGGAGTTGGGCGTTAGAGCCGCAGCAAACCGGCCCTGGGGGCGCGGGACAGAAGTGGAGGGCTCTTCAAACGTGATGGAGGCACTGCCTGCCCGTGTGTGCCCGATTCCTCCCAATGTAAAACTCAGCAGGGAGGAAAAACGCGCGGGCCGGGGTTGGGTCCGTGCCCCCGAGGCGCTGGGTGAGGGAAGGGGGGGCTGCTGTTGGCAGGGGGGGGAGAGTGGGTCCCCGAGGCTCGGTGCCCTGCCTGCTGGCACCCGCTGCGGGACGCGGCCGTCCCCACGGAGCCATGTTAGAGCCGTGGGCGCTGCTTCCTCTTTCGCCAGCTTGAAGCACAAATGGAGTCTGGAGAAACCAGGGGGTGTGTTGGTTTGGTTGTTTTTTTTTTTTTTTTTTTTTTTTTTCCTCCCCCTCTTTGAGAGCTGGCCTTGGGATCCTGGGCGCTTTCTGCCGCTGCCAACACATCCTGGTTTGTTAGGGCAGGCAGCATCCAGAAAACACACAGGAGTAACACTGCCGAGGGATGACCTTTAAAAGGCAAGGAGGGAAAACAGGTCCACAGAGGAGCCCTGTCCTCCCTGGGGCAAGCCTTCACCTTTCCCTTTGTCCAGAGACGTTCAGCCCCCTCGGCTTCCTTTGCACAGAAGGAATTTGCTGTTTCCTGGTAACTCTGTTTACTTTGAAGCTGCTGCTGTAGCCAGAACCCTGTTCAAATGCAGATATTATGGCCCCAGTGCCACGGAGGAGGGCTGCTTTCTGTCTGAAGGTCACCGGGAGTGCCAAGATTCACGTGCTTACACGGATTGTCCCGAGGAGCTGGCTTTCAACAGGGGAGGATTTCTTACTCCCATCCCCTCTCCTCGCCTTGGTGTCGACGGAGGGTTTGGGCTGTGGTGAAGACAGACAGTCTGCACCGGAGGTGCGGCAGGAGCAGTGAGAGGGCACAAAGAGGAGGAGACCAGGGACAGGAGAGCCAGGGGAAATCATCCTTATCTCCCCGCAGGCATCTGCTGCCTGTGAGTGCGGCAGCATAATGTTTCTAGCTCAGAGAGCCCATCTGCAGGGAGCGCCTGAGCTCGGAAATTCAATGTGAAGTTGCTGGCAGGGCAAAACCTGTTAACAGCCTTCAGCTAGCCAGAGTGGCTTTGTCCTCGTGCCCAGCAGACGGACTTGTCCCTAAATCAACACCACCTACAAACAGCTTTTTTTTTTTTTCGCCCTTTAAAAAAAAAAAAAAAGACCCAGTGGCTCTCCTCGGCACAGGGAGGGATGGGGATGGCTGAAGCCAGACGCCACCGTAATACTCGCCCTCACCTGCCGCCTTTCATGCCCCCTCCCTCCCCGACGTGCACCCCGTCCCTGCTCCATCTCCCAGCCTGTCTTTAGCTGCTGTTCCCTGTCCGATTTCTCATTTCTGCTTGTTGTCACCCTTGGGTGTCTCTTGGCAGCGCTTTGGGCCCCAGTCCGGGTGCCGGCAGCGAGGGGAGCCCGAGGGCAGCTTGCTGTGCCGGGGGCTGCTCCTTTCCTTCCTCGCTCACCTCTGCTCTGCTTCTCACATCTCTCAGGGCAGCTCCTATTGGAAGCCCCATCCTATTTCCTCGCGTCCTTGCCCACTTCTCCCCTCGACATCCCCGTGTCCGTACCCTGGCGTGGAGTTGGAATTAGTTTCAAAATGGTTTTGGCAGCTGGTTTGAATACGCCCCCGCTCCCTCCAGTACAGCTCCCTTGCCAGGCGGCTGGTCCCAGCTAACCCCTGGCCCGCGCTGCCTCTGGGACCCATCTGTGATGAAAAGCCTGGAAAAGGCATCCCGCCTGCTTGCGAAACGCTCTCAACGATTTCCCAGCAAGCCAGGCAAGCAGATTATCTCCCAAACGTGCCCTGCAGGGTCCCGGCGCTTCTCTTCCCCCAGGGGCACGTGGCTTGGGGCTGCTTTGGGTGCTGCCGGTTGTTAGTCCGTCCATCTGTGGAAAAGGCTTAAAAAGCCCTTTTGTACACGTGGGTGTGTGCCAGGCTGACCCTCTCGCTGCTCCTCTCCCCCCAGGTTTGCACAACGTGTCCCATGATCATGTCCAACCGCTGCAGCTTTAACGCCCATCAGCGGATGCACAAAAACCGGCCTCCCCACGTCTGCCCCGAGTGCGGAGGGAATTTCCTCCTGGCGAACTTCGAGACCCACCTGAAGGAGGCCTGCCTGCACTTCTCCCGCAGAGTGGGGTACAGGTAGGGCACCGCGGCCCGAGCTCGGGGCAGGGAGACCTGGGGGGACCCAAGGCCTGAAGGGGACAGTCCCGAGTCTCCCATTTAGTGGAGCAGGAATCCACATTCCCTCTCCCCACCAGTGCTGGGTGCAGGGCTGAGGGTGAGCGTCTCACTTCACCCCTTCTCTGGCTCTCACCCCTTTAGCCCCAGGGGGATTTTCATCCCCCCGGGACCTCCTGGCCACTGTTGCACCTCGGTCAGGGCTGGCGGCATCAGACCCCACAGTCTCTCCTTGCTCCTTCTGATGAGCTGCCCAGGCCCTGGATCCACCGGCACTGGGCAGGACTGGTTGCTCCAAACTGGGGTTCTCCCAGAGCCCAGAACTGGTTCGGATCCTGGTGTGTGTTGGGGCAGGGGCTCTCCCTGAGTCCCGTGGTCGGACAGGGAGCAGGCGTGGACTCGCATGCTCCGGTTTCTCTTTGCTGTTGGCACTTGGTGTGCGCCGGTCCGTGGCACGGCTGAGCTCCCCTGTGCTCTTTGTCCCCTACCCCTTTCCCCCCTGCTCTCCAGGTGTCCCAGCTGCGCTGTGGTCTTCGGTGGGGTCAACTCCATCAAGTCCCACATCCAGACCTCCCACTGCGAGGTGTTCCACAAGTGCCCCATCTGCCCCATGGCGTTCAAGTCGGCCCCCAGCGCCCACGCGCATGTCTACACGCAGCACCCTGGCTTCAGCAACCAGCAGTCCAAGTAAGTGTTCCCCGTGAGCCGGCGTCCCGACAGAGCTCGGCCAGAAGAGATCACAGCTAACAAGCGATAGGACGAGAGGAGACGGCCTCGAGTTGCGCCAGGGGAGGTTTAGATCCGATATTGGGAAGAATTTCTTCCCCAAAAGGGTTGTCAAGCATTGGAACAGGCTGCCCGGGGAAGCGGTTGAGTCACCACCCCCGGGGGGTGTTTAAAAGACGCGTAGAGGTGGCACTGAGGGACATGGCTTAGTGGTGGACTTGGCAGTGCGGGGTTAATGGTTGGACTCGACGACGTTAAAGGTCTTACTGACCTAAACGATTCTGTGATTCCAGGAGCATCCTCGGTGGGTGGGACGTTGAGGGAAGAGCTCAGCACCAGCACGGGGGGCTGCATCCATCTCCTTTGTGAAAGTGACCCTTGGTGTGGGCCGGGCTGGGCCCAGGGCTGCTCTCAACCCTCTTGCCCAAAGGGTTCTTCCAAGATTCTCTTGATCCAGCCGCAGGCTGAGCCACCAGTGCTGTTCTTTCCTCCGACAGAATGATTTACAAGTGTGCAATGTGCGACACGGTCTTCACCCACAAGCCCCTGCTCTCCTCCCACTTCGACCAGCATCTGCTCAACCAGCGGGTCAGCGTCTTCAAGTGTCCGGACTGCCCGCTGCTCTTCGCCCAGAAGCGCACCATGCTGGAGCACCTCAAGGTAATGCTGTGGCCGGGCTCGGCGCTCTTTGCACGTTGAGGTTAATATTTGAGCCCTGTCCTTCAGCAGGGGCGTCTGCGGCTGGGGGAGCGCTGTCAGTTCATCGCAGACGCGGCAGGGCCCTGGGATCCGGTTCCCTTGGCCCCCCTGTGCCAAAGCCTGAGGAGATGAGCAGGCTGGGGGGGCAAATCCTGACCCCAAGCAGCCGCCAACACCCTTGTCTTGCCTTTCCAGAACACTCATCAGCCCCAGAAGCCCAAGGAAGACCTGGCAAAGAAGGCGGCTGTCCTGCTCACGCCGAAGCAGGAGCCTGTCGAAACCCCCGTGTCCAAGATCTCGGAGGAGTCGTCGTCCTCCACGGAGGAGGATGAGCCCCCCAGCTCCCCGGAGCTGCGCAAGACCAAGCGAAGCCGCTTCCAGCGCAAGACGGTCAACAAGTCGAAGGGCAGCGGGTGGACGTGCAGCGTTTGCCACTCCTGGTTCCCGGAGCGCGACGAGTACGTCTCCCACATGAAGAAGGACCACGGCAAGGTGAGGGGAAGGCTGGGGGCTCCAGCTGCGGCTCTGCCGAGCCCTGGGAAACGTGGGCAGGGAATGTTTGTGGCACCGAGCAGCGGGGGGGGGGGGACACCCCGGTTCCCTGCTGGGCCGGGAGCGTGTTCTGCTGCAGTCTGGACGTTGCTTCTCCCCCCGGTACAAACTGGGTCGGGGTTGGGGGGCTTGGGGAGCGGGGCCGTTACCCGCTCTGGTGAGCAGCAAAGACCAGATATCGTTACCCAGATGTGCAGCCCTGGGATGGGCAAGGAGGGGAAAGCTGAGGCAGCGCCCAGCTCCCAGGCCTGGCCTCTCTGCGCTCGCCGGCCCCACGTGCCTCCCTCCGTTTCTTGCAGTCGGTGAAGAAGTTCCCGTGCCACCTGTGCGAGCGTTCGTTCTGCTCCGCTCCCAGCCTCCGGAGACACGTGCGAGTGAATCACGAGGGGATCAAGCGCGTCTATCCCTGCCGGTACCCGCAGCGCCTTCTGGTTTGGCTGAGAGGAGGGGTCTGGTTCGAGAGGGGCCACTCGGGTTTCCCCCGATCGAGCTGGGGCACAGAGGATAAAACTCCAGATGGTCGAAGGACCGAACAAGTGCCTGGGGAGGAGGAGGGAGAGGAGGCACCGGGAAGGACTCTGGGGTTTTATACCCTCTGGAGGAACGTGGCTGAGCACGTTTGGGGTTGGAGTGGGGGGTCGTGGTGCCGGGGCTGGAGCGGGCCGGCGGCTCGGCTCCTCGCTGCGCAGAGTCGCCTCACGGCTGCCCTGCTCTGGCCCGGCAGGTACTGCACAGAGGGGAAACGGACCTTCAGCAGCCGGCTCATCCTGGAGAAACACATCCAGGTGCGACACGGCATCAAGGTGACCGACCAGACGAAGAGCCAGGAGGTCGTTATCGCCCGGATAGGGACCGGCACCGCGCAGGTACGGGGGCTCTCAGGGTGCTCACAAAGGGCTGGGGCCTCGTGGGGATTTCAGGCAGGGCCGAAGGCATCGCCGTGATCCTGATCCCGGTTTGCTCTTGCCTCCAACCATCCTGCAGCCCTCGGCACCGGCAGCTCCCTCCCAGTGCGAGGCCCAGCGCCCGCTGGGTGGGTGCGGGCCCCGGCTGGGCGCCGCTCGCTCCCCTCCCGCCTCGCCCTGCCGCGCTGGCCGGGGCTGAGCTCAGCTGGCCCGGCCTCTCGCTGCGTGCTGGGAGAAAATGCAAAACATCCCGGCTTGCGTGGGAGCTGCTCCGGGCTGCGAGGGGGGGAACGGGCGAGCCCGAGGCCGTGGTGGGAGCCCCCTGGCCGGGGGGGGGGAGCAGCTCCTGGGGCCGGCCGAGGCCTCTTTGGCCTTTAGCTGAGCAAAGGTCTGCGGGAGCCCCCCGGGAGATCCCTGAGCGGGGGATTCGTGGCAGGAGCCACTCGAATCGGGCACCGGTTAAAGCTCCCCCCGAACTGTTCCCGCAGGTGTCCAGTCGGAAGCGGAAACTGTCCTCGGATGAGGGCGACTCGTGCAGCGAGGAGCCCGACAGCACCACCCCCCCCTCCAAAAACCCCAAGGGCGACCGCAAGGCCCCCTTCCGCTGCCGAAAATGCGGTTACCTCGCCAGCAGCTCCGCTGACTTCCAGGAGCACATCCCCCAGCACCGGACTGACGAGAGCTCCCACCAGTGCCGGGAGTGCGGGCTCTGCTTCACCTCCCAGGTCTCCCTCAACCGCCACCGCTTCATCACCCACAAGAAGAAGAAGGGAGCGGGCGAGGTGGAGGAACCGGGGCCCCGCAGCCCCCTGGAAGGAGGCGCCCAGCACGCGGCCGACGGCAAGCTCTCCTGCAAGGTGTGCGGCCGCTGCTTTGACAGCCAGCTCAACCTCAAGACGCACTTCCGCACCCACGGCATGGCCTTCATCCGCGCCCGGCAGAACGCGAGCCCCGAGAACTAGGGCCCCGGCAGAGGGGGAGCGAGACGTGTACAGAAGGAGCACCGAGCTCCGCGCCGCTGGCGCCCGCCTGGGCCCCCCTCCCTCCCCTCCCGCCCGCCCTCCCTCCCCTGGGCAGCGTTTCGGCGTGGGGCTGGCTGAAGGAGCCGTGAAGCGAGACGAGAAGCCGGCCTGATGCCACGGGCCTGGCTCGCTGAGGGGCTCGGCCCCCCGGGTTCTGGGCGAGGGCCGGGGGAAGGCAGGAGTGCGGCTGCCTGAGGGCACAGGAGAGGAAGGGCAGAGCCCGGACTCGCTGCACTGCGACCGAAAGGTTTGTCGGCTGCTCCGCCCTCCCGTGGGGACGCGACCCGCCCCACAGCCACGCGTGTCTGTGGGGAGGGGCAGTGGCCTTCCTCCCGCGGGGATGAGGATGACACCCTGTGCCCCGCGGCTCTTCCCGGCTGCCCTGTCCGTGCTGGCAGCGAAGCCCGGCCGAGGATGGAGCCGTCTGTGCTGACAATAACGTCGCAGCAAAATCCACCTTTTTTTTTTTTTTTTGGATTTTTTTCCCTTTTTTTTTTTTTTTTTTTTTTTTTCTTTCTCTTTTTGAATGTTGCTTGTTTCGTATTTTGCCGGGACCTGCGGGGTCTCCCATCGTCGCAGACGCCCCAGCCCCTCCCGGGCTCCGCTCACCGGCCCGAGGTCCCTGTCACCGTCACTTGCACTAACGGGGCGGCGTTGGCCTTCGGACGGTCACCGCTTCGGGGCCCTGGCCGGCACCTTCCCCGCGGAGGAGGAGGAGGAGGAGGAGGAAGAGGCTGTCGTTTGCAGAGGAGAAGCAGAAGCCAAACGTGGGTCTCTGGGTGAGATGGGTGCGAGCCCGGTGGCACCGTCACCCCCAGCGAGGGGGGGGCTCTCCCCACACCCCGGCTGCCGACGCCCGTTACGGACCCAAACGCTGACGGTGAGTCTCGGGGGGCTTTTCCCAGGGGCGCTGGTGTCACCCACGGCCGCCCCCCCCCTCCCGCCCGGGCCTGCAGCCGGGCTCGGCTTCACCGCCTGCTCCTCTTCCTCGGCCCCGGCGCCGCGGGGCCACCACCGCGTCCCGCAGGACCTGCGTGCGGGGAAGGAGGAAAAAAAAAAAAAAAAAAAACCAAAACAAAAAAAAAAAAAACAGCCGCAAAAGAAACTTTCTACTTGTTCTGTTTGTTTAGCGCCTGTGCTTGGGGTAGGGTGTTTGTGTGAGTAATTATTTCAGTAACTTAACTTTGGGCTCCTTATTTGTGAATAACCTCTAACACGCTGTGTAAAGTTGTATCATACACTAAAAGTGACAAAAAAAAAAAACAAACTACTGTTGTGATTTTGGGTTTTGGTTTGTTTTGTTTTCTTATTTTCTGGGGTGGGGAAAGCTTGTTTGCTGGGGTTGGGGTTTGGTTTCTTTTTTTTTTCCCCCCCTTTTTTTTTTTTTTTCTCCTTTTTTTTTAAGTGCAAGGGGCTAATCCTCCCCTCACTGCAGGTGGATTCAGCTGAACGGCACGCAGAGGCAGGCAGGGGGGGCTTTTAAAATAAAAGGAGAAAAAAATAAAAAAAGTGACCAGCAGTTCCCCCAGCCCAGGTGCCCCCCCCCCCCCAGCGCTGAGCCTCCCTGCTGCGTCCCCCCCAGCGCGTGGGGCTGTGAACGTGTAAATGATGTTTAATAATAGAGAAGACCCTAAAGTTTCTACGAGTTTTAGAGGAAGGAAACAAAACAAATTGCTTTGTAATCTTGGTTTTCAAGCACTTCAGTGCCTTTAGATCGACTTCTGTTGAGGCGGGTGGGGGGCGGCTGTTCTGGGGTTTAGGGGTTGTGATTCTGCTACAGTAAAACTACGGGCACTGCAAGAGGCTCTCAGGTATCCTTTATTCTTGTAGTAATAATGCAATTAAACTTTTAGTGGTTTAACCCCTGCTGTGCCCTGTCTTGCTTACCTGGCCCCGCGTGTGGCCCGGGAGGGGTCCTGTGTCCCCCCACCCCATCACAACCGTGTTGGTCCTGCCCCAAACTGGGGGTGAAGGGGCTGAGTGTCCCCCCCCCCCACTGCCCCCCCCTGCTTCCCCAGAGAGGCTGTGGGGCTCCTGAGCCCCCCCGGCTGCATCTCTGGGATGGGGAGTGGGGGGGGGGGGACGACACCCCCAAACAAGGTCTGCAAGTGCCTGTGAGCCCAGGTTTAGGGTCCCCTTGGCCTGGGGACCACCCCCAATTAACACCCCCCCCCCCCAGGTGGCCACTGGCAGCTCCTCAGCATTTTAAAATAGAATTTTTGGATTTTTTTAATGCTAAATAATCAACGTGACAAATAATTAGTGCTAAACAAAGAGACCGAGGCCATCAGGGGTCACAGGCCGGCGCACTGGGCGAGGGGGGGCTCCGGGAGGGGACAACGCTCAGGGTGTCACCATCTGACCAGCAGGACAGGCTGAGCCTGGGGGGGGGCGGGGGGGGGCACTGCTCTTAAAGGGAGTGGGGGGGGCCCCTGCTGGGCGCCCAGGAGCCTGTAGGGGTTAAAACTTTTGGGCTGCCCCTTTTTCCTTCACCTGGGGCCCCCAGGAAGGCACCAGGCTCCTTCCTGGCCCAGAGCTTTTGGTGAAAGTCCACCCCCCCCCCACCTCCAGGGGGTAGAACGGGCCCCCCCAGCCCAGCTGCAGACTCGCCCCCCCCCACCCCTGCCTGACACTGGGCAAGGAAAAGCAGCCAGAAATTATTGCAAAAGTGGCAGGGGGGAGGAGAAAGAAGCTTCACAGTCCCAAATTCCTGGAACACAGTCAAAAAAAAAAAAAAAAGGAGGAGGCAGCACCTACACTCCCCCCCCCTCCCGGGGGGGGGTACCAGCCCCAGAACCCCCAACCTGGGCGCTGCAGTTGGGCTGGACTCGGGGACATTCAGCTTTCATTAAAAGATGGCTGGGGGGGTGGAAAGGGGGGTGAGAAATAAAGAAAAAGGGGCGGGGGGGGGGCAGGGTAACGCTGAGGCCGCGGCAGGGGAACATGCAGGGAAGGGGCCGCCGGGGTTCACCTCCGCCTGGTGCCGGTCACAGCGCTGCCGCGGGGGGGGGCCAGGCCCGTGTCCCCCCCCTCCCCAGGTCCTAAATATTTCATGAGCTTGTGGGAGAGTTCACGGGACACCGACGGGCGTAATACTGCCGGGAGGAAGAGGCGGGAGCGCGGGGCTGAGCGCTCCCCCCGGTCACCCCGCGCTCGCCGGGCAGCGGCCGTTACCGCCTGAGCCCTTCCGTTTCCATTTTCACCTGTGGGGTGCGGGGGTGGTTTTCTTTTTTTTTTTTTTTTTTTTTTTTTTTTTTTTTCCCCCCCTGCTTCGCCTGCTTCGTTTTTCCTTGTTGCATTTTGTTGAGGAGTCTTGGCAAAAGCAGTGCTGGGAAGATGCTGAGACTCGGCCGCCTTTTTACCGTGGAGGACCGAGCCCCCTTCCCCGGGGGCAAAGCTCGGGCCTGGGCCGGCGGCGGCGCGGAGCCAGCGCGGGAGCCCGGTGGCCCCTCACATGATGCCGTTGGTGAGGTACTGGAAGCCGTCGTAGAGCTTGGTGGTGATGGAGCGCATGCTGCCGTCCACCATCTGCTCGATGAGCAGCTGCAGCTGCTCCTCCGTCATGTTCATGTGGAACCGCTCCTTCAGGTTGCGGATGGTGCTCGAGCCGTGGAAGCAGGGGAGCTGCGACCCTGCGCCCAGGGAGGGAGCGGGTCGGCAGGGGGGGGGGGGGGGGGGGGGCAGCCCCCCCCTCCCCGGGGCCTCGGCCGCCCCGTTTCGCTGGCGCTGGCTCCGGCCCCGCCGAGGGAAGGGCAGCCCCCGGCGCCCGCGTGGGGGTCAGGCTTCCCCCCTCTCTTCCTGCGCCGCGGCGCAGCCCAGGCCCCCCCCAGCCCCCTGCGAGCTCCGAGAGGTAGAGGAGGGTCGGGCAGCGCTCCCCCTGCCAACGCAGCCGGGCAGACACGGGCCCCCCTCGGCCTCAGGGGACCCCACGTGCCCCAACCCCACGCCTTAGCGGGGCTGCCCACAGCCTCTCCTGCTACGCGACTTCTCCAAGCCCCAGGAGCTCCCCCCCCTTCGCCGCGGGTCACCCAGCCGTTCCCGGGCGATGCTCTGCGCAGCCCGGCCCACAGGTGGCACCGCTGGGTCCCCCCCCTTACCCTGCTGCATGATCTCCACGATCTGCACGACTTTGTCCATGTGCTTCCGGGCAGCGATGAGACCCTGCAGCATCAGCATCTTGTAGTAGTTGAACATGTCCCCGTCCAGCCCGCCCATCACCTGGAAGGGAGAGGCCGTGTGGGTGGAGGAAGCGCAGGCGGCCAGGGGGCCCTGAGCAGAGGGACTGGCAGCAGCGGGGGCCACGAGGGGATTTTCTCAGGATTCTCACTCCTCTGGGTGAACCCCCACTGCAAACGGAGCACATCCAGCTCCCAGCTGGGCCCCGAGAGCAGCTCGGCTGAGGCTGCAGCCCTGGCTGAGCGGCCGCGGGTGCCAACCCAGCTGCCAAGGGTTCCACTGTGCCACCCGACGCCGTGGGGTCACCCCTCGCCGACACCCCCCCCCACTCACTTACATCCACAAATTCCGTGGTGAGTTTGAAGGCAGACGTCTCAAAGCCAAGGTTCCTGGGGGAGCTGGAGAGGATGAACCCAAAGTCGATGTGGATGATGTGTCCATCCGCGTCCAGCAAGATGTTGCCGTTGTGCCTGCGCAGGAAACTTTGCATTAAGCTTTGCCATTCGTGTGCATGGCCCCAGGAGCAGCAGCACTCTCTGCTCCCAGGATTTCCTGGCTGTACCTGAGGACAAAATAACAAATCCCAGTAGAAGACACGACTCCGGTGCGGGGACCCACCTGTCCTTGACCTGCAGCAGGTAGCACACCAGGCAGTAACCGGCACAGCTCTGCACGAAATTCCTCTGCGCCGTCAGGAAGGATTCGGTGTTGTAATTGCCATGTTCTTGCAGGAAATAATCCAGCAGCGAAAGCAGGGATTGCTTCTTGATTTGGTGGATGGACACAGCATTCACGACTGGCTCAATCATGCCGCTGTCGGCGGAGATGACGAGGATTTTGTATGGCTTGATCCAGAGCGGCACGCGCTCCTGCTCCCAGATGGACTGTGGGAGAGAGTGAGAAAATCCCTGGGGATCCAGAGGGGATCCAGAGCGGCCCCAGCCCCCGCGGGCAGCCCCTCGCCCGTCTCACCTGCAGCTGCTTGAGCACCTGGAAGGCGAGCAGCTCCTGCCGGAGGTCGTCCCCGCACTTGACAATGACGGAGAGGAGGCGCCAGGAGGGCAGGTGGCCGTAGGGGGACCCTTCCCGGATCCTCCTGCAGAGAACGGGCCAGGTTGGGAGCGTGAGGAAGGGAGGGTGGGCAGCGAGTCAGGCCGGTCTGCCAGGGGCGCGGGGGCAAGGAAAGCCTCTGGAAACGCTCGGCAGAACGAGCTCCAGGGCCCAGCACTGCAAGAACCGAGCCCTCACCAAACCACGGTGCGGATCTCACCTGAGCTGCAGGCCGTCTCCGAGAACCGCAGAAAGGAAATAACCCTGCCCGAGTCCCCCAGCCCCTCCCTCAGAACAGTGTGGACAAGACCACCCCCAGATTTACAGAGCCCAGAGGGCTCTCCTCCCTGTTCAAGTTGAAATCTGGGGGTTGGACACACAACTCTAAGAGCCAGAACACAAACGAGTTTATTTTGGGATAGGACAAACTCTTCTGATGTAAAGGATGCCCATAAATACCTGGTAAAGCCCCTCAAAGCCCAACCCAAGAGCAGCAAACCTGCTGTGGACTTTCTCCCTCCTCCTGCACACCCACTGCCCGCTGCCCTCCGTCCCCCCCGTGTCCCGAGTCAACACACCCACCCTGGGGACGAGCGGGGCCTGAAGTCGAGGCCACGGTTATTTACTGGGCAAATCAGAGAGCAACTTTCTTGGATTCCCAGGACGTGCGAAGTCCCTGCAGCGCCGAGACCAACCCAGCTCCTCCAGCCCTACCTGACTTTCTCCTGCCAGGGCTCCTTCAGGGCGACAGCGGACGGGTCCTCGGGGTCCCTCTTGAAGGAGGTGGGGGTGTGTGCCAGCTGCTCCGAGAGCCGCCGCCTGCACGACAGAGCTGTTAAGCAGCAAAATCCTTTGCCGAGGGAGAAAGTAGCATCCCCGCACGCACCCAGAGCACTGGGCAAAGCGCGTGGGTTCACCCCAAGCCCGGGCCACATCCACCCCTTCGCCGGCAGCAAAGGTGCTGGCGGCTGAGCAGAGGCTGCACCAACCCCTTTACGCGCCTCTGCTTAGGGCTCTCACAAACCTCCACTGCCCAGAGCCTGCCCACCCCCTCCTTCACCTCTGCAGACTTTTTTTTTTTTTCCCTGGGAATCCAGCAGAGAAGTTCCACACCCTGTCCTTTTTGCACCCGAACTCCTAACCGCCCCCCTCCAATACTGCCCGGGCTGCCCTCGCCACGCCAGCCTCACCGGATGTCTCCGGCAGCGATGAACACCGGCTCCCTGCTCTCCTGGCTGGTGATGCTGTCCACGGAGAACTGGGAGATGTTGTCGCAGCTGTTGGTGTGAATCTCGGGCAGCTGGGAGGGGAAAGGTGCGAGAGGCGGGATGCGGCGGCTACCGAAACGCCGCTCCCGCTCGTCTTTTCCCCCAGGCAGGGGCTGGGGTGGCAGGCGCTGGAGCCCAGCAGCAGCCGCAGCGCCAGCAAGGGACCAATCCTGCCCTGCAGCCTGGGCCTCACCTCCACCTGCAGCTCCACGATATCGTCCACCGACCAAGCCTCGTCGTCGTTGTCGTAGTTGGGGACGGTGGTGAAGCTGCTGGTCCTCTGCTCGTGCGTGATCCCGCACTCGGGGAGGTTCTCGGCCGAGCGGGTGCTCCGGATGCGGTTCTCGGGGATCCGAGCGGGCACATTCGCTGTGTCGAAATTGTCACATTCAAGTACTTCGACGTAGATTAAATAGGGGGCCTGGGGGAGGCAAAACCAAGCGTTAGCGGGGAGCACGCGCCAGGAAGCAGCACGGTGCTCGCTGCTCTTGCAGGGCACGTGCTCTCCCCCTTTGGCGTGTGTGTTCTGAGGGCAGAGCGGTGCTTTTCAGTAGGTGTGGAACAGCACCCAGGCCAGGGCTGAACCTCCCGCAGTGCCTTACCGCGCACACTGCGGGGGACAGTTACCCTCAGGGGTATTTCTCCCCCTCCCAGCTGCCTGCACAGATCTCTCCCCAGCGCTCCCAGCCCTGAAGCAGTAACAAACCCTCCGCGCCGCGTGGCAGCCGCCGGGCTGCAAGGGGGGACCTTGCTCCCCCGCCCTGAGCATGTTTGTTTTGCTGAGACGCCCAAACGGTGTCTGTGCCGAGGACACAAACCCGCCTTCGGAGGCAGAACTGCTCCCGGGCCGCTCATACCTTGTCCTTGGAGTTGAGGACGACCGCCTGGGTGTGGGGCACCCGCACGACGTGATGGTCAAAGCCAGCCGTCGGGAGCCAGGCGCGCGCCGGCAGCTTGTGGTTCAGCAGCGACAGCTCCGAAATGAGCCGCTGGGTCTTCTGCTCTTTGGTCGGCAAAGTGGCCAGGCGCTTCCCGATGGCGATCAGGGATTTGATGAATTCCCTCTCAGGGGCAAGTCTGACAGGCTAAAAAAAGTTTTAGGGAAGGAGGGTGGGGGCAGAGTGTTATAAAGGCAGCAGGTCGGTGAGACACCAGCGCTTTTACAGTCCGGCTCCGCAGTCTAAAAGCACCCGGGTAAATTCCAGACCGAGGAGGAGGCTCTGCCCGGCCCTGCTCTCGGATGATGCTCCCGTGACCGGAGAGCCGGGCCCATCATCTGGAAGCAGAGCAGGGCAGGATCAAAGCGCTTTCCCCCCTCCCTTTGTGCTGTCCAGAAATCCTCCTCCCCAGCGCTCGGGAGCCAACGTCCTCACCAGAGCCCCGGGGACGCCCAGGGCCCGCAGCCGGCAGAGGGAGCGTCAATCCGCCTCATCCCCGGCTCGGCGCTGGCTTTTTTGTTGTAGCCTCACCCCGAAGCCTCAATCGTGGCTCAATCCAACCACTTTGCAAAGAGCAAACTGCGACTCGGGAAGCGCCTTGGACCCAGGAGCCCCCACCCACACCCCGCGGCTTAAGCCGAGCCCTCCGCTCAACTTTTTCAGGCTTTTAAATTAGAACAACAAACGATTGCAGCTGATTTTGCCATTTAAGATGCAGAATTAAACTTGCAAAGTGTTCACTGTACAATCATGCTGGAGGTGCACATGCAAAAAGCTACGGAGCGTGAGAAAAGGAAGCAAAGGAAAACACTGGAGAGCCGGGAATGGCTGCACAGCAAAATTAAAGGATGGTAAAAAGAGGAGAAAGATCAGTCTGGTGGTTCCCTTTTTGGGGAAGGGCAGGTGGGAAATCGTTTGTATTTGTAGTCCACGTCAAAAATCCTTCCAAACTCAGGGGTAAGCGCTGTCCTCTCCTCCAAAGCACTCTGCTCTCCTGCCCACCTCTCTAGTGAGCGCAGCAGGAGCGTCCTCGGGACAGGAGGAGGCATTTGCACGGCATCTAAGCCAGTGATATCGCTTTCACCTACACCAGGCAGAGGATAAATATTTAAAACCCTGCACCAGCTGATGCTCCGTCCCCTGAAGGGCTGGAAAGCGCCCGGTGCCAGCTGGCCCCTGCTCTGCCTCAGCTCCTGCCACCCAGCCCACCCTGCACCCCAACGCTCCTCCGGGACCATTTCCCTTGATTGCATTTAATTCAATTTCCACAAAAAGCACAACTATATGCAACAGATGCTCCTCCCGATGCCTCTTCCCATCCTCTCCCATCGAACCCCAACGGTTCTCGGGTTGATGCAGGTTTCCCCGTTTGGCACGCAGTCGATATTGTCCCCAAAACAGCCCCGTGCCCCCTCGCTCACTCTGACGTCTCTGCGCACTACTTGCCTCAGCAGAATAATTTAATGAGAGCACTGCTGGTGGGAATTTGGGATTGTGCCCAGGGGAGAAGGTGCCCACGTGCAGGAGCAGACACAAGCAAAGTCCTCCTGGTTGGGACCTGCGGGGATCTGTCTCTGGCAGTTTTTAAGTCCCTCTCCAGGGACCCCAAAGCACTCCTGATGCATCTTCTCCCTGTTTCATAGCAAGCAGCGCGAAGCCGTCCCGGCCCCGGGAGTGCCCCGCCGTCTCCGTGACCTGTTCTGCACCTCCGATGCTCAAGCTCCGCTTGAAAACCTTCAGGTCTTGGCTCCTCTGGCCCAAAACACGCAGCCGGGAAACCTCCTCCCTATCCTGCCCTGCTCCAAAGGCACCCCACCGAGCTCTGCTCCCGTCTTCGGTGTTATCGGGGGACTCGGCAGGGGAAGTTCACATCCTGTTATGGAGAAGCAGCTTTGGGAAACGGCATCAGCTGAACCGGGGCCATCCCTGGCCTGAGCCGTCGCAGGAAGCTCCCTCTCCAGCCTGCCCGCAGAGCTGCAGAGAGCGGGGCTGTGGGGAGCTGCTCTCGCCCCGGCTCGTTAATATCACGGTCCTGAAGCCAAGCGGAGAGAGGACGGGAGATGCTCTTCCCTCATCCGACCACTCGAAGGATCCTTCTGTTTTTCTGAGCCAACATAAACATTTACTTTCTACCGTTTACTTTCTCCTACAGCAAAACATTCCACTGGCAGCGCTTTGAAAAAAAAGTAATTCCTGCTCTTAAATGAGGCAGGGCTTTGTGTTTACGTTTTGCTAAGACACACTCGAGGAGTGTCCTCCTCCCCACGCCCCAGGACCGGGCAGGGACGATGACAGAGATCCATTCCTGGCTACAGGATCAGCAGAGGAGGGAGACCCAGCTGCACCCGACGGCTTTGGAGTGGGGCCGGAGGTGTCCCGTCGTGGCAGAGGGACCAGGCTGGTCCAGCTCTGCACAGCCGTCACGCCTGCGAGAGGTTTAAGCCTCTCAAAAACCAGGGGGGTTCATCCAGGACGCCTTCCAGCTCCAGCCACTGAAGTGTTTTCTGCTGTTGTACCTACCTTCACCCTGACACCCCACCTCTCCTCCGCTCAAATCGCCACAATTTGTCATTTGAGAGCTTTATACAGCAAAATCGTGGCTGCCTCCCATTTCTGCTGCCCACAGTCACTCACTCCACGGGAGCAAGATCCACCTGATCTACTCGGAGTTGGAAACTGCTCAGCGGTGCAGAGCAAAGCTGCCACCCGGCCCCTTCGGCTCAGCTGCCTGCCACACGGATTTCAGCATCAGCGCTGGTCACTGACGCCTGGCATGATTTACAGAAATGCCGCAACCGCTCGGCTGGGCGCAGGTGCCTGCAGCGGGGTTGTAAATTTGGCAGGGAGGTCTGCAGAGAGCCCCAGCTGCTGCAGTAACCATCTGCCTCGGATAAACAACCTGGGTCTGCAAAGCCTGGAAGGAAAGGGCTCCTGCCCCGGCGGAGCGGAGCCGGCTGCCCGGCCCTGGGTGACGGCGAGGCGGGTGGCACACCTGGGACCGGAGCTGCAAGCACTCTGCCCACCCTGAGCCTCAAAAAGCCGCCAGAGGAAGAGACGCCGCTGCCTCTGCCTGGCTGGGAGGAGCAGGAGGGGGAGAAAAATAAAGTGACTTACCTAAAGTTGGGTGGCAAACTGGGGACTTAGAGCCTGGCATCCTACCTCCCACCCAAGCACCAGCACCCCTGGGTGCCTGAGCACCCAACCGTCCCTCGCACCTCTCAAAAACTGTGGAGTTGGAGGAGATTTATAAAAATTAAAAGAGGAGTCTGCATCGGGGGGAACTTAGGGGTAAAAGCCTTGAGCCCTGTGTCTGTACGTGACTGCAGCGTCGACGCTCCTGCCTGCCTCCTGCCCGCACTGGGCCATGAGCAAAAGGTGTGAAAATTTTCCCCACCCGAAGGCCCAGAGGGATGAGAGCTGCGGCCACGCCAAATCACCCTCTCTAAGGGCTAAAAGGGCCGGAGGTCACCTCACCATACAAACCCTCTCCTGGCGGATGGGGGCCACGCAAGGCACCGCTGCCCGGGTAAGTGCTTTTGATCATGGACTACATATTCAACATGTGGAAGCCCACTGGGAATCCCAGACGGAGAACACACATCCACTGGCAGGAAAATGACACAGATGAGGAAGATGCTATTGATTAAAAAAAAATAATAAAATAAAATGAAAAAGGCTCATTTTGAGAGAAAAACGTTCTATTAGGGAAACGCTGGGTTTTGATTGAAAGACCAAAGTTTATCACACAGAAGGGGAAGAAAAATGATTCGTGAAAAAGCAAATTAATCCCATCTGGCAGAGAACTTTTAAGTAAAATTCAAGGAAACAGCATTTCCTCTTTCATCTGCGGACGCCGCCGCGCAAAGGTCAGCGACTACTCAGACCGAAATCGGCAGCATCAGCCAAGTCCCCCCCCGGCCTCCGCCGCTCGCTGGCGGTACGGGGGTTTCTCTCTCCCTCGCTGCCTTTTTTGGTGTTTTTTTTTTTTTGGGGGTGGGGATGGAGGGGGGGCGAAGGGGGGAATGAGCACCCAGGGGTGTTCTGCTTTGTTTTAGCCAAAGCGGTGCAAGTGAATTTGCCCCAAGCTCCCTTTCCGCCGGTGTTTCACCGAACAAGCCGGAAACGTTCCAACGGCGCCGGCACCGCCGCGGCGCGAGAGGCGGCCAGCACGGTGCCGGCGGCGGGGGGGACGCGCTGGCTTCGCCCGCGCCGGGGCCGCAGCGGCGCAGACGCCGGGGGGGGACACGGCCGGGGACCAGAGCTGCTTGCGGTGCATCGCCGGGTGCCGGGGTTTAGTGTTTTCGTGGCAGAGAGGAAATGCTGCTGTCGCGGGGGAGGCAGGCAGCCCGGGCGCGGGGATGAAACGGGCCACTTACGGGAGAGAATGGCTTATCGAGACTTTCCGTACTCGAGGAGAGCTCCTGGGAAACGGAGGAAAGGGGGTTTGGTGGCGGTTTTGGGTGGTGGTATTTGTTTAAAAGGAGAGAGAGGAAGGAGGGAGAGGGGGAGAAAAAGCAATAGTTTAGCTCCAGGTTCATAACCATCACTTTTCAGTTTGTTTGTTTTCTCTTTTTTTTTTTTTTTTTTTTTTTTTAATTTTTTTTCTTTTCCCCACCCCAGCATAATTTTGCTGCCTTTCACTCTTGGACAGGAAGCGGCACCTACACCGGCACGTGGCGCTTCCAGAGCAATGGGACAATTTGACGGATCTAACCCCGAGCCCGCTCTGGCCGAGGCCACTGGTGCTGGGGCCAGGCGGGGAGCAGGGCTCAGGGCTCAACGGCAGATCCTAGTGCTAAATGCCCATGAAACCCCCACAGGTTTTTCCCCATTCACATCCTTTAACATATTCTCCTACCCAGAAGCGTAACTAAGGTTTCAGCTCTGACTTTCTTGGCCCAAATCAGCTGCAGAGACGGGAGCTGCTAGGGCAGGCAGGGATGCTCGTGCTGGTATCTGCCCCAAGATCAGCCTCTCTCCATCAACAAAAACACTTTCTTTTTCTCCCCTAGACTCTAATTTAGCCTCTATTTTCAGCAGGTAAAATTAATTTCCCATGGAAATTGCCCTCAAAATTAAAAACCCCAACAATTAAACTACTGTCAAGTTGATGAGAGAGTTTTCATCGGTGGAAGGGTTGTTTTAAGCAGCAGCATCCCTGCACAGCCAAGCAAACCTCTGGTACCACGAGCACAAGCCACCAACCACGTTTCCCTGCGGCCACCGAAAGCTGCCCCGCACGGCCACCCAGACAGCGAGTTCCACCTCTACTCCAACCGCCCCACCACTGCAGCAGTACTGCACTTAGAGCCCATAAATCCATTACTTTCATGCCAAAGAGATAAAATGGAGCTTCGTGCCCTTGAGACCGGTGTGTAATTGGCTCTAAAATTCACTTCCCAAAAAGAAATAAACAGGTTTGGGTTTAGTGTGTTAATTACAGGGATACACTAATTCCGCCAGGCTTAGTCTCACCATAAGAAATAACAGCGTTTAAATTAATCGCTTCCGTGTGACCACATAAAAACCCCAACAGTGCTGAGACCCCGCAAGGCTCACCAAAAAAAAAAACATATCCGGAGCCCGAAGGCTGCTACGAGCTCACGTTGCTGCCTCCCTTCCCAGGCACCAGACTCATTCCTGGATCTTAAATCAAGACATTCAGGGTCAGAGTTTCCCGTTTTGTTGTAAGCAAGAAAAACCTCTAACCAGGAGGTCAGCAATGGGAGCAGGCTGTCGGGAGGTAAGCTGAAAAGCTTCTGAAACCACCGGCTGGTCCCCAGCTCCAGTGCAATTTCAAGCAGAGCCTATTCCACTAAAGCTGTACCAGTTTGTAATGATTGAGGCTAGAGTTTTCTAATTCCTCTCGGATCTAGGACCCAAGCTCCCAATTTTCATTTGAAAGTCTTAAATCAAGGTCACACACAACCTGTCCGGCGCAGGAGCGTGCTCTCTCCTTCGCCGTGCACAGCCTCCGCTCCCCGACGGCTTCACAAGTGGCACAGGATGCCATTACGTCTTTGATCCCACTGGAAACTTTAAAAAAATTGGTTTACCAACTTTATGAAAAAATACGAGCTGTGAAAATCACAACCGTCAACTACAGAAGCTGGAGGCAACCCCCCCCGCAGGCTCTGCACAGCTCAGTGGAAGCTGCTGTTAAACCAAAGCCCTCGGGTGAATGTAAGGTGTCAGTGCATGAACACAGCTAAAGGAAGGCTCTACCTGCCAACAAGGGGGTAACTTGCAAAGCGAACCAGGAAATACCTGTGACACCGGAGCAGAAAGAGCCGCGCTCGGGGCAGCACCTGCAGCACCTCCCCGCCGGGCCGGGAACGCCGGCGCGAGCCACCACGGAGTGTGGGAGCCGGGGCTGCCGCACCCCAACTCTCCAGGGAAACTCACGGCTCGGCCTGTTACAGCTTTGCTCTTCCCGGAGACAACCTCCGGCGCTGGTGCTTCTCAGCCGAGCCCCCAGCCCACCCGAGGTGCCCGTATCAATCGGGGCTCCAACCTCCGGAGGTTACCCACGCCGGGATTTTGCCGATCTCTCCCGGCCGCGGCGCAGAGCTGCCGAAGCCGGGGTGGGTTCCAGGTGCCAGGAAGCCGGCGTGCTGCTGTCCCGTCGCGTTTGCACCATCGTGCAGAAAATGAGTCAGAGCTGGCTTGGGGTGGGGGGGGGTGGGGGGTGAGTTCTGCCAAGGCTCAGCCCCGGGTCTGTCATTAAGCCGCTCCTCAGATGGAGCGCGGCCGAGACGTCGGGCTTTTAACCTCCTCTCCGGGAAGGCTGCAGTATCTGCTGTGGCTCAAATCACCGGCTCGCCACGCCGGGTGTGAGCGACAAAACCCGCTCGCGGCGTGAGGCCTGGATCCGGAGAGCAGGACAACAGACTTAGAGGGGGAATTCAATGCATCTTATTCTTCTGCTTAGCGTCTAAACCCCTGGCGTAACCTCAGCAGCTCCAGACACATTCAGAGCCGGTTCCTCCCCACCTGCCTGTGCTTCCAGCAACGTCATTTCACGGGCAGCTTCGCTCCCGGACTCCGACGGATGGTGAGCTGCAGGGGTGGAAAAGACTGGGGCAGAGCTTGGCCTAAACCCACCTGCTTCACCCAAAGGACGTGGCGGCAGAAGGACCCACTGCAGCACCCCGGGGTCTCCGTCGTTCCTTACTCCCCCACACCCACTGCAGCACAGCTCTGCCCCGGGACACAGTGGGGCAGCCCGACCCGCTGGCCACCCAATGAAAGGCATTTTTGGGGTCTCTATTCAATATCTGGTGATTTCCACAGGGAGGCCAGGTAGTTTTACAGCAGCCAGACAGCAAACTGCAGTAAAAAAACGCAAGAGGGGACACAGCTCGTTGTGCGAGCAGACCTAGTGAAGTTTGGGTTCCTCCAGATGCATCTGGCATCCCCCAAACCTTCCCCTCCCCCCAACAGCTCCAGCCACCCCAAAGCTTCCTGTGACACCTCGACACCTCACACGTCCCCTCGCCAGGGGCCTGGGGGGCTGCTTCAGCTCGGGGCACGCTGGCCAGCATCAGCAAGGGGCACACACATCTGCAAAACAGCTGACTCGACAAGACATAAAGAAACTTGGCACGTTTCTGGCTTCTCTCTGTGGCATTTGGTCAATGCTTCGAAAAGTTGCTGCTGGAGGAGACCAGGATCACACGAGACCCATTTCCCTGGGAAACCAGGCTGGAAGGAGCAGGAAAACGAACCACATTCAAAGGGTGCCAGCAGCACGACTCCTCTCCCTTGCAAACTCGACATATGGATGAGCCGTTTGCCAAGCGCGGGCGAGTTTCCAGATCTGTCACTCGGGAAACAAGAAGCCTTGAACGTTTAATACCCTGGTCTCAGCCGAAATGTAGGTGCAAAGCGGTGTTTGCAGTCGCCGTCTCTCTCCCCTTTACCTCCATCCCGCACCTGGCAGAAGGCTCATCCGCAGCCACCGTCTCCGCGGGGTTTGCTTTGGGGTTTTAAGGCCAAAATCCTTGGTCTTTCCTATGATGTAGGAACATTCAGCACCAGTAAACACATACCGTCATGCCAATAAAAATAACTTAATCTCTTTGTAAAGCGCTTGACAGGGAGCTCGGCACACTTTGGCCCTGACATCTCTTTCACTTCCACAAATCCTTCGCAGAAGGACTTTCCTACCTGTGATAAAACTAAAACAGATATTACGGATACCCTTAAAAATAATCTAAAATCAAGACAGCTCTTGACAGGGAAATGCCTCACCAGCACTGCTTGTATTATGGGAAAACGTAGAAGTTTTAGCTAAAAGACATCAAACCAGGATGCCCAGAGGAGTCAGACCTTGCAGTTTGAGCAACTGCTGTCACCGTGGCCAAGTGGCAGGGAGAGGGACGCCCTACCAAATCCAAAGGGACGATGCAGAAAAGATGCAAAACCTCCCAACTCAGACCCGTCCACGTAGCGCCGCCCTCGCAGCGATTTGCCACGACAGCGGCGAAAGCGATTCTCCGGGAGCCACACTGCTCTTATCGTGGTGGGGAAACAAGCTCTACCAGAAAAAGCACCTTTGCCAGTGTCGCTGGAGGTGCAGTTCCAGAGGTAAAAGGCCAACGCTCCTCCACACCCCGCCTGGCAAAGGCAGGGCAGGGACGTGGGCTAAAAAGCGAAAGACCAGGGTCAGATGTGTTGGGCAACCTTGAATAAAAAGCAGCTTTCAAATCCAGAAGGCGCCTGCAAGCACACATGCTCCGATAAGCGAATCCGTGCAGAAGCGCAGACGTAAACAGATTTGCATATAAACCCTCGCTGCCGTTTCTCAAGAGAACGCTGATGCTGCTGTTAAAAAAAATAAACCCCCACGCCGTGGGCAGCGCTCGCGTCGCGTGAAAGCTTTGCTCTTCCTCCACCACCCACCCACACGCAGTGGCCCCAAGTTAACAGCAAGGCGCTGGCATTTAAGAAGCTGCTGTTTCCAGCGCTCCTTTCCCGGCAGCCAGCCTAGATTCTTAACTGATTATTCAATTAGCAGTTTTCTAATTAAAATTTTTTTACTTGACTAGTGGAACCAGTTCAGCCAAACATCTCAGTTCACACGGAGACACGTCTGCCTGGCTTCTCCACCATCAGCCTGGCTCTGAGCAGGCCTTGGGTGCAAGCTAGCAGCTAAAGCAAACCATTCCCTTTTAAAAACAGCTGGTTTCAATCCAGTGGGTCAAAAAAATAATGTAAGAAGATGTCTTTTCCCCTCTGCTCTGCCCGTTTTGAACCTTGCTCTTAGCTCCTGAAGGGATCTGAGAGATGAACCACCCCTCTCCAGGCCGTCACTGTGATTTATTCTTTCCACCTCCGAGGCTTTGGGAGTTAAAACGCTGGTGGGAGGCAGAGCTGGGGCACGGGGAGCATCCTCCCTGTGTCATCCAGGTGCAAAGTCTCAGCCATAAAGTCTGACGCATCTGCCCTCATATTAAAATTTCTTACCCTCCAGGACTTGCCACCACAGCCCTGAGTTTCTCAGCACCATCAGCGCTGCACCCTGCCACGCTGGCAGGGACACCGGGGTCAAATCGTGGAGCACAGCTCGCAGGGGAGATAAAGGGCTGAGTATTGGTGACCGAGGCAAAGCCCAGCCTGCCAGAGGGGAAAACCGGGGAGTGAGAGAGCTCATAACCAGCCTCAGCTTTAACTCAAGTTGTGGGGTTTCATCTTTGAAAAGTGTTTTCCAAATGCAACAGCCCTATGAGAAATGAGAAGGCGTGCAGCAGCGCATCCGGCGCACGTTCATCCCTGAAGATGCCCCGGCTCGGGGGGTGCAGACCCCGGGGGCCCTCGTCCATCCCTAGAGAGGTGGGGGAGACGAGAGTGGGGGACCAGGGAGTGGTTAAAGTGCTGCCGCCGCTGCTCAGCACCTACTGAGGAGGAACCAAAAGCATTTGCATGCTGCAAAGGCAGCACAACCAGTTTGTGCACCAAACCCTCCGGGGCCGACGCTGGTGAGGCCTCGCTGCACCTTTACAGCAAACCCTGTTGGGTTTACAGAGGAGGTGTTATTAAAAACCAACCACCCCAAAGCCAGCAAGGCCTGAGTTTTGTAGAGCGAGGCAAAATGAAAGCGATCAGACAGCAAGATGGCTTTCTCTGCTCCGAGTTCAGCTCTCTTCACCCCACCAGGGATCTCTAGGTCAGCTTGAGATGTTTCTGGTAGCCCGGCCCAGCCACAAACAGTTTTACTCAAGTTTAAGCTGCTGCTCTGTCCCGGGTGAGGTTTGGTTTCCAGGTTGCTGCCTGCAGCCCTGCCGATACCCCGGAGAGCCGGACGCAATGGCCCACGCGTGGCCAGCTTCCACCCCAACCACGTTTCACCAGCCACCAGCTCCACCGTGTTTCTGCCCAGCGTGACCAACTTAACAGCACTGAAGGCACAGGCAGGACCAGCTTGTGCTGCAGACAGCCAGAATCCGTCTTAAGAGTTTTAACACTTAAACAGGCAAGAAAGAAGTAAAGCATCCCCCCGGCACAGCGCTGGGATGGCAGCCTGTCCCTGGGTCTGCAGCACAGGGATCCCAGCCACGATCGGTCCATCTTCCAGCATCCCAGCGGACCCTGTAGCTGAAGACACCCAACCACAACACCTCCAACCATCTCCTACAGCGAAACGCTTATCGGTGCTCCCCTGGTTTCCAGCATGAGCATCAGGTTACAGCAAGTTCCTCCCCTCTAGGTCTCGAGTTGCTCAGGTGGAAAATTCAACGCTGAGCAGCCCCAGCACATTTAATCCACCCTTTGTCTGTAAATGGATCAGAGAATGGGGCACACCTGGACACAGGCAAAATACAACCACCACCCTGGAAACCAGGGCCGGGAGAAAGGCTGAGTCCATCCACTTCGAATTGGAGGGACGTAAGACAACATGAGCTCCGAGCTTGCGGCTTTTCCTTTGCATGCCTTTGTATTAATTGAAAAGTACCAAATGCAAAATAAATTTATACCCTCAGAACCATATCATGGAATTATGTTACGGACGCATGACCTGGTGAGGATTAAAAACCCACAACATGAATGGCACTTGAAATAAAACCTCTCCTGCCCTCTATTACAGCGGTTATGCAGCATTAAGTGACAACTGGAACATAAAGACCTCAGCAGGAAGGATTATTCTCTAGAAACAAAGCGCCACAGCTGCAGGCAACTGTGGGGGAAAGGACAGGTTTGTTCCAGGGGCGACTACTGGCTTCGCCAAGAGCCATCCCCCACCATGCTCTAAAAAAAAAACACAGACCTTTTTCTTAAGTAGCACTAATACCTGCTTTGGGTCAGACTCGGCTAATCTGGGAATGGCAGGTATCGGAGGCCCTCGCAGAGGACCCGCACCAAAGGACAGAGGCACCTTTAAGAGCCTAGAAACAAGGAGGACCTGGCACCGTGCTTCAAGGAAGATGTGGAGCAACGGGCAAAGGTCCAGAGGAGAAAAGTCTAGAGTAGGTGACCTAGGAGAAATGTAGCAGAGGCCAAAATTGTTCAGTGGGGAGAAGATTGATGGGAAAATAACCCAGCCAGCCAGAGAGGGACGCTGCAGAGAAGGGAAGATGGTGCCACCACCTCCTCGGCTGAGCTAAAAAGCAGCTTCGGGCTCCAGTAATGAAGGGGAGACGAAGCCTGGCTGTGGGAAACCCTCACTGGGAAAAGCCCTGCAGCAGGCTGCAGAGCCTCCGGTGCCGGCAG
The DNA here is from genome assembly GCF_018691265.1 of Tyto alba. Taxonomy (NCBI): domain Eukaryota; kingdom Metazoa; phylum Chordata; class Aves; order Strigiformes; family Tytonidae; genus Tyto; species Tyto alba. Next base: position 24,203,180 of record NW_024881329.1, read on the forward strand.
AGTTTGCAGGACACTTCCACAAGAGTCTTCCAGGGATGGGTGGGACATACCGCCCTTCTCCAAACCTCTCCCTCCAGCCCCACCCTCTACAGCTCGTATGTCAGATCTGTGCCCACCTGCAAAGGCACCAGCCCAACGCTGCAGCTTTTCCTCCCTACAGCTCTTCCAGACAGAGTTTCTTCCATTTCTCCTGCTCTTCAACAGCCTCTGGGCACAGATCAGAAACAGCCAACTTCTCCACAAACCTTCTTCTCCACCCTCCGCTCCTCTCCTCCTCCAGGACCGACCCCTGGGCCCAGCTGATTCGAGTCCATCTGCAGCAGGCAACATCCATGTTCATACACCACCCCCCGTTTGCAGCACATAGAAACACTACCTTAGCAATACAGGACAGCTGAAGAAATGTTGTGTTTTACCCTGGGCTGGGCTGTATCTGGCTTTTTTTAATAAAAAGATCAGAAAGAGACGCACGGCCAAACACTGGATGGGTCTGCAGGCCAAGGCCAACGCAAGACCAGACACTGCAGGCAGCACTCAATAAGGAGCTTTGGGCACAGCCCTCCTTAATCCAGACAAACGACTTGCTGCTTTTACATTCGAGTTTTGCAATTTTTTGCACAGAGAGAAACAAGAGTTTCTCATGAGGTGCAGCAGAAGCAGGTTCCTGACCCACAGCTTGATGGCATGGACACTGGCGGCAGAGACACAACAGCCTAAAGGGAATAAAGCAACTCCCAGATGAGCACACATGAAATTTTACTGCTGTAAAATCTCTAGTATGAGAAAGTCTGGGGAACAAGCTAAGGGCTGATCCCAGCACAACACAATTCAGACATCTGTGGGTTTCTGGACCAAGCAGCTTGTAGATTTAAGTATCTTAAAGTAGGTTAAAGTAGTGAAATCCAGAATTCGCTGAATTTACACTGGACCCTCCTGGCTCCACCAGCACCTGGCCAGCTCCAGGGCAGCTGCTTTTTGCAGGGGATTGCTGGTTTCAAGCGGGAGGCAGTAACAGTCAGCACTTAAAATAACACAGGACCAGGAAGCTGGCAGGGGATATTTGGAGGCCAGGAAAGTTCTTCCAGGGCCTCAAGTATCCCTGTCACTGTGCACCCTTTAAACTGCTTGACCAGCCTCTGGACCAAAACCCGTTTCAAACATTGCCAAGAGAAACTCTGCAGCACTGCTTTCATCCATCATTTATGTAAAGCTCCAGTTTCCATTATTCAAGAAGCTGCAGCCAGCGTGAGCAGAGACCTCGGCGTGTCCTGCTCTCCATCAGCTGGTTGTTTTCCACCGAGCAGCCGATGGGCAGAGACATGAAAGATTCATTTATCCGTCGGCAAATGCCGCGACCCTGGCTCCCAGCTGGGTTTTCGCCCAAGAACTGTGGGGAGCAGGACAGGGTGGTTTTATCTTAAAGCCAGCCCAGATGGTTGCTGCTTCACACCTCCAAAACATCCTTGAAATCCTTATCCAAAGGAGCCTTCCCCAAATCTGGCAGACAGGCAGGAGATCACGCCGCCCCTTCCAACAATTTACAACCCAGTGCGGAGCGGAGGGAAAGGGGGAATCTCAAGCAAGGCAGGAAAGCCAAGAAATGCTCCACCGTTACGAAAACAGTCACGAGATCTCGAATGTCTAGACGGAGCCGCGGGGAAGTCGGCTTTCACAGTCTCATCCACACGAGGCAGAGGGATGACCCAGAAAAGGAGCTGCGTGGAGCCTGGCTGACCTGCCCGGGTGCCGGGCGAACGGCTGCCGGAGCCCCGCTGGGACCGGACCTTTGGTACTGTGGTTTTACGAGCCATTTCCGAGCCTGCCGAGCCATCCCCACTGGAGAGGTGAACCACCTCCCTGGGGGAGCGTTTCAACTTGGTGAGTTCTGGAAAAGGCATCGCTTTTCTCCAACACTGCTCATAAAATCTGCATTTAGCACCAGCTCACCTCTTCCATCCTCCTCTCCCACCCAGCATCCCCACCTCAGCCCTGCGTTTCTCACCATCTCAGGCTGATGCTCATGCTAAAAACCATCAACCCTTCAAAACAAAGCAGAAAAATAAAAAATTTCTGTTTCCAGCTCTTTCCCCCCAGCCTTGCATCCCCACTACCAATGATGCTGCTCGTCCTTTTGCTCCATAAGTCTGTGTCAGCAGATGTGTGAAATGAATAATCTGCATTTTCTTTGGGAGAAATCCCGCTCAAGCAAAAACACTCACTCTCCAGCAAGCACCGACAAAGCAGCTCAGCACCAAAGCCAAAGCAACTTTGTGCTGATAACTTTTTGACACTTAAAAGCAAATGCCACGAAGCCCACGGGAGCTATTTGGGTTTGGAAGACACGCAACGCGCATATGCCCAAATTCACCTATTTAACTGCCGTTTGCTTTGGCATTAAATCACATTAGCGCCCAACCCTGGAAACTGGAAGCAGCCCCTGCGCACAGCTCAGCCCCTCCGGCAGGGAAAGCCCAGCTTTCCACTGTCTGGGAGCTGTGAAAAAATGACAGAGACCCAAAGCACCGCTCGGTACGGGGCAGCAGCCACGGACAAACCCCACTGCTGCAGCTCTTGGCCCTACAGCCAGGAGGGTGCACGCACCAGGGGCTCGTTTTGGCCAGGACACCTGCACGGCGGAGCTGATGGGTTGATCTCCTCCTGCTCCCAGCTCTCAGCTGCCCAGGGCCTTTTCTGCCTGCAAATAAACCTCACGGTTGCTAAATCCGGACAAGTCAGGACAAGGAGGAAATCAGGATTCCAACAGCGATCAGATGGCTGCAGGTTGCAAAACACAGCGACCGGCCGAGTTGCCCGAACCGTGTGGGAATTGAGCAGTGTTGGAAGCGACTCAGGCCTCCCAACCCAGCTTTCCACCTTACCTTGAAGCCAATACCCTCCGTCCCCCTCACACCCTCTGGAGCCCCAGCACCCCCCAGACCGACCCACCAGCGTGTGTCAGTTTGCTTAGAGACACAGGAATCAGAACGTCAACCATTTGCAGCAACCAGGACAAAAAAACTCTGCGGCAAAGGAGGAGCCACAAGATGAGAATCAACCGCACAAGCACGGCCCCGGGGGCATCCCATCCCGGGCAGGCTGAGCCTTGGAGAGCCCCCACATTACCTCTTCCTCGCTTTCGACTTTGGGATTGCTGGCTGTGCGCTTCAGATTGCTGCTCAGGCTGATGGTGACGGTGGCGTCCGACTTGGACCTCTGGTGAGTCCTTTTGGAAGGAGACAGCCCCATATCGGGCGCTGGGCTCAGCGATGGCAGCTCCCTCTTCTTGTAAGCTGGCTTCAACTCGTCCGAGAGGATGAGTTTCCGCAGCTTGGTCCCGCGGGAGTGTCGCTGAGTGGAGATGTGCATGTCTGAGGAGTAGGCACCCAGCAGCAGGGCACACTGCAGGGAGAAGTTGATGCTCTGCCGGCAGCGGTGCACGATGTAGGGCTTGATCGCATCTCCCACGTCCTCGTCCATGTGAATGTACATGTTCAGCAGCTGTGGCAGGTAGAAGTCCACTTCTTCGTTCCTAAAGCAGAACAACCTATTCCCAATGTAAGCCTGCACACCAGGTTCCTTTGAATTGTACAAGTACGAAATGGCCATGGAGATATCAAAGAGTTTGGACTCAAAGAGCCGGAGGAGCCAGGACTGCTTTGCAGAGTTATTCTTCTGCCGTTTCCGGGCGGTTTTCACCGTGTTGGCCGTGGTCTCGTCCTCCTCCTGGATCTTAGAGGCCGTGCCAGGCGGATCGTCCAAGCACTTGATTTCACAGCCCTCCCCAATGTCTCCATTGGCCAAATCCACCGCTGGCCGTGGCGCTCGCTCTGCCTCGCTGCCATCAGCCGCTTTTAAGCTGTTGGAGGAGACGCCGTGCATCAACTTGACCTTCTCCAGGACCTCTTCGCAGGCTTTCTTCGCCACTTCGGGATCGATGACTGCCAGCTCCCCGACGCCTTCCGTGATGACGCTGAGAGACGTCCCGCCATTCCCCTGGGGCGCTGAGCCAGGCGCCTGCTCCAAGCCTGTCCCTCGAGCTGGTTCTGCAACAGAGTCTCCCATAGCAGTGGCGGGTCTGCACGCTTCAAAGCTGAAAAGAAAACAAGACAAAAAAAAAAAAAAAAAAAAAAGAAGTCAAGGACCCAACCTGCGAAGGAGACCTGCTTCCAGCCTGAAGGTGGGAAAACAAGAATCCATGCTGGGATATACCTCAAGGGAAACCGAGAGCCGAGATGAGGTTCGGTGCAAACCTTTTTGAAAAGCCTTTGTCTAGAGAGGGATGGTGTCCCAAGTCAACGCACGCAACGCAAGCCAGCCCAGCACAACGCTGAGCTGGTCACGCTGGGCTTTAGAGGTCGTCTTGGTGCCTCTTCCACTCAAGACTTGAAAGAGAGCTGTAAGCATCTATCAGCCATTACACAAAATTTCCCTGTTACCATGACGATAAATAAAATTGAGCAAGCCAAAAAGAGAAAGAGGAAAAAAAAATTAACCAGGTTGCTTTATGGTCTCCACCCCAAAGGCATTCTGCAACACGGGGGCTTAGCGGGCCACCAGTGGCTCTGCTTCTTGCTACAGAAGATGAAGTTTATCTCCCGTGCTCGGCTTTTGCTCATTTAACCTGCCCTTGGGACGGAGGGCGACAGAGGTACGCGGTGCTTTGATGGTGAAATCCCCCGCTGGTGCCAGGCGATGGGTGAGCAAGAACCGAGTTTGCTGCAACAAGGTCCCTGTTTTCAAAGTCCAGACACTACTGCCCAGATTACAAACCCTCACCAATGATTAGCACTTAATTATGTCTTAAAAATAAGATAAATGAGGGATTGAGCACACTTCCCAGTTTCCCATCTCGATAAAAAGAGCAGCAGTGCATCTCTATAGATAACCAGCAAGAATAAAGAAGGCCAGTGCCAAGTGAAATCGTCCTCTAAAAATAAAATAAGGCACTCTATTCAATCTAACATCATTACTGCGGCTCTGACTGCTTCCCTTTATTGCTCATACGCTACAAGAAGACAGCTCGTGATCAGCAGAAGGGCACAATGCCTTTTACAAATGTTAAGCACTGCAAGCAGATTGCCAATTCCCTCCTGCTTTTCACGTCCAGCACGGTGGAAAAAATTACTGTCTTTGGAAAAGAAGTTCACTGAACCATTTTCTGCCTGTCTGTTCCCCCAACGACCCCAGCCCCTGTTTTGCCCACAGAGGCTGAGCTGGCAGGTTCTTGCAACGAGGTATTTCCCTGTTAATTTAATGACCTTGTTTTCTGTTTATTTTTACAAGTGACTACCGCTCTCGATGTGGGAGAAAGGGGTGAGGAAACCCACGGCGTTTCTTTCTAAATATTCCAAGCGAGTGAAAACGAGGTCGGTGTGTCCAGATGCAAGCACTGCTTCCCAGAGACTGGTTTCCTCCCTCTTGTTTTCAAAGCACTTAAGTTCTAACTCCGAGGTGAAGAAAGCCTGACCAAAGTTCAGCAGTCTGAACCGACATGAATAGCATCTTTCACCCCGTCCACATGGCAGCAACGCACAACGTTTCCCTCTGTGCTTGCCATTCCCTTTGGTCCAAATCCCGCATGCTTCAAATATTTGTGGTCATTAGCTCCTAAAGACCCTGCGAGCTGAAGGAAGTTGGTTTTCCTTCTTAGTGAGCCCAGCCTTGCCCCAGGAAAGCCTAGACAACCTAATTTTTAAATTAACACGACACTGGCAAAAAGGAGATCCTTCAGTGTAACTCAGCAAGGTGGGATTTGAAAGAGGCACAGGGAGGACCTGGGTCCAAGGAAGAGTTGCAGAGAGCTCTGCTCGTGCCAGCACTTCTGGGGCCCTTCAAGCATTTGCATCAAGACAACTGGGATGACAAATTCAGGAAAAATAAAAAAAAATTGGTGACATCTGCCGGAGTCCCAAACGCGGCTCCATGGCCACACACTGGGTGCAGGAGTCCCAGCCATCCCGGGCAGCTCGGTTGGAAGCAAAGGGCTTCCCGAGCCCCGACTGGTGTCTCCAACGCAAGGAAACACTTTCAACACCCTCCTCACCGGGCTGTAGAGGGAGAAAAAGGGTGTAGGATCCCATTAGACCTCCCTCCCCGTAAACACAGGGCATGCGGGTGAAGCCTGGAGCAGCGTGACAGCGCACGCTGCAATTCTTGGGCATTAAACCCCCTCCACGCCCGTGGGAGAGGCTGCACCCGACCTGACCTACTCACGCAAGGTATCGCGCTGCCTCCGAGGCGCCCGCGCCGCAGCCACCACGAGCAGAGCCGCTCCCGCCGCCGGCCCAACGCCCCGCTGCTGTGGGCACCTTCACGCGGCCGGCGAGGCCCGGAGCGGCCCCACGCCGGAGAGGAGCTCGCAACTGCTGAGTGGGTTAAACTCGGATTAAGGAACTGCGCAAGATAAATCCACCCACGGGCCTGCAGGGTTACCTCCGCACCGCAGGCACGGCTTTGAAATCCATGCATTGCCTTTTTTTTTTTTTTTAAATCAGCACATTGCTTTTTTAGATTATTATTATTATTTTGCTCTTCAGCCCCGCCCCCCCAACACTTACACAGCCACCTTCTTGCGTGACGTCCCGGCAACGGGGCTGTTCGGAGCCCACCAAGGACACATCTCCACTCCTAGCACTCCCTAAAATCCCAGTGAGGGAGTTCACCCCCCGCCTCCCGCACCTCCCCGCATTTTTCCGTGATCCACATCATCATTTGTTAAACATATCACAACGCACTATTTACCTCTCGAGGCTCAGCATAACTCCCCTATTCCAAATCGCTGGTCTCAACAGGGATAAAAACCCCATCAGCTGCACACAATGAAGCAATCCAGTCTGGAAAACAGGCTGAGCTGAATTCATGTGGTTCATCCTCCACCCACAGCCATAACGGGCCAAGTTTCTCTCTGGTGGAACGGCCCTGAAGTCGGTGATTAAATACAAAATAAAGGGAAGCCCCTATTAGCACAGAAACTACCGATGAAGCAGCCACACGTCAGTGCAGCGATTCAAAAACACAGTTCCTTCAGGAAGGGACAAAAGCAGAGGGAGATCTACAGGAACAGAGCTGGGGCTTTACAGGAAAAAAAAGAAAAGTCTTGCTCCTGCCTGACTTGAATAAGAAATATTAGCCCTGGCAAACAACCAGGAGGACAGGATGAAGCCTCACCAAGACATCTGGTCTCTATTACACTGCATTACTTTTTGTTTTGCTCAGCACTGACAGCCTTCGACATCTTGCTGTGCCTTCGGGAAGGCCACAGGAGTCGGGATGGGGGCAGAAAACATCACAGCAGCGCTGGAGGCCGGAGGAGGACGTACTGTCAGTGCCCCTCACCATGCTAAGGGGAGAGCCCCTGCTCCTCGGAGAGCCCCTCCAGACCCGCTGCAAACAGAATGACTCAGTGCAGCTTATTAGGTGATAGCTTAGAGGCTGGGGAAACTGAGGCACAAAGGGACTGACTCAGCTCGCGTGGGGGAGGTGGGCAGTGTCCTGCGAGCACCACTGAAGTGAGGACAAATAATTCTTCCCGGGGGATGCTGCACCCTCTTTCAAGTCTGAAATCCCCTTCCAGGAGAGCCTCAGCAACCACACGGATGGGCTCCCACCCATTTTTCATGTTTGGCTGAAGCAGATTCAACCTTTCAACCTCTGCACAGCACAAGGGTCTCCCTCTGCTTTAAAAAAAAAAATAAAAAAAAATGCCAGGTTCCAGACATCCCCTGAGCATGAACTGCCCATAACCCTCCCCTGCTGCACAAGGGCACTGCTGGGGGACTTTTCTCCCACAGAGCAGCACCGCTTCCATTTCAAAGGACGCACAACACAGAGCAAATAGCAGAAGGAAAGCAAAAAAGGTGAATTTTCAGAGAAAAAGGCAACAGGAGGCCCTGAGCCATAGACTGAGCAATTGCCAGCACCACAGACAGACAGGACAGGCTCCTCCATCCAATGCAACCGCCCTGTGTCGGGCTGGGGCAGCCTTTACTTGGATCAACAGCACAAGCGCAGCTCCTCTCTGCTGAATCGGCGCCTCAAACTCGGATGTCAAAGCCCTGACACGCTGGACTGGCCGTTTTCTTAACAAAACGGCTGTGATGAGCAACGCTCTGCTGGAACAAACAGCATCAGCCAAAGCATCCGCCGCGGGCAGCGTGAACTCGCTCACGCCTTGGCTCCGCACCGCACAGATCCCAGAACCCAGCCCGGTGCCGGGGCTCACAGGGTGGGATGTGGGCGCGCTCTGCGCCGGCTCGGCCTCACCCAGATGCTCTCGCTGGGAGCACCCCACATCCCGCTGCCGAGCTGGGTTTGGCCGAGCCGGTGCGTCCAGAGCAGCAATAACCCTGGGCCTCGCACAGGCACGACGGCTCGCCCCGGAATTTGGAATAAAACAAAAGCCACTCCACGAGGAAGGCAGCAGGGGAATGACAAACCACACAACACATTAAAAAACGGCTCCCAATGCTCCTCAGCCTCTTGGCTCCCTTAGATGCCACTAACTCCGTACTACAAATGTCCATCCACATCAGACTTTTTATAATTTGTCTCTGTGGCATCTTTCCTGGGAAGTTGTTCTGCCTCCCGCACTGAGGAGCAACAATCCCCACACTGCAGAGGGGATGGAGGCGCAGGGAAGAGGGAAAGTCACAGCCTGCCAACCCCCAAACCGCACCGCAAGTGCTTCCTTCATTCCTTGATACAGCCCCACAGGAAGAAGTTAAATCCAGTGATTATTGATTAACTTCCCCATTTAAAACAAATAATTGTGAGAGCACTAAAATCTCTCTCACCTCTGAGCAATGCTGACAAGTGCCCCAGCCCTTTGGGAAGGTTTCTCTTGCTGCAACAGGCGTGGATTCGGTGAGGAAGCCCTTCACAAACCCACTCCACACATACCACAGCTGTGGCTCGTCACACGTTACTCACAGAAACACATCCAACCTTTTGTCCTCTTCCCTCACACCTCTCCGCCCCTGATGAGCATTAATTACCATCCCTGAGCAAGCAAGGGCAAACCCTTCCATCCCAGCAACTTGTTTCCGAGCTCACCAAACCCTTAAGCAAGCTGTGCTGGCACAGCCACCATGGGAAGTTTCCTCCTCCCAGTGATCACAAGGTACTTTGCGCCTGAACGCTCCCACAGTCGTTTATATATGTAAATTCACTATTTTAAGTTGCTGTTGTTATCTGCAGTCATGTCTGAGTCTTTCTCTAAAGCGTGACTTTAAATGAGCTGTCTAGATGTGACAGAAAACGGAAGGAGAACAGGCAGGAGCCACATCCCTGGCTCGGGCTCCGAGAGCTGCCGATCCGCGCACAGACCCTCAACTGCGTGATGACAAATCGCCTGGGATTTAAGAAGCACACAACCACGGCACAGACTGAAATCCCACTCAAATTCAAGCAAGAAGTCAGAGACTATTATCTCTGCCGAGCAGAGACTGCAGCGGAGCCCCAGGCCCTGGGCTGACTCTGCAGGAGCAGACCCCTTGACGTTCATACAAATCAAGAGCAGCCTCCAATTCGCACCGAGAGCGATGAAGTTCCCAAGGGGAGTTAAAAACCTCAGAGGTGCTGAAAAGCCTCTGCTCTTCCAGCCCACGCTGAGTGGGACGGCAGCAGCGCTGAGTGCAAGAGCTGGAAACCAGCACTTCCACCCAGATCTGCACCCAGTTACTTCCCCTCACTGCTTCGTAAAGTTTCACCACGGGTTAAAGAGAAGTTGGGGATGACAGAGGGAGTGATTAAATATTACTGTTATTATTTATAATGCCTAAAGCCACTAGCAACTTGGAGCAGAAGTTTCAGGGGGATAAAAAAAAAAAGCATCGAGGGATTACTGACCCCCAGCAAACAGCGTATGTTGAAGAACCGCTGCTCAGCAGCCCACCAACCGAGCACATTACATAATACCTCCGGTCTTTAAGTAGGTATTTTAGGCAATTACAAAGCGTGAGGGGCACCAGATGGCTCGGGGGGGTTGGCAAAGCCTAGTCAGAAATGACAGCGTAACGGCATGAGGAAAATCAGCGGAAAGAGTCTCCACACGGGTCTCTGCGACGCTGATCCTGCCGCGTCCCCCAGGCGGGCCGCGCTGCGGGGCCAGCACGGAAGGCAGAGGCCGGTGTGCACCCGCGGGGCCCGGGGCTGGCGGAGCTTGTCCCCCGTGTCCCCGGGAAGGCCGCGGCCGGGCAGCGGTACCTGGTGCGATCCCATCCCCCGCGGCCGCGTCTCCGGGCCGGGATGCCGACACACGGGGCAGCGCAGGCGGCTCATCCTGGGCAGCGGCTCCGCGGACGATCGGCTGCTGAGGGAGGAAGGAGAAAAAAACCGAACAAAATAAATAAAAAAAAAAAAAAAAAGAGGAAAAGATGACTTTCCTGCGCGACGGGGCGCTCTCGACCCGCAAAGCCGCCGGTGCTGGCGAGCCCGGGGGGGCGGCGGAGGCCCCGGGCAGCCCCAGGGGCCCAGCCCGGGAGGAGGCGGCGGCTCCCGGTGAGGGGCTTGGGCCGGCGACTGACCCCCCCCGACCCGAGCGGCCGCAAAACCGGCCCGAGAGGCGCCACTCGCTCGCCGGGGGGGTCGGTAGGTGCCGGGAAAGGCCGCGGGGGACCCAGCGCCTGGCGGTGCGGGCGCGGCGCTCACCGGAGCGGGGCCTGGGCGGAGCGGCGGGCGCAGGCCCGGGCTGCCCGCGGCGCTTGCCTGACGGGACTGAGCGACGGGAAGGGCCTGCTCGCCCGCGAGCGCCCCCTGCCGGCCCGGCGGCGCAGGGGCGTGGCGTGATCGGAGGGGCGTGGCCTGAAGTGGGCGGAGCGTGGCGAGAGGCGTGGCCTCGACGCGACCGCCCGTGGGGTCTGCGGCCAAAACGCCTTCTTTATTTCTCTTTCCCTTTCCTTTTTTTAATTTTTCCCGTTGTTAATCGCTTCTGCCGGCGCAGGCTCCGCCGGGGCGGTCACACCGGGAGCGATCTCCGCGCCGGTCCCGCCACCGCCGCCTGCTCCCCCGCCAGGGAAACTGAGGCACGGCCTTGCGTCCACGTCCCCGCCCCGTGTCCCCTGCCCACGGCCACCCACCAACACCCGCTACGGCTGTTTGATGCCACCCGCGGCTTCACCACGCCAGGAGTGCCCCTCCGCGGGGCCCCACGCCCACGCGGGGTGGCAGAGCCCCAGCCCCAGCCCCGCCCACAGACAGGACAGACGGACAGATGGAGCGGATGGTTTTTAATGCCGGGAGGCGGGGGCGTGTGGGGACACAGCAGCAGGACCCGTCCCTGCCAGCATCTGTCCCTCAGGGGGTGTGTGGGGGGGGTCCCCGCCATCCCGAGAGGGACAGGAGCCCCCCGCAGCCCCCGCGTCACCCAGGGGGGACCCTGCCTCGCCCAGGCTCTGCTGCGCCGCCGCCGCCCCCTCCTCCAGTGCCAGCTCGCCACCGTCAGTGACTCCGGCCCCCGTCCTGCCATCCTGGATGACACTGACCTGGGCGGGCAGGGACCCCCTGGGGGGGCTGCCCCCGAGGGGGCCGGTGGCACCGCCACCACCATCAGCCCCCGCTGACAGCCCCCCCGGGGACCCCGCGCCCCCTTCCTCCGGCCTCTTCCGCGGCCGTCCGCGTCTCCGCTTCTGTGGGACGGCATCGCCGGCCGGCTCCAGGGGACGTTTGGTGGCCTTGGGGCGCAGGGAGTCCTGGAGGCCAGGCCCCTCGCCGCTGCCCCCCACGCTCCGGGGGTTGGCGGGGCTCTCGGCCGGGGGGACGCCCACGCCAGGGAGCAGCACGTTGAGGACGGGGACGGCGGCTTGCTGGCTCAGCAGCCCCGCCGGCCCGTTGGCCCCCGGGGCCAGCCCCAGAGGCAGGGAGGGGGAGGCCGTGCCCACCGGCAGCGGCAGGGCCACCTTGACGGTGCCCCCCAGGGGGGCGGCCGTGATTTTGGGTGCCAGGACAGGAGGGGAGGAGCGGACGGAGGCGGGACCGGGCGCCGTCGGTCGCTCCCCCGCCGGGATGCGGGGCAGGAGCAGGGGCAGGCGGGCGACCAGGGCGTTCACCTGGGGGCTGCTGGCCGTTTTGGGGGGCTCCGGGGGCTTCTTCTTCTCGGGCCGGGGCGGGCCAGGGGGCTTAGGGCCGCTCTCCTTCTTGATCTGCAGGCAGAGGCACTGGCAGGGGGGACACCGCAGCAGCGCGGGGCTGCTTCCCCGAACATGTGCCCCCCAGGGTGAGTGGGGGGCCCGGCTCCCCACCCGGCTCCAGTGGGGTCTCACCTGCCCCTGGCTCCTGTCGCTGCTCTCGGAGGCGTCCAGGCCGTTCTTCTTCACCGTCGCCGGGGTCCGACTCTCACGGTGGATTTTCTCTGTGCTCTCTGGGGGTGCACAGAAGGCGACGATGGGGGGACAATCCCCCTGGGCTCCTCGGCGGCTCAGCCACACCGTGGGCCATTGGAAGGGGACCCTGTGTCCTGGGGGACCCTGTGTCCCAAACTCCCTGTGCCCCTCGGGGGTCCGAGTGAGCCCCATGGGGGGGTGAGCGGGGCCGGGGCTCCATCCCACCCACCTGAGACCACCATGGCCATGACCAGGTCGGCGCGGGCCGAGCGGGAGCTGATGATGTGCTGCTGGATGAGGAACTGGGCCACCTCCACGATGTTGTTGAAGGAGCGCTTGAGGATCTTCTCGGCCCAGTCGCAGGTCAGGGCGCAGGCCGCCTCCATCACCTCGCTGTTGTAGGACTGCACCAGGTCCGTCAGCTCCGACTGCTGTCGGCGGGACGAGCCGTGAGCCCCCACGGCCCCACACGAGACGTCCCGGATGCCAACAGGGCCTGACCCTGGCAGCCCAGCACGTCACGAGCCTGCACGGGCAGGCAGGTCCCCATCCACCCCTGGGGAGGCTCGCGGGACAGCGCAGAAGCTGCTCCCGGAGAGGGCATCCCTCCACCCGCAGCCTTCGTTAGATCTAACGAGCGAGGAGGTTCATCACCCCGCCAAAAGGCCAGGGAAACCCAAGCCACGAAGGCAGCAGGGGACTTACGGTCTCCGTCACTTTGAGGTCCAGGCTGGGCAGGGGCGGCAGGCTGACCACCGTCTTCCTCCGGATCCCGCTGTAGCAGTATGTTTGGCAGGGTTAAGGAGTTTCGCTGTCACGCGAACACGGTGGTGGCAGGTCACAGCTCGAGGGGCTGGGGCGGCGGGGCTCGCGGTGGGCTCGTCCCGGAGGCGTGAGAGCAGCCGGCCCCACGCCCAGCCAGGATACCCCTTCTTGGGGCGATCCCTGCCCCCCGTGAGCTACCCCCAGGCTGCCCCGAGTGTACGGCAACGACGGGGCAACTCCAAACCCCTCTCAGACAACCGAGCTGAACCGCCACGAGCCAGAAAAGCAGGAACCAGACCCTCTCAGAAGCTACAAAATACCGCCTCGTCCACAGACTTAGGAAAAACTGGAGAAGCAGCAGCTCTCGCCATCAGTCCCAGCAGCTCCCCGGGCTTGCCTGGCCAGCCGGGCGCACGCAAGGATATTTTGATTGTCCTCGGCCTCCCAGCCGTCGGGCTTTGATGTTTGGGAAGATCTCCCGGATGATCTTGCCAAAGTTGGCGGCGCTCAGCGGGCGACAGCAGAGGTTATCGCAGTATCGCCTGCCGGGGAGAGCCGCGGGTTACAGCCGCCGAGCCCTTCTCGCTGCCCTCCGGACGCGCCGGCTCCTCCCCACCGACGCGGCTCATTTCAGGGACCCAGGGTTGGGCCGGGCCATTCCCAAACTATCCCAGGCACTCGCTGCCCTCCGAACCGACCTCCCCGCCGGGCTTCGGCAGACAAACCCGGCCCCACGGAAGGATGCTCCTCGCGCCAGGCCAGCCCCTGCGCTCACTTGTAGGCGTCGTAGACGTCCTGCTTGGGCAGGCAGGTGTCCGTGTGCTCTTCCAGGTGGTTCCGGATCCAGTTGCACGCGTGCATGTACTCGGCCGTGCTCAGCGAGCTCAGGTCCAGGCTACCGCTGCTCCCGCGGGAGCGCGACACAAACATTGGATTAGCAGAGAAGCGGCACAAGCAGGACAGGAGGAGGCAGAGCTGTGACAATCTCCCCCCGGCCTCTCGCGATCCATGTTCCCACCATCGTCCTCACAGCCCCTGCTCTCCCAGCCACGGCCCCGGCTCGCTCCAGCACCCACCTCTTCTCCCCCAGGCTCGGTCCCGACGGCAGCTGGAGGTAGAGGTAGAGCTTGTCGCTGTCTGAAAACTTCTGGACATCTTGCTATGGTCAAAGGGTCCACAGGGAGTGGGAGGACGGACCAGAGACAAAGAAAGGTTAAGGATCCAAAATAAGGAAAAGCTGATGCAGGCGGCGCTCGCGCTGCCCTCTCAAGGGCAGTAACTGATGGGGCACTGAAACCAGAGCGGCTTTGCCAGCACAAACGCAGCCACATGCGAGGGACCCGCGTAAATGAAGTCCCAGGAGCTGTCCCTCGAGGGGACTGGAAAGGGTTGTCCCACCCAGGGCTGGGGGGGCAGGGTGACCCGGGGCTTCTGGGGCTAATCCCCGCAGGCAGATCCTGACCCCATGGGGAAGAGGATCAAGCAAAACCTGGGGTTCAGTTCAGCTAGGAGAGGGGAGCTGGAGACGCGTCGTTCCCTCACCCTCAGCACAAGGTGCCGCCGAGGCACTCACCAGGATGGAGTCGACTTTGCTCTGCACGGATTTGCTGCGCGGGACAGAGACAACAGGCATTAGCGCAGAGGAGCAGGGTGACCCCGCAGCGCCCGGGGCACCCCTCAACCTGCCTGGCTCTGCCACAGCCGCCGCCCAGGGCTCCCGCCCTGTCCTCGGGACCCCCCCGCGCCCCACACGCGAGCGGCGATGCCAAGACGGGGGCACTGGAGCACCAAGAGCCGACGGCCGCCTGCACCCACGGCTCGGCGTAGCCCGTTCTCCCCACGCACCGGCTCTCCCTGCGCACCCACAACCCCGCTCCAACCCCAGGGAGAGCAGAGCAGGCGTAAAACCACGTCCCATGGGATCACAGCAGACCAGTCTGCGCTACTGGGAAGCCCTGAATTGATTCTGCACCCAGAAGAGGCAGGGGCTGCGCTCTGGGTGCAGTGCCAAGCACAGGACCGAGCAGGACAGGCCTGAGGCCGCTCCTCAGCACCAAAGCTGCGAGGCACCACAACGCTTATCCCTTCAGTCCCTGGGGCTGCAAATTAATGGACCTTATTAAATTAACCCACGTTTGGTAACGCTCAGATTAACTGGAGGAGCTGCCCGGGGAAAAGCGAGCGCTGCCCTTACGAGATGCTGCTCTTCAGCTCCTGCAGCAGCGTGCTTGACTCGGTCGTGCTGCCCCGGGAGCTGCTGGGTGACAAACTTCCCTTTTCGGTGGCTCGGGTGCTCAGCTCTTCGTCAGCCATGACATTTGGTTCCTGTTGGGAGGCGAAAAACAAAAAAGTAAATTTAAAAAAAAAAAAAAAGGAAGGAAAAGCCTTCAGTTGTTGAGCCCCCACTGGGCACCTGTAGGGCAAAGCGGGGCGGCTACGGGGCTTGGCGCAGCCCAAAACTCACCCGCCCTCAGCACCCTGGTCCCAAGATGCCCCAGCTCTGCAGGCTGAGCTCCGGCAGCCGGACACAAGCCACCGAAGGACGCAGAAATGGCCCCGGTGGTCTCAGGAGGGGGGGGCTTCGGCAGCAGGGACTGCCACCGGCTCCGGGTACCCCATTCCTGGCAGGGGACAAGGGCGCTGGGGGGGACACCGGAGAGCAGCCCTGGCCCAGCGTGCCCAGGAGGGGACCAGAGGGCAAGTCCCCACAGGCCTGGGGGTGCTGAGGGGGCAGTCCCACGGGTCCTGGGGCACGGGTGCAAGGCCCCAGGGGCGAGAGGGACATGACAACGGGGATGACACGGGCAGCTGGAGGGCAGAAATCCCCGGGGGGTGGGGGGACATGGGGCAGCGGGAGGGCACAGGTCCCCTGGGACAGCGGGAGAGCAGAGGTCCCTAGGGTCGGGGACAGTGGGGGGACAGGTCCCCAGGGAGACGGGGACAGGGACACTGGGAGGACAGAGGTCCCCAGGGACGGGGACAGGTCCCTGGGGGCCGGGGGTGCCCGGGGCTCCGTGACAGCGCTGCCCCGCCGGTGCCGGCTGCCGGGGAGGGGACGGGGGCCAGGGACAGCCGCGTCCCGGGCAGCACCGGGCCGGACCGCCCCACCCCACGCACCCCCCCGCATCCCGACCCGCACCCACCTGCGGGCGGCTACAGCCGGGGCGCGGCCCGCCTCATGCCGGGCCGGGTCGGGCTCCGGTTCGGGCTCCGGTTTGGGCCGGTTCGGGCCGGTTTTGGCCCCGCCACGTGCCGCTGCCCCGCGCGCAACAGGAACCGAAAGTGCTGCGCCCCACCGGGACGCGCCCGCGGGCCCCGCCGGCCGCTTATTTTCTGATTGGCCGCGGCGCCGCCGGTCTGCCCGGATACTGAGCTTTCCTTTAATGCGATTGGCTGCTCCGCCTTTCCTACCCGGATACAAGCGGGATCGGGCTCCTCCGTGGCCGCGCGTGAGCTGAAGTCTGCCTAGTAACAGGCTTCTGATTGGTGGGGCGGGAGGAGGAAGCGCGGCTGTCAGTGAGTCCGGGCGTGCAACGGGGGGGGGGGGGCGGAGCCTACGCTGGCGTGTGCGCGTGCAGCGGGTGTGCGGGCACGTGGGGCGCGGGGTGTGCAGTCCACGTGCAAGGCGTGCGAGGGCGCGCTTGGGCGTGCGCGATGCGTGTGCAGCGGGCGTGCGCGCAGCACACGCACGGTGCGGGTATAAGCGTGCACAGCCCGTGTGTGCGTGCGTGCGTGGGTGCGTACGCAATACGCGTGCAGCGTGTGTGTCCACGCGGGCGGGCGTGTAGCCTGTGGGGAGGCAGGTGGTGTCCGTGCAAGCCCGAGGCTCCCGCTCCCGGCCTATAAACCAGATTTTGCTTTTTTCAGGAGGAAACGTGGTGCTGAGCCAGGCGGCACATGGGGCGCGTCCCGGGGCTGCTCACAAACTTTGTTTTCTGGCTCCTGAAAACAGTTTAAACCCAAGATTTTGAGGCAAGGAGAGTTGCTGCTGCTGCTGCGGGCAACAACCTCTCGGTTTTATTTAAGCAAGCGCAGGATGGGGCGTGGGCGGTTTGCTGAGCGTGTGAGACTCCCGGAGCCTTCGCGCACGGGGATTTTGGGGTGCGGAGAGGCTCTGGGGGCGGCAGGAGGCGGCTAAACCCAAATGTCGGAGGTGCAGTCCCCGCCGGGGTAGCGGATCTCGTGCGCGAGGCAGGGCCCGTCGGGCTCCTGCCCAAAATCCACCAGGAAGCTCCGGTTGGCTGTCAGGCCGCCCCGCTCCGTGTCCACGTCCAGCTGCAGCATGACGGAGCCGTCCCTGTGGAGCGGCGAGAACGGGGAGGCTGGGGGGAGCCAGACCCGCCCTGTGCTGCCCCGGGAGGGGGGGACCTGCCCCTGCCTCCATGGAGCTGCCGAAATTCAGTCCCCGAGCCGCAGGCTCCGCGCCTCCCGCCCGGCGAGCTCGTACCATCACCCTCGTTAGCAGTTTTCTTACTTGATGAGGTCGGGGTAGAACTGCCTGTCCCAAGCGCTGTAGAGGGACGTGGTGACGTACAGCCTCTTCCCGTCCAAGCTGAGCTGGATCATCTGGGGTCCCCCCGACACCCTCCTCCCCTGGGAGCGGGGCAGGGGAGCAGACACGTTGCCGGGGGTCGCTGCTGCCTCCCCCAGCGTGGCAGGGGGGCTGCCACGTCCCTCCCGGGGGATGCGGCAGAGCAGAACCCCGGGGACCGCTGCCCAGCCCTGCCCAGGCCGGGATGTGGGGGATAGGGCCGAGCTCACCTTGATGAAAAACGGGTCTGGCTGGCTCTGCAGCTCTTCATCCCTGCACACCGTCACGGGTCCTCCCTTGGTGATGCTGCCACCCAAAAAGATCTGCAAGAGACCAAAGGTTTGGGTGGCCAAGACAGCGAGGAGGGTCGGATCCCAGCTGTCCCCGAGAGATGGAGGAAAAGCGTCGGGATGCGACCGGGGACCTGCTGCTGCCTCACCTGCCCCACCAGCTTGGGCTTGCGGGTGTCGGAGATGTCGTACTGGCGGATGTCCCCGTGCAGCCAGTTGCTGAAGTACAGGAACCTGTCGTCCAGCGAGATGAGGATGTCGGTGATGAAGCCTTGGGGAGGGTATGACAGAGCTGCAGGAACAGGTGGCAGCGCCGGCAGCGCCCGGGGGAGCTGGGGAGCACCTCGGGGCCCGTCTCTGCGGGGACGCACTGACCTGGCATGTCCGGGAGGAGCCATCCCTCCACCTTCTTGCTGGGGACTTGGATCACCTTCTCGGCCGCCCAGTCTCCTCGCTGCAGCAGGTGAGGGACAGAGAGCGGCCCCGGGGGGCTCAGCGTGCGCGGCAGAGTCAGGATATGGCCCGATGCTGGGCGGATGCCGCGTGTGCACATCCACCACCTCTAGTCTCTAGGGCTGCAGCCCAGCTACTTTGCCAGCACCTCTGGCTCTGCGGAGCCACAGGGAAGATGGGCTCTGAGACCCGAGGAAGGGCTTTGGGGGCCAAAAACTTGGCTAATTTTCCAGCTAGATTAGCTGGTTTGGTGAAAGATGTTCTGTCTCCTCACCCAGTTTGTCATTACGCACAACAGACACCAAGAAGACTATCACTTGGGCCGTTCTAAATCCACAACAAAGGCGTAAATAGATCTCCTTTAAATGAAATCATTTCAGTCTAAACTGCTGCCAGTCAGAACGAGTCCTCTGGGGAAATCGCCCCAAGCCAGCTCTGGGTGCGGAGGGGTGGCTGCGCGGGGCGGGGAGGCGGCGCGTGCACTGGTGGGCACTGGCGCCGGGCTGGGAGGGTGGTGGGGGATGCGGGAAGCGGGATGCTGCACAGGGTCATGCAGCTTGGTCAACCAAGGGGCAGCACCCCCTCTGCCCTGGCCCCGGGGGAGCGCGTACCTCGGTCCTGTAGAAGCGGTGGATGGCACTGCTGATGGTGCAGCCCACGTAGCCCTCGGCGGCGGCGGGGTTGTGGAGGAAGCGGATCTCCAGGGGGGCCGCGTCCTCGCCCACGTCGATGGCCTGGACGTAGGTGTGAGTGGTCCAGTCCCACACGTTGAGGCGGCGTCCATAGCGCCCTGGGAGGGGGGTCGGGGGGGGTCAGAGGGGATGCTGAGGGGTGCAGGGTCTCAAGCAGTTGTGCCACGGGTTCAGGTGAGTCCTCAGCCCCTGTGGAAGTGACTCCCCGGTCTCTGCACCAGCACATGCCGGTTGCTTTGGACCTTGGCAAAATCCATGGGAAGATGCTGAGCATCCAGTGGGACCGTCTCGCTAGGATGGGGCTGGGAAGGGCAGTGGAACCTCGGAGGGGGAGCTGGGCTGAGATGGGGCTTCATCCTTCATCCCTGTGGCCAAAATCCCACCCCACGTATGCCTCAACAGCGGCATTTATGGACTGCCTTGAGTTGAGCTTCTGGTGCTTGCATCTAAAGAATGTTCACAGTAAATGAGCTGGACTTGCCTTTTTTAAACCCGTGGAATCTCTAGGGACTGGCGTGAAATTCATTTTGCAAGCAAAGTGTCTTGGACAGTTTTATCTATGCATATTAGATGCCAGCTCTCACTAGCAATGGAAGAGGGTTGAAATTTGGCCTTCTTGCAGTCCTGCTCAGCATCTCTCTCCCGGAGTATTTAACCAGCTGTTTTCTCACCTTTCTTCAGATCATTTGGGTCAAATCCATATCCCAGGCATTTTGGGATTCCCCACTCAGTGCTGATCAGGACATTATGGCGTGGCTGGTACCAGAAGTCATAACCCATTGGGGGCGTTTTGTCCCCTTTCTCCCAGTTCCCCTTGATCTCAAAGGTCTCTCCATCCAGCAGAATAAAGCCGCCTGATGCAAAAACAAAACCACGTCAGTAGTGAGGAAATCATCGTACATGTTATAAAACAAGCAGCAACAGACAGATCAGCCCGCTGCAGCCTGGGCTGCTGAACGGGCTGGGAGACCTGGATGAAGCCTCCAGGACAGCTCTGGGATTGGGGATGTTCCTCCTGTCCCAGCACCCTCTCCCTGGGGCACGGGGGTACCTTTCCCGCTGCCAGCCGGGTCTCCGAGGGTGCTGATCATGATTTCACCGCTGCCCAGGCAGTGGGAGGTGTGGGGGTAGCCCAGGCTGCACTTCCAGAAGACGTCCTCTGAATTAATAACCTGCCGGGAGTTCACAGGCACCGTCACGTCCCCCTGTGCCGGGCTGTCCCCGGCGAGCAGCGTGGACGCAGGTTCACAAGCCTGGTGTTACCCCACGGGGCAGCCGGGCAGCTCCCGCCTGACCTCCGGATGGGGCTTGCTGTGCAGCCAGAGGCCACAGTCCCGGTCCTTTAGCCTTTAATGTGTGTCAGCACCACCTCCCCGGTACCTTGAAAAGCCTGGGAGCTCGCAGGTCGGTCCCCACGTCCACCACGTAGATGCGGGAGGAGATGAAGCTGGGGAGGATCAGGCGGTTCCGCTTCTTGGTGGCATCCCCGAAGCAGCTGCTGCAGGCGTTCCAGCCCGAGTGGTGCAGCTCGTCCCCCAGGTTGGGCATGGGCAGGCGGTGGATCACCTGCAAAGTGCCAGCCCCTGCTGACGCTGGTCTTTCCTCTGCCAAGTGCAGGCTCGGAGGCAGACCGGGGAGCCCAGCACCTCGCAGACCCCACTGCAGGGTCGGGACGCCTCAGGCGAGCCTCAGCCCGCGCTGGGGAGCGGTGGGGCACAAGGGATCCCAAGGAGGGGGTGGGAAGTGGGTTTTACACGTATTTTGTAAGCACAAGAAGGCTCAGAGTCTTGGGGAGAACTGGACAGGCATCAGCTTTCAGGACTGAGCCAGCAGCTTTGGGGAGCACGAAGGACAAGCACTGAGCTGTTCCCCAGGACAGTTTAGTAGCAAGATAAAGTGTGTGGAACCTGGCAGTAGTGTGGAGATTTAGGGTTGACATCCACAGTGGCCAGAAAGTCGGGTTTCTTCCTCCCAGTGTTCCTGTAGATGCAGGGTACGTACACGATCTCCTCCCGGGGACCTTTCAAGACAGAAACGTTGCATGAGCATCAGCAGGAACCACCTCTGACAGAATAAAAACCTTGCAGGGGTCTCTGGTCAGCCCAGATGTCCTTCCTGGGGAGCCGACGTGTTCCCCCATACATGTGGGGCAGTTGGATCTCCACCTCTCGCCATGCCGGAGGCACTAGGCTGGGCTCTGTTTGGAGGGGGCTGCCCTGCAGGGGCTTGGCCTTAGTCAGACCCCTTGCCCTGGGAAGGCATCTCTGGACCTCAGAGTCCCTAAGGAAGTCCATGGCTTTGGGATCACCCATGCCTGCAAGGACAGCCCAGCCCTCCCCCAGTCCTATCAGTCTCGTGAATCAAACCACATCACGTCTCGTTTCCAGCACATCTACACAGAAGAAGCCTTGAAAACATGAGAAGTGCTTGCCAGACTGAAGTCAAAGGCAGAAGTCTCCCCCCAGCCCCCGTGCAGTCCCACCGTCCTCCCGAGCAGTGAAAATCTACCGTGACACGGTCGTGCAAGAGCTCCCTGTCTGCAGGGCATCGCACTGGGAAAGGGAGAAGGGCTCTGGCCCAGGGACGTCCTGCTGCGCCCTGGCTGCCACGCTCCCTGCTCCCCAAACAGGAGCTGCTGCCCTGGTGCACCCCCCGCTCCCCGCAGCGAGTGTGACCAGCTGTGCTGGGAAGCGGCTTTGCTCTGGGACCTGGGCACTGCTCAGCCCTCAAAGCAAGGGCACGCAGACCCCACGGAGCCTCCTCACTGCGGAGGTGGTACTCGCTCTTGGTTATGTCAGGATAGAGTACTGCCAAAGCGAGGGCTGGTGGGGAGGAATTGGTTTAGGAAATGCTGAGGAAGAGAGAACAGTGGAAAACAGAGAGAGAGGTGATTTGGGACCTTTGGGTTTGCTCCAAACCAGGTAATAGCTGGCTTTGCAACACAGTGCCTTTGTAAACCTACACACAGCGGTGCCTGTGTCGGTCTTGGGCTTGAGAGCAACTGCCAAGCCCTGAGGGATCCCATCCCTGCAGCTGCAGTGGCACCAAAAGTTGGGGTGTGGGACACGGCCACACAGCTCGTGCACCTCCTGAGGTACCCAAGGGCCACTGAGGAGCTTCCCACCCCCTGCTCGGGAGCCTGACCTGCCAGACCCTGCACGGACGAGCTGCTCAGGTGCCAGAGTTACTGGGTGCTGCTGAAGCAACCAGGTAGTTCCCAAGGGAACTTGCCAGAGTAGCAGAGTCAATGGGATTTGTGCTATTTGTTATTAATTTAAATCACTGTCCAGCCCTGCTAACACGTAGGGATGTTTTACAGACTCATCTCTTCATTGTTGTTTTCTTGATTCAAAGACGTTTCAGGGATAGGAATGACAGGTCATGAGCAAGCTCCAGAGCTCTCAAAGGTTTCAGGGATGTGTTTGCTAAGCCCTAGAGAGGAGGATTAAGGGAGGGATAGCCAGAGATGATGCATTCATCAGCCTCTTCACATCAGAGCACCCGTGTTTCGGCAATGCAGCAAGAAGGATTCTCAGGCAAAGTGTCTGGACACGTAAGGAAGCAGCCCACGAGGCTGGTTTTTATACAAGGAGGTTTTGGCACATTGTGATCCCAGCCATCAGGAGTGGAGTGCAATGAAAAATCAGGATGGTCCCCTCTCCCTCCCCGAGTTTAGCTCCGGTGGTGTTGTCGTGTGGCTACAGCAATACAATTGCCTCTGAGAAACCTAAAAATCCCACTTGGTTTTTCACAAGGAAGCCACAGGTGACTTTGCTGCAGGTTATGACCCATCCCAAACCACCATAAAACCTGAAAAGGTTTGTTCTGACACCAAGCTGCCATTATGCAATTGATGTTCGGCCTCAGGACAGGCCAGAAGCGAAACCATCACTTCCCTAACGCTTGCTGGGAGTCTCCTCGAAGAATGGAGTTCATTAATAATGCCCTCTTGAAAGCATTGTTATAATCTTCACCTAAATCACAGGCAGCGCAGGGCTCTTCCCTGCCTGCCCCAGCTTTCAGACTTGCCTTTCATCGCATCCAGAGGTGATGCAAAGCCAGGACCACACTCTCCACACATTTCTGCATTGGGAAGAACAGAAACAAACAGAAATTAGATGACAGTGAGTTCTTTTAATCCCCTTTTCACGAAGGAACCACCTGCCGGAGTGGCTGCGCATGCTCCCACTCTATGGCAGTGTCCGGGGTGAACCAGGATGCCCATGTGCATCCAGGTGACCCCCAGAAAGGTTTGGGGCTCTGGGCAGCCAAAAAGGCCAGTGGTATGTTTCTAGTGCAGAAAGGTTCAAGGCTCAGAGCCGTGTCCCTCGCTTTGCCTCTCGTTGGGTCCCTGTGCTGGAGAGGAAGGGGGGCTCAACACGTGCGGGGGCAACGCCGGGCTCACGTGGCCTCAAGGAGACGCCGAGAGCTCTGCGGTTCTTCTGCGAGGAGGAGAAGGAGTGGAGGCAGCAAGGAAGAAAGGCAGTATGGCCGGGCTGCCGCAGCGGGAGCGAAGGGAGGGGAGAGGATTCTCCTGGGGGCTGAGTGGGGTCAGAGCATCCCCTCGCTGCAGGGCGAGGAGCGGGATGAGCTGAGGCACAGGATCTGCTCTGCGGCTCCTCCTGGCCCTCGGTGGGACGGCTGCACTTTGCTGTGCCTTGGTTTGGGGACATTAATGCAAAGCTTTTGCGTGGAAAGCCCTGTTTCCACTGAAGACACTCGGTGCTCGAGGCGTCAGCCTCCTCGCCAGCCCCTAGAATCATCCTGGGAGGCCCCATCACGCTGCTGCAGGTCTCCGGGGCACTATGAACCCTGCCAGTCACTCTCTGAAAGTCTTTAAAACTGTTGAGAAAGTTGTCCTTAATGCAGTTGAAGAAGAGCTTGTTAGGAAACAACCACCACCACCCAAAGGACCCGTTCTCCCCATTTAAAACAGCAAGCCTGAGGAGGTGGAGGAAAACCCCCAGCTAAATCACACGACTTGGCTTTGCTGTGTCAGCTTCTTACTTGATTTTATTCTTCCTTGTTTTATCACTCGTGTCCCTGCTCCTCCAGGGAAACACTCCTACCTGAAGCACTGAGGAACCACTCCCCCAGCTTGCTTCTCCCTTCACCCTGTCTTACTCGTGCAAAAATAGCCCCATTAAAGCCCGACTTTGCACTGAGGACTCCCTGCCATCGTGTATCTGACTACAGCAAGCACAGCCTGTACAAGTTGCAAATGAATAAATGAGAGGATAGTTAGCAGGCTTTTAATCATCACTCTACCTAAACGTTTCCTGGCACTTCTAGTAGCTTGAGAAAAGAAACCCTTTCCTGGCCAGAGAGAGCACCACGTTCATCCCCACGGTTCGTTTTAGTTTATGTTTTCTGGGTGTCAGAGGAACAAAACCACAAGACCCAGGTCCCAACGAGTTTAGGAGGACTCCGGAGCAGAGCCCATGGCCAGAAGGCAGCAAACCACCAGCAGTCCCAAGCCTTCTCCTCTTGAGAGAGAAGGGAACGGAGAGATCTCTTACCTGTGCTGGAGGCTGGGTTGGATCTCACCTGCTGATGAGCAGTGGAAGAAGATGATCCCGCCTGCATTCTGCCTGCTAGGAGCAAGTCAAGAGAGAAGATGCAGCTCTGCGGAGGTTCAAATATATAGGGAGCAGGATGGGGAGAAGGAGGGTTTGGAAAAAGGCTGCCAAGGGGAGGATCCACACACCCGGGGGTGTGGGAGGTGCCAGGGCAGCCTTACAGCACTGGAAACGTGCAGGCAAGTGCAGGGAAGCTATTCCAGTGCTACCAGAACCTTCCCCCCTCCCCCAGGAGCGGGGGCCGGGGCTGTTTCTGTACTGCACAGCACACGCTTCCTTGCACACTGGAGGAACGAGGGCTTTTGGCCTTGAATGGAAAGCAGGCTGCTCCTCTCCTGTGATTCCCTGCTGGAAGCAGTGTCTCGAGGTGTGCCATGGGGCGGACGGGGTGCCTGTGATGGGGGACGGGCAAGCACTGCATTCCCAACCACAGAAATAATTTTATGAGGTTGCAGATGTTAATCACGGCTGAAAATGAAAAGTGAGGATTGGGTTTCTTTTAATTGCAGGATGAGTGTTTACTGTGGGATGTTAATTTGCTGGCTGGGAAGAGGGCAGAAGCAATATAACAGTTATCCCACGACACATCTGACTTAGTCAGAGTCTACTACTGCTGCTGGCTGCAAAGCTGGGCGCCGGCTGCCTTGGCTTACGAGGGCAGCGCGGAGGATGCTCAGCCTTCCCAGGCACATCTTTGCTGGCGGTTTGCAGCCTTGTCCTCTCCAGTGCTCACCCCAGGTGTAGGCTCGGAAACCAGCAGTTCCGTCACTCTGCCATCAGAGGCTCTCAGCCCACTGCACCTGAAGGCTGACAGCAAAAACCGGAATGGCCTCGGCTCCGTCCCCCCCATGCTCACCGGCTTGGGCTCCTCTGTCTGTATTTGAAGCTCAGCACGGTGCTGTGCTGCGCGCTGAGATCCACCCTGCGGTGGCCAGTGCATCCCCCTGCGCCCCACCTTGCCTCTGAGCAAGGAAAGCTTCTCCAAGAGGCCCCAGAGCTTCAATGCAAAGGACAAGGCATATATAAGCAGCGGCCCAGCTTCATCTGGACTCGCATCCACCTTCCAGCCATCCTCCGCAGGAACGTCTGTGGCAGCTCAGCAAGATTGTCTCAAGGGAAGAGGGGAGAGGCCAGCAGCGTCTGTCCTCCTGGGGAGCCGCTGGAAGCGCCGAGGGACTGGAGGGGTGCTGGCCCCAGGGAGAAGCCCACCTGCCAAGCAAGGCCTCGAGGGACCCGAGGAAGCAGCCAGCAGCCGCCCCAGCTCTCCGCCTCCCCAGGTCAGGCACCCCCACCGCACTGCCCACGCAGCGGCCTCCACAGTCGCCAGCAGAACTCCCGCACGAGGCGGAGGAGAGGCCCCCGCTCCCTGCCCCGGGGACCTCGGGGCCCAGACACCCGGGAAGGGGCCCGGGGGGGGACGAGGGGCTTTGCTCGTAGCAGCAGATGCCCGTCCGCATCCAGCCGGCGCGGGCAGAGCGTGGCCCCAGGGCGGGAGCAGCAGCCGGGTCAGCTCCGTGGCGTCGCCTGCTGAGCCTCACGGCGGGGCTGCGGCTCGAAGCGTGGGCCGCGTCCTCGCCTCGCCGCGCGGCCACCTGCAAGTCCGAGCGGGCGCTCAGAGGGCAGCGCGAGGGGCGGCCGGCGCTGAGCAGCCCCGCCAGCACGGCCCCGCGCTGCGCTGCGGGAGCTCTGCCCTGCCCCGAGGCGCAGGGGGCCGGCCCCCCTCGCCAGGAGGGGTGTCCCGGCCGGATCCCGCTCGGCCACCGCCAGCCACCCCGGGCGCGGGCTGGCAGGGGCCGTCGGCGGGCCAGACGCTCCCTGGGACGGCGCAGAGGAGGAGGCACCTCCCCGAGCTCCGTGCTCGGCAGGCGCCGAAGGAAGGCGAGCTCGGGCTCCTTCCACAGCCACCTCAGCTGCAGGGACGTCCCCGGGGCAGGCGCCCAGGCGGGGCGGCTCGGCCGGAGCCCAGCGGGGTGCCACGCTCCGGCCGTCAGGGTGCTGAGCAGCAGCCCCCCCGGGGGCCCAAGAGAGGTGGAGCAGGGTGCTGGCCCAGGAGCGCTGTGAAGGAAGTCCATGGAGCTGTGTTCTTCCAAGGGAAGCGCACAGAGGGCCAAAACTCAGAAGGATCCTCTCGATGCCCCAGCTTTTGCAGCCTTCCAGCTGAGTGCGGTTGTGGCTGCAAGGCAGGCGGCCCCTTGGGAAATTGCTCGAGGCAACTGGGCCTCAGGGGAGGACGCGTGGGTGTGCAGCAGGTGCTGGAGGCCGGGGGTTGCTGCCCCGTGCCGCAAACAGGCTTCCAGTGTGTGCCTGGGAGCCCACGTCCCAGGCGGCACGCCGTCGGCAGGAGGACGATCTGCCACGCCGGTGACTGCCTGCCGCCTTTTGCCAAACGCAGAGCACGGTCTGTTGAGAATGGTGAGGGGGCTGAGGTGAGTTTGCCAACATCACCCGATCCAGTGTGCGCAGGGCGCTGCGGGCGAGCCCCCGAGCTGGACTCTGCCTCAGCTGCCTCAGACTCTGCTGCCCAGGGGAGCCGCTCAAGCTGAACCCAATATTCTCGCCAGCAGCAAGGCGGCCGCTTCCCAGACACCGGGGATCTCCCCGGAGGGTCTAAGCGCGTCCTTTCAGTCCCTCGCGGATCTTCAGGTAAGCCCGACTAAAGCCAAACGGTTGCTTTGCTTGATGACAGCACCCTGTCGCGTTGACGAGGTGCGTTTCTTTGGGGCAGAGAGGGGAGAATCGGCTGCCAAGTTCCCCTCTGCAATGCGTGCCTGCACGAACGCCCGCGACGAGAGAGCAGCCGAAGGCAACGTCTGCCGGAAAGTGCCAGGGAGACGGTCGGGCACTCCGGCACAATCCACGGCCCGTCGCAGGGCTTTGCGAGCCCCCGGTCTGACCGATAAGCACCGGTGACGTTCGTTTTCCCCTTAGGAAAATCTGACAGCCCTCGCTGAAATAAGACACGCGAAGATCCAGCTGATGCAAAGAGCAGTTTTATTCGCGTTTAAAGCAGCGCACAAGCGCAAACCAGTGTCAGGGAACAGGCACCGCTCGTCGAAAGAGAGCCCTCCGTCCTCGCCCGGCCGCGACGCCCCCCGAGCCGAGCGCGCGGGGAGCCAGCCCAGAGGGCTCTGGTGCCGGGGGAGGACGATCCTGCACCGAGCTGGCTGAAGAGCAGCAGCTCGGGCCAAGCGGGTGCTTCCCTCCCCGCCGCAGGGCGCTGAGCGCTCTGCACGGCTGCGCAGCCCGGCGACCGCCCCGGGCTCTGCTCGGGGAATCGCGAGCAGGGAGCGCTCGGCGCCGAGCGCGCCGAACACGTGCCCTGCGCCACTGGTCACTGGCTTGCCCCAGCCAAACCCTCGCCAGAAGGCAGAGCTTCCTCGCTCCTGGCAGCAGAAATCCCGACTCCGGCAGCGAACGGGGACCCCCCACCCAGTTACCCTCCGCTCCTTCTCCAGGGCTGCGCTACGGAAGAGGGAGAAGAAGGGAGTCTTGCCCGTGGCGCCTAGGCCCAGGTATCGGAGGTGCAATCCCCGTTAAGGAAGCGGATGCTGGAGGCGAGGCAAGGCCCGCTGGGCTCCTTTCCAAAATCCACCAGGAAGTTCTTGTTCACGGTCAGGCCTCCCCTCTCCGTGTCCACATCAATCTGCAGCATGACAGAGCCTTCCCTGCGAGGGGCCGAGAGCGCAGCCGTTACAGGCGAGCAGAGCGCGGCCCTGCGGGAGAGGCCCTGCCCTTCACCCTGCTGCTGCGTGCCGAGGAAGAGGCTTCCTCCTCCTCCTCTTGCCTTCGCCAGGGAAGAGAAGGCAGCCGAGGCGCGGGTCCGGCGCTTCTCCTCAACTCCCAGGGCACCCGAGGCAACCGCTCCGCACGCCGGGACGGGCGGGCTGGAGCTTGCCCCTGTGTGGAGACCCTCGCCTGCTTGGCTCAGCCAAAGCACCTCTGGGGGACGCACCCGCACCGGCAGCGGCTGTGGCAGAGACGGGGCCTGGCTCTGCCACCCGCAGGGGACTCGCGCCGCCCTCCGACCCAAACCCTTCCTCTCCCCCGAGCAGACCCCCGGCCCTGCAGCTCCGCTCCGGCAGCAGCTGCCCCTCGCCCGGCCAGAGATGCTCGCGAGCCCACTGCGTGTGAATCCGGACACAGGGGCCCCCCAAAAGAGGCCCCCTGCCCCCCGGCGCTCCTTACCGCACCATGTTGGGGTAGAACTGCTTGTCCCAGGTGCTGTAGAGGGAGTTGGTGACGTACAGCCTCTTGCCATCCAAGCTGAGCTGCAGCTTGCTGGGGCCGCCGTACACTCTCTTGCACTGGGGGCCCAACAGAGCGCAGGGCTGTCACCGCCTTCTGCCTTCGAGCAGCCGAGCGCCGGCGGAGCCGGAGTCCAGGGGCCTCCAGGGCAACGGGGAGGACGCAGGACTCACCTTGATCACCAAGGGCTCCGGCTGGCACTTCAGCTCCTCGTCCCTGCACACGGTCACGGGCCCGCACCGGAGGATGCTGCCTCCCACAAACACCTGCAAGCGAGGCAGTGGCAGCCGCGGCACCCGCCACCGCCCGCCCGCCGCCAGCCCCCTCCGCGGGGAGGGACCCAGCACCGCCAGCCCTTCTGCGCCCGCCTTACCTGTCCCACCAGCCGGGGCCTGCAGTTTTTGGAGAGCTCGTACTGGCGGATGTCTCCGTGCAGCCAGTTGCTCAGGTAGAGGAACCTGTCGTCCATCGAGATGATGTGGTCGGCGATGAAGGCTAGGGCACGGAAACAAAGAGCTCCAGAGAAGGCAGCACCGACAGCAGACGTGCCTCGCCTGGAGCCCAGCTCGCTCCGCTCCCCGCCGTGCCGCCCGCCGTGCCTCGAGCACAGGGGACCTGCCCCCGTGGGCAGGCTCCAGCCGGGCAGCCGGCTCCTCGCGGGGTCTGCACCCCCCCCCGCCCCTCCAACCGCCGCCGCTGCGATGGCACGGCAAGGCCGAGGCTCTGCGGGCAGCGAGGGGGCTCTGCCGGGCTGCGCAGCCCGAGGCGCCGCCGCCATCCCCTCCGGGGTGGAGGAGAGAGGAACCGCCACCCGCGGGCACACGGACCGGGCATCCTGGGCATGATCCAGCCCGTCACCTCCTTGGCTGGTATCCGGATCACCTCCTCGACTTCCCAGTTGTCTCTCTGCACGAGAAACACAGGCCCAG
The DNA here is from genome assembly GCF_018691265.1 of Tyto alba. NCBI lineage: Eukaryota > Metazoa > Chordata > Aves > Strigiformes > Tytonidae > Tyto > Tyto alba. Next base: position 24,232,981 of record NW_024881329.1, read on the forward strand.
CGCCGTGAGCGCGCTGGCTGGCCAGGCAGGAGCCCCCCCTGCGCCCCACGCGTGCACAGCCAGGCCAAGCTGCCCGGGGAAGGCCACCGCTGCACCCAGCTGCTACGAGCAGACGCGCTGAGGCAGCATCGTCTGACACCCACAGCCGGGCTGGGCTTCGGCGCCGACACGAGTCCCCGGGCGCTCATCCCCCTGCAGCTCACCGGGCCGCGTCGCCCCTGGCTGCTGGCAGAACACTTGCCTCGCACTTGTAGAAGCGGTAGACGACACCGCTCAGGGCACAGCTGACGTAGCCCTCGGCAGCATCGGGGTTGTGGAGGAATTTCACCGTCAGGGGCAAAGAGTCCTCCCCCAGGTCAAAGCACTGGGTGAGGCTGCGGCAGGACAAGTTCCACACGTTCAGGCGGCGCCCAAAGACCCCTGAGGAAAAGGAGAGCCCTCTCAGAACCGGGGGCCACTCCTGGGCACGAGTCCCTCCCCCAAACGCTCACAGGCAGGGACAGCCGGAGCAGCCCCTCGCCAGGACCAGCAGAGAGAGAGCCGACACCCAGGGAGCCGCGGGGGACGAGAGGGACCAGCCTGTCGCGGGGACGGACGCTGCACGTGCTGGCACCGGAGAGCTCCGTGCGGGGAGAACTCCGCCTGTCCCCTCTCCCTGACGGCACCCCCCCCTCCCACCAGCCCGCTGAGCTCTGCCTCGGCCCCTGCAGCCTTTGTCCCCCACCTTTCTTGAAGTCGTCGCAATTAAACCCACGTCCCGCTCGTCTCGGGACGGCTCCAGCAGAGCTGACCAGCACGTTGTGGCGTGCCTGGTAGCAGAAGTCGTGTCCGGTCGGCGGGGCTTCACACTCATTTTCCCAGTTCCCCTTCAGCTCAAAGGTCTCTCCGTCCAGCAGGATAAACCCACCTGTGACACAAAAGGGGACGCGGGGCAAATCGCACGCCCCGTTCGTGAACGGGTGTCCGGCTTTGGGCATTAGACCCGCTGAAAAGGCCAAGAGCTTCCGAACGCTTCGACCCCGAGACCCGCGGCTGCAGAGGCTCCGCGGCGCTTTGCCGGCTCAGGGGGTGTGTTTGTAGGTTCCTGTGCACGCTGAGCAGAAGTCCTGGACACCAGCAACGATCCCAACTTCATGCTCGTGAAGTGCTTCCAACGGCCAAGGTTCCTGTGCCGGCAGCACCCGCCCCACCCCCCTCTTCTCGAGCAGCCCCGGCTGAACAAGGCAGGCTAAGACACGCCACGTCACACCACGTCACGCCACGTCACGCCACGTCACGCCAAGACAGCAAGGCTGAACACCTGACTGTGCAGAGCAGCCCGGCGTTTCCTCGGACGCGGGTCTTCACGGCCCCGCGCTGCGCCTCAGGCTTGTGGGTGACTGTTGTGCTTGCCCCAGCACGGGAGGGCTGGGACGAGCCAACCAGCACCTCCCGGTTGCTGTCGGAACCCCCCCGAGGCCGCCGGCTTTGAGCCTGCTGTTTTTCTAAGAGGAATGACATCCTCGGAGTGATTACCAAAGGAAAACGTACCTTTGCCATTGCCGGCTGCGTCTCCCATGTTGGCAATCAGTATGTCACCGCTGGGCAGGCTGCGAACTGTGCAGAGGTGTGCCTTGTTGCACCTCCAGAAGACATCCACCGGCTCAATCGTCTGAAAAACGGTGACACACCTCCCCGCTTCAGCCTCCGACGGCTCGGCCCGAGTCCCACCCCCGGGCAGAGCCTTTGGCCACCAGAGCCCCCGCGACTCCCCGACGCGTGCCGGAGCTCGCGCTCCAAGCACTCGCACTTGCTCGGGCCTGCTCCTCCCTGCCGCGGAGCAGAGGGGCCTCGGAGCTCCCCTCTGCCCGGACGAGAAGCAGCACCTCTGCCAGAAGGGCTTGTCTGCCTGCGGCGGCACTGCCAGTCGTGCGGCTCCCTCCGAATGCCCCGGGCACACCGAAAGCCACGCAACCGTGACGGGAGCCTTCCTCGCTCGGAAGAGGAGAGAGCTGAGGGGGCAGCGCGAGCCGGCCCTCGCCGACCGGGGCGCAAGAGCAGATGAGGAGAGAACCCTTCTTCCCCACCGACCGCTGCAGAAGCATCCGTTCCCAACTCCTTCCCAGAAAGTTGCCTTTGAATCACCTCAGGCATACCTTGCACAGCCTGGGAGCCCGGCACTGGGAACCCACATCCACCACGTAAATGCGGGAAGAAATCAAACAGGGAAGAATCAGCTTGTTCCTTTTCGGTGTGCTATTGCCAAAGCAGCTGCAGCCAGCGCTCCACCCCGCGCTATGCAGCTCGTCCTTGAGGTTGGGCATGGGCAGGCGGTGGATCACCTAGGCAGTCGAGGGAGAGCCAGAGGTCACACAGGGAGAAAGGGGGACCCGGAGGCCGGCAGCACCTTAGAGGCGGCAGCTCCACTCCCTGCGCTAAAGCGGGTCTGTGGGAAGGTGAGAGCCTCAGTGTGCCTGATCAGTTCAAAGCCGCACAGCCGGCGCTTCTTTGCGGCCTCCAGAGACGGCAGTGCCGACGTCCAGTTCCGGAGGGCAGCAGGCGGGTTGGGTCGGTGCATAACAGAACAGCCCTGCCACCGCAGCACAACCGCAACACGCGGCGCTCTGCAAAAGCGCCGGCTGCCCGAACCCGCCCGGGGCACCGGAGACCATCCTCCCCCCTGAGCAGCCGCCGGCAGGGTGGCGCAGGGCATTCGGCGCTCCAAAGCTCACCAGCGGCACCGGATGCTCGGCAAGTGAGTTGGAAAGTGAGTCGGAGCCGGCTTCTCCCCGGGACACAGGAATGGAGAGGGTCCAGCCAGATCACGGACAGTGCAAAGAGAGCAGGAAGGTGATTCCGAGCAGGCAGCTCCCCTGCCTGGCACAGAACACCAGAGGAGAAGCAGGAAGGGGCGCTGCCGCGACAGAACGCGCGAGGGCTTTCCCAGACAGGGCTTGGCAGAACCCCACCAGGTAGCGGGGGAAAAAGAGCCACGGCCCTGCGGGTGAGATAGAAGGATGCGGGAAGGTGCAAGGCTCAGAGGGACAGCTGGCACGGCAGAGGGGCTACCCAGCAAGCTGGTTTTCCCCGGCAAAACAGAGGGAAGGTCCTGAACCTGGAGGCACTACGAAGACCAGAGCCAGCAGCGCGGCACCGGCCCCATACAGACCCCGCTGAGCCCCAGGTACCTGGCCATAACACGGCGATCGGGGGTTGAGATCGACGGTGGCCAGGAAGTCGGGTTGCTCGATGCATGTTTCCCTGTAGGTACAGGTCACGTAGGCCACCTCCTCTCTGGGAGCTGCACGTACAGAAAGCTTGTGTTAGAGCATGCCCTGAGCCGGCCAGGAAGGACGAGAAAAGCTTCAGCACGCTCTCCGCCAGGACCGAACTGTTTCTCTGCCCGCTGCAACCTTCCGCCTGGCGCGGTGAGCGCTCCCCGGCCCGGGTTCCCCTACGGACCCAGCGGCACGAGGACAACCAAAGCGCATCTCCACGCGGTCACAGCCGGCACGCGCAAGAGGACTTGCCTTTCACAGCATCCTGGCAGGTGGGGTACTCGTAGCACTGAGCTCTGCATCTGTCTGGTTTGCGAAGAAGAGAAGGACAAGATGAGAAACGTCCACGCCCCGAGAGAAGACTCTGTCCCTCCGGGGCCCCTCTCCCAGCCCTGCTGTCAGCGGGGACCTCTGGGACCAGCACCTCCTGGTGGTGTGACGGCACTGGCAAACCGCAGGTCCAGGAGAGGAACCCTCCCTAGAGCGCCGCCGGGGCTATCGCGCCCCAAACCCCCGCTCGGTTCCCTTTGGCACCCGCGGAGCCGATCCCCTCCCCAGCAGCAGGGCCGGCCGGCGAGAGAGCTCCCGCCGAGCACCACGCCAGGACGGGAGCTCTGGCCCGGCAAATACGTCTGCTCTGGGGCTCCCTGGGGACTCCCCAGCACGAGGGGAGGCTCCCCCCAGCACGAGGGATGCTGCTGCGGCCACCGGGCAGGAGCTTTCCGAGGCCAAACGAAGCCCCGGGGGCAGAACGGTAGCGAGACACAGGAAACCTCTGGCACCGGGCGGACAGAACGGCAGCCTGCAGTCCCCCCTTTCTCCTTCCTGCCGCGCTGCAGAGGAGCAAACCCGGCAGGCCCCCGGCGGGTGTCGAGGTGGGATGGCCGCAGGCTCCAGGCAGCGGCTGGAGCCGCAGCGGGGACGGGGCTACAAGGCTTGGAGCTGCTGGGGGCTGCGGGGAGGCGCAGAGCCTCTCTTACCCATGCCGAAGGCCGCCGGGATCCCTCTCCTCGAGAGCTGGGCTGCTGGCACTGGAGGTGCAGCTCGCTGTCGGCCGGGCTGGAGCGGGCTGGGCTGTGCCGAGGCTGCTCCCAGGGGCCTTATATACAGGGCGAGGGCTGGGGGAGAAGCGAGGTGCCACGGGAGGAGCCATCGCTCCTCGGCGTTTGGGAGGTGCCAGACCAGCGCTGCGGCTTGCTTCCGCCTTGCTAGCCACCGATCTGCAGGGAAGATCTGCTGGTCCGTGCAGGTCTGCTCCTTAAACACAACCTCCCCTATCTGATCCTGGGGCTGCGGGCATTTCCACTGGGACTCGCCCGGCTCGGGAGGCCTCCGCGCCCCAGCCGAGCCACGGGCTGATTCAAGGCAGCCCCGGCCCCACGTGCCTGCCTGCCGTGCAAATGTGCAGCGGCGGCACATTCCGCACGAGGGCCGAGAAGTCCGGCTCGACGATGGGCCCCCCCAGCCGCCTCCTGGCAGTTCCAAGCGCGGAACACAGAGCGGCCCCCCAAGGCACCGCGGCAATCCGGACCCTGACAGCAGGCACGTCTCTCTCTGCGCCTTGGGCTGGCGGCACCGTGGGCTCCCTGGGCTCGGCTCGGCAAGCCAGGCCCAGCCGTGCCCCTGCCCAGAAGGAAGACTGGCGGAGCTCGAGGGGCCGCACCCGGGGCTGCGGCGCTCCGAGGAGGGAGCGGGCTCCCACCGCACCGGAGCCAGCCGAGGAGCTGCCGCCGGCTCCCAGCCAGGGAGAGAACGCAGCCGGCTGGGGCCGGGCGCCCCGGGCAAAACAGCCGCTGCCCCTGTCGCCGCAGCACGGCCGGGGCCGAGGCACGCCTGCTGCCCCGCCGGTGTGCAGCTCCGGGTGGGGAAGTCAGCCCGCCTGCGGCAAACAGGGACCTTCGGGACTCGGGGCAGCGTGGAACAGGGCCTGAGCAGCAGCTACTCCCCCCCCCGGCCCCCAGCAGGCTGGGCTGTGAACCCCCAAAGCCCCTCGGCAGGCACGAGCACCGCAAGGAGCCTGGCACCGCTGCGGCTGAACTGCACGTAAACTGGCCCCGGCTGTCCCAGAACAGCCCCGGGAGCAGCACGGACGGCTGCCGAAGGGCCTGGGGCGCTGGGGAGAAGCGTTCGGGAGGAAGGGGCCCCTCCCGAGGTCCCCACGAGCCTGGCTGCTGCCAGCTGCCGGAGGAAAGCAGGGAGAAAGCACCGAGAGCGATGGCATGGGAGGGAGCAGCACGTCTGGGGGAAGAGCTGCTCGGTCAGTTGGCAAATTACACGGGATCAGGAATCGTTCCACGCAGGAACGCGGAATCACCTGACAGGGCCATTAAAGAAGCCCGCAGGAGATCTCGATCGGGAGAGGGGACAGCTCAGCCCATCTCACCAGGGCTTTCATTACGTGGCTGCCAGAGCAGCACTTTAAGCACGCAACCGGCGGGCCCGGGAGCAGCCAAACTCTCGGCCGCACGCAACCGGCGGGCCCGGGAGCAGCCAAACTCTCGGCCTCCTGCCAGCGCCGAGCGTCAAACTGCTGCAGCTGGGGGGACTCGGGATCTGTCCGGCAGGAACCCGGCAGTGCAAGGGGCCGAGGCCAGCGGGAGAGGGATCGCTGCTTGCCGCAGCCAGGCACTTCCATGCCACCACTCCCTGTACGGTTGCAGCTGCCAAGCTGCCTCCCGGCTCCGTCAGGGCTCTCTGTAAGGCCAGGAGAAGGCGTTAAAACAAGGTCACGGACCAAAGGAGAGAGCACACAAAGGAACGGCTCAAAGCCTCATCTTCCCGACTCGGAACGTGGCCGAGCTGCGGGGCAAGAGGCGCCGCACGGAAAGGAATTCTATCCTCATGTCAAATCAGGCACGGAACAGAGACGCTTCTGGGCGGCTTTTCCGCAGCAGGAGAGCAGCCCGGCTGAGCGAGCGAGGCGCCCACCTGGGACGTGGAGAACCCCGGCAGAGGAACCTTTCCTGGAGGTCGGCAAAACTAGCAACCAGACGGAGGAACTGCGAGGGGTGTCAGCAGAAAGGGGCATCAAAGAGCTGCGCTGCACGTGGCGTAGTTGAGCTGCGTCGAGTCCAACTGGGTGAAGGCACCGGGCTCCGCACTGCACTGCAGAGGGTGAGGGTAACACCAGGGCTGACGGGGACAGGACGCCCCCGCCTCCAGAGGTGAGGAGACCCAGTGAAAGAGCACTGCAAATCCACGCTGGCCCAAACAAAGGCTGGCCGCCCAGGAGTTTATCTATCCGCTAGACACGTGCTTCTGAACAGGACTCGGGGCCCCGCTTTTGCAGGAGGCTGCACACCCCCTCCTTCGCCAGCCACCTCCTGCTGCAGAGAGATGTGGAAGCAGCTGCTCCAGCCCTGCCCGTACAACGCAGCGCAGAGGTTCAGTATTGCTTGCCTGGGACAGCTTTCAGCCTGGCTCTGCCCTTGCAGCACCTGCAGCCTCTCAACGCTCGGGCCCAGCAGACTGCAGCCCACACGTGTTCCGAACGTGCCCTCTGGCTTCGGGCCACGCTTGCCCAGGGGGGAGCAAAGAATCTCTTGCCATCCTCCCTTCTTAGAGGGAAGCTCCTCCGTCTCTCCTAAGGGCGGCCAGCTCGTCGCGGGCTTCCAAAGAGGGACCAGTGTCGGGAACCAGCCGGGCTGCCAGTCACCACTGGCAGGTTTCAGGAGCTCACACCGCAAGAATCGGAAGGAAGCCCTCGTTCCAGGAGCAGCTCCACAGCCGGAGCTGGCTGTCCTCCTCCGAGCAGCTCGGAACGGCCTTTCCCTCTTCTCCGCTTGCCCGCCCAGAGCTCAGCACCGCTCTCCCCCGCGGCTCAGCGCTGGGCAGAACGGCCCAGCGCTCGCCAGTCAAACACAGCAGAGGTTCAGGCATCGCACCCGCCGTGCTGCTCCCGCGTCTGCCCGGCCGGCAGGAAGCCCAGCGGGGCCCGAGGCCGCGCCAGAGGCTCCGGCTCCAGCAGAGACCGTTGCAGGTGCTGGGCCGAGGCCGCCTGCGCGTGCTGCTGCTGTCAGCGTGCGCCCGGCCCCCTCCTGCACCCGCGCACCTGCTAATTCACAACTTCATTAGTCTTCCGCTCAGGAGCAAAATTTGCTGGCCGCCCGACTCGGCAATCCTTGGTGACGTCTTTGGCATCCCTCACCGAGCCGAGCGGTGGGGTGCGGAGTGCTCTAATGAAAGCTGATGGTGGGAAGGATAAGAGCAGGCTCGGCAACACCGACGGGCAAGCAAGCGATGGTTAGCGGGGACCACAATCACTGCTCTCCGCCCAAGAAAAGCTCCCTGTGGCAGGCAGAGACGGGAAGCCAGGAGGTGGAGAAGCCATCAGGGGCTTCCCTGACGGCCCACGCCCAGGTGGCAACTGCTCCCCTCCTCCCGACCATCCCTCCCGCCCCTGAGAGGGAAGAACACGCTCTAATTTTGCTGATGGGCAAGGCTCGGAGATGCAATCTCGTGCACGCTGGCACAGCACGCTGAATGTGCCGGGCGAAGACCTCGCCTCACCGAGAGCGCCCGCTCTGCCCGGAACACCCAGGCAAGAGCTCCCCCGACTACGAGAGCAGTCTCCAGCCTTGCCCCAGTTCGCCGGGGGGGACATTTGCTTCCCGCCTCAGCCAGCCGTAAAACCCCGGAGCTGCCCCAGGGGGTCGTGGCGTCGCTCCTCATCCTGCATTCCTCCATCCCCCTTTCCTAGGCTTTCCGCCCGGCCCGCCGGCTCTCTTGGCACATGCTCTCTCCTCTGCCCCATTCAGGCCGGGCAGCGGAGCCCCTTGAGCGTTTGGAGAGACTGTGGTCAGTGCCGGTGTCCCAGCAGAACACGCCGGCAGAGGTTCGTCATCCTGGAGCTCCCCAGGCTCCACAACTCCCACGGGCTTCACTCCGTTCCGGTCCACCCCCCTCTCTGGGGGCAGAAGGAGAACCTCACCGTGCAAGCCTGGTGTCAAAACAGGCACAATTCGTCACCTGGAGCAGCAGGGGCAAGGTTTGCCGGTTAATTTACAAGCTGCTGCTGTGGCCCGGGAAGCCAAACAGAGTTCAGGGTCAACTTCTTCAAGACGTGGCTCAGGGAGTGGCGGACCGGAGCCCCCCGAGCTCTGCACATCAGGGTCTACTGCCGACCGGTCCTGAGCTGCAGGGACTAGAAGCAGCTGCCAGCCGGGCTTGACGATGTGCGGAAGCAGAGCTTGGGAGCTCGGCAGTGCGTTCTCCTCTCCACCACACAAAACCAGGAAAAAACCCAAGCTCAGAGGAATCGGCCTGTTCCTCTGCCTCGAGGACGCACCTGGAGAACATGTGAGGCCTCCCTCCGTTGCACCCCAAAGGGGTGACACTCATCTTTCAGGCCGGGCGCGGACAGGCGGCGGGTCCCACAGCCACACGAGGGCACAGCTATTTCGCTCCGAGAGGCAGAGAGAGAAGGGGACCTTAATGCAGCCAGTCCCTGAAGCCTTGCTGCACGGGCACTGCCTCTAGGACTCCGAGGGAGGCGAGCGCGGTGCCGGCTGCTTCTGTCGTGGCCCATCTGGGCCCGAGCCGCGTGGAGAGCTCAAAGCTGAAGTCCCGCAGACTGTCAGGAGCGCCCCGTGCCAATGAGCACCTGAACAACAACTGTCCAGCTCGGTGCCGCTGGTGACGCAAACTGCCAGGAGGGCAGCGGCACCTTGGGGGCGAAAGGCACCCGCCGTTCCACGCAGGCAGAGGGTGCAAAGCTCCGACCCCCCACCCGGGCTCTCTCGGTCCCCTCCCCGAGCAGAGACAGAGCCAGCGTGGCGGGGCGGCCGGACGCACGCCGGGCACACGCGGTGCCTTCGGCACGGCGCTTCGAAACACACCGCACCGCCTCTCGGAGCGAAAGAGCTGTGCCCTCGTGTGGCTGTGGGACCCGCCGCCTGTCCGTGCCCGGCCTGAAAGATGAGTGTCACCCCTTTGGGGTGCAACGGAGGGAGGCCTCACGTGTTCTCCAGGTGCGTCCTCGAGGCAGAGGAACGGGCCGATTCCTCTGAGCTTGGGTTTTTTCCTGGTTTTGTGTGGTGGAGAGGAGAACGCACTGCCGAGCTCCCAAGCTCTGCTTCCGCACATCGTCAAGCCCGGCTGGCAGCTGCTTCTAGTCCCTGCAGCTCAGGACCGGTCGGCAGTAGACCCTGATGTGCAGAGCTCGGGGGGCTCCGGTCCGCCACTCCCTGAGCCACGTCTTGAAGAAGTTGACCCTGAACTCTGTTTGGCTTCCCGGGCCACAGCAGCAGCTTGTAAATTAACCGGCAAACCTTGCCCCTGCTGCTCCAGGTGACGAATTGTGCCTGTTTTGACACCAGGCTTGCACGGTGAGGTTCTCCTTCTGCCCCCAGAGAGGGGGGTGGACCGGAACGGAGTGAAGCCCGTGGGAGTTGTGGAGCCTGGGGAGCTCCAGGATGACGAACCTCTGCCGGCGTGTTCTGCTGGGACACCGGCACTGACCACAGTCTCTCCAAACGCTCAAGGGGCTCCGCTGCCCGGCCTGAATGGGGCAGAGGAGAGAGCATGTGCCAAGAGAGCCGGCGGGCCGGGCGGAAAGCCTAGGAAAGGGGGATGGAGGAATGCAGGATGAGGAGCGACGCCACGACCCCCTGGGGCAGCTCCGGGGTTTTACGGCTGGCTGAGGCGGGAAGCAAATGTCCCCCCCGGCGAACTGGGGCAAGGCTGGAGACTGCTCTCGTAGTCGGGGGAGCTCTTGCCTGGGTGTTCCGGGCAGAGCGGGCGCTCTCGGTGAGGCGAGGTCTTCGCCCGGCACATTCAGCGTGCTGTGCCAGCGTGCACGAGATTGCATCTCCGAGCCTTGCCCATCAGCAAAATTAGAGCGTGTTCTTCCCTCTCAGGGGCGGGAGGGATGGTCGGGAGGAGGGGAGCAGTTGCCACCTGGGCGTGGGCCGTCAGGGAAGCCCCTGATGGCTTCTCCACCTCCTGGCTTCCCGTCTCTGCCTGCCACAGGGAGCTTTTCTTGGGCGGAGAGCAGTGATTGTGGTCCCCGCTAACCATCGCTTGCTTGCCCGTCGGTGTTGCCGAGCCTGCTCTTATCCTTCCCACCATCAGCTTTCATTAGAGCACTCCGCACCCCACCGCTCGGCTCGGTGAGGGATGCCAAAGACGTCACCAAGGATTGCCGAGTCGGGCGGCCAGCAAATTTTGCTCCTGAGCGGAAGACTAATGAAGTTGTGAATTAGCAGGTGCGCGGGTGCAGGAGGGGGCCGGGCGCACGCTGACAGCAGCAGCACGCGCAGGCGGCCTCGGCCCAGCACCTGCAACGGTCTCTGCTGGAGCCGGAGCCTCTGGCGCGGCCTCGGGCCCCGCTGGGCTTCCTGCCGGCCGGGCAGACGCGGGAGCAGCACGGCGGGTGCGATGCCTGAACCTCTGCTGTGTTTGACTGGCGAGCGCTGGGCCGTTCTGCCCAGCGCTGAGCCGCGGGGGAGAGCGGTGCTGAGCTCTGGGCGGGCAAGCGGAGAAGAGGGAAAGGCCGTTCCGAGCTGCTCGGAGGAGGACAGCCAGCTCCGGCTGTGGAGCTGCTCCTGGAACGAGGGCTTCCTTCCGATTCTTGCGGTGTGAGCTCCTGAAACCTGCCAGTGGTGACTGGCAGCCCGGCTGGTTCCCGACACTGGTCCCTCTTTGGAAGCCCGCGACGAGCTGGCCGCCCTTAGGAGAGACGGAGGAGCTTCCCTCTAAGAAGGGAGGATGGCAAGAGATTCTTTGCTCCCCCCTGGGCAAGCGTGGCCCGAAGCCAGAGGGCACGTTCGGAACACGTGTGGGCTGCAGTCTGCTGGGCCCGAGCGTTGAGAGGCTGCAGGTGCTGCAAGGGCAGAGCCAGGCTGAAAGCTGTCCCAGGCAAGCAATACTGAACCTCTGCGCTGCGTTGTACGGGCAGGGCTGGAGCAGCTGCTTCCACATCTCTCTGCAGCAGGAGGTGGCTGGCGAAGGAGGGGGTGTGCAGCCTCCTGCAAAAGCGGGGCCCCGAGTCCTGTTCAGAAGCACGTGTCTAGCGGATAGATAAACTCCTGGGCGGCCAGCCTTTGTTTGGGCCAGCGTGGATTTGCAGTGCTCTTTCACTGGGTCTCCTCACCTCTGGAGGCGGGGGCGTCCTGTCCCCGTCAGCCCTGGTGTTACCCTCACCCTCTGCAGTGCAGTGCGGAGCCCGGTGCCTTCACCCAGTTGGACTCGACGCAGCTCAACTACGCCACGTGCAGCGCAGCTCTTTGATGCCCCTTTCTGCTGACACCCCTCGCAGTTCCTCCGTCTGGTTGCTAGTTTTGCCGACCTCCAGGAAAGGTTCCTCTGCCGGGGTTCTCCACGTCCCAGGTGGGCGCCTCGCTCGCTCAGCCGGGCTGCTCTCCTGCTGCGGAAAAGCCGCCCAGAAGCGTCTCTGTTCCGTGCCTGATTTGACATGAGGATAGAATTCCTTTCCGTGCGGCGCCTCTTGCCCCGCAGCTCGGCCACGTTCCGAGTCGGGAAGATGAGGCTTTGAGCCGTTCCTTTGTGTGCTCTCTCCTTTGGTCCGTGACCTTGTTTTAACGCCTTCTCCTGGCCTTACAGAGAGCCCTGACGGAGCCGGGAGGCAGCTTGGCAGCTGCAACCGTACAGGGAGTGGTGGCATGGAAGTGCCTGGCTGCGGCAAGCAGCGATCCCTCTCCCGCTGGCCTCGGCCCCTTGCACTGCCGGGTTCCTGCCGGACAGATCCCGAGTCCCCCCAGCTGCAGCAGTTTGACGCTCGGCGCTGGCAGGAGGCCGAGAGTTTGGCTGCTCCCGGGCCCGCCGGTTGCGTGCTTAAAGTGCTGCTCTGGCAGCCACGTAATGAAAGCCCTGGTGAGATGGGCTGAGCTGTCCCCTCTCCCGATCGAGATCTCCTGCGGGCTTCTTTAATGGCCCTGTCAGGTGATTCCGCGTTCCTGCGTGGAACGATTCCTGATCCCGTGTAATTTGCCAACTGACCGAGCAGCTCTTCCCCCAGACGTGCTGCTCCCTCCCATGCCATCGCTCTCGGTGCTTTCTCCCTGCTTTCCTCCGGCAGCTGGCAGCAGCCAGGCTCGTGGGGACCTCGGGAGGGGCCCCTTCCTCCCGAACGCTTCTCCCCAGCGCCCCAGGCCCTTCGGCAGCCGTCCGTGCTGCTCCCGGGGCTGTTCTGGGACAGCCGGGGCCAGTTTACGTGCAGTTCAGCCGCAGCGGTGCCAGGCTCCTTGCGGTGCTCGTGCCTGCCGAGGGGCTTTGGGGGTTCACAGCCCAGCCTGCTGGGGGCCGGGGGGGGGAGTAGCTGCTGCTCAGGCCCTGTTCCACGCTGCCCCGAGTCCCGAAGGTCCCTGTTTGCCGCAGGCGGGCTGACTTCCCCACCCGGAGCTGCACACCGGCGGGGCAGCAGGCGTGCCTCGGCCCCGGCCGTGCTGCGGCGACAGGGGCAGCGGCTGTTTTGCCCGGGGCGCCCGGCCCCAGCCGGCTGCGTTCTCTCCCTGGCTGGGAGCCGGCGGCAGCTCCTCGGCTGGCTCCGGTGCGGTGGGAGCCCGCTCCCTCCTCGGAGCGCCGCAGCCCCGGGTGCGGCCCCTCGAGCTCCGCCAGTCTTCCTTCTGGGCAGGGGCACGGCTGGGCCTGGCTTGCCGAGCCGAGCCCAGGGAGCCCACGGTGCCGCCAGCCCAAGGCGCAGAGAGAGACGTGCCTGCTGTCAGGGTCCGGATTGCCGCGGTGCCTTGGGGGGCCGCTCTGTGTTCCGCGCTTGGAACTGCCAGGAGGCGGCTGGGGGGGCCCATCGTCGAGCCGGACTTCTCGGCCCTCGTGCGGAATGTGCCGCCGCTGCACATTTGCACGGCAGGCAGGCACGTGGGGCCGGGGCTGCCTTGAATCAGCCCGTGGCTCGGCTGGGGCGCGGAGGCCTCCCGAGCCGGGCGAGTCCCAGTGGAAATGCCCGCAGCCCCAGGATCAGATAGGGGAGGTTGTGTTTAAGGAGCAGACCTGCACGGACCAGCAGATCTTCCCTGCAGATCGGTGGCTAGCAAGGCGGAAGCAAGCCGCAGCGCTGGTCTGGCACCTCCCAAACGCCGAGGAGCGATGGCTCCTCCCGTGGCACCTCGCTTCTCCGCCAGCCCTCGCCCTGTATATAAGGCCCCTGGGAGCAGCCTCGGCACAGCCCAGCCCGCTCCAGCCCGGCCGACAGCGAGCTGCACCTCCAGTGCCAGCAGCCCAGCTCTCGAGGAGAGGCATCCCGGCGGCCTTCGGCATGGGTAAGAGAGGCTCTGCGCCTCCCCGCAGCCCCCAGCAGCTCCAAGCCTTGTAGCCCCGTCCCCGCTGCGGCTCCAGCCGCTGCCTGGAGCCTGAGGCCATCCCACCTCGACACCCGCCGGGGGCCTGCCGGGTTTGCTCCTCTGCAGCGCGGCAGGAAGGAGAAAGGGGGGACTGCAGGCTGCCGTTCTGTCCGCCCGGTGCCAGAGGTTTCCTGTGTCTCGCTACCGTTCTGCCCCCGGGGCTTCGTTTGGCCTCGGAAAGCTCCTGCCCGGTGGCCGCAGCAGCATCCCTCGTGCTGGGGGGAGCCTCCCCTCGTGCTGGGGAGTCCCCAGGGAGCCCCAGAGCAGACGTATTTGCCGGGCCAGAGCTCCCGTCCTGGCGTGGTGCTCGGCGGGAGCTCTCTCGCCGGCCGGCCCTGCTGCTGGGGAGGGGATCGGCTCCGCGGGTGCCAAAGGGAACCGAGCGGGGGTTTGGGGCGCGATAGCCCCGGCGGCGCTCTAGGGAGGGTTCCTCTCCTGGACCTGCGGTTTGCCAGTGCCGTCACACCACCAGGAGGTGCTGGTCCCAGAGGTCCCCGCTGACAGCAGGGCTGGGAGAGGGGCCCCGGAGGGACAGAGTCTTCTCTCGGGGCGTGGACGTTTCTCATCTTGTCCTTCTCTTCTTCGCAAACCAGACAGATGCAGAGCTCAGTGCTACGAGTACCCCACCTGCCAGGATGCTGTGAAAGGCAAGTCCTCTTGCGCGTGCCGGCTGTGACCGCGTGGAGATGCGCTTTGGTTGTCCTCGTGCCGCTGGGTCCGTAGGGGAACCCGGGCCGGGGAGCGCTCACCGCGCCAGGCGGAAGGTTGCAGCGTGCAGAGAAACAGTTCGGTCCTGGCGGAGAGCTTGCTGAAGCTTTTCTCGTCCTTCCTGGCCGGCTCAGGGCATGCTCTAACACAAGCTTTCTGTACGTGCAGCTCCCAGAGAGGAGGTGGCCTACGTGACCTGTACCTACAGGGAAACATGCATCGAGCAACCCGACTTCCTGGCCACCGTCGATCTCAACCCCCGATCGCCGTGTTATGGCCAGGTACCTGGGGCTCAGCGGGGTCTGTATGGGGCCGGTGCCGCGCTGCTGGCTCTGGTCTTCGTAGTGCCTCCAGGTTCAGGACCTTCCCTCTGTTTTGCCGGGGAAAACCAGCTTGCTGGGTAGCCCCTCTGCCGTGCCAGCTGTCCCTCTGAGCCTTGCACCTTCCCGCATCCTTCTATCTCACCCGCAGGGCCGTGGCTCTTTTTCCCCCGCTACCTGGTGGGGTTCTGCCAAGCCCTGTCTGGGAAAGCCCTCGCGCGTTCTGTCGCGGCAGCGCCCCTTCCTGCTTCTCCTCTGGTGTTCTGTGCCAGGCAGGGGAGCTGCCTGCTCGGAATCACCTTCCTGCTCTCTTTGCACTGTCCGTGATCTGGCTGGACCCTCTCCATTCCTGTGTCCCGGGGAGAAGCCGGCTCCGACTCACTTTCCAACTCACTTGCCGAGCATCCGGTGCCGCTGGTGAGCTTTGGAGCGCCGAATGCCCTGCGCCACCCTGCCGGCGGCTGCTCAGGGGGGAGGATGGTCTCCGGTGCCCCGGGCGGGTTCGGGCAGCCGGCGCTTTTGCAGAGCGCCGCGTGTTGCGGTTGTGCTGCGGTGGCAGGGCTGTTCTGTTATGCACCGACCCAACCCGCCTGCTGCCCTCCGGAACTGGACGTCGGCACTGCCATCTCTGGAGGCCGCAAAGAAGCGCCGGCTGTGCGGCTCTGAACTGATCAGGCACACTGAGGCTCTCACCCTCCCACAGACCCGCTTTAGCGCAGGGAGTGGAGCTGCCGCCTCTAAGGTGCTGCCGGCCTCCGGGTCCCCCTTTCTCCCTGTGTGACCTCTGGCTCTCCCTCGACTGCCTAGGTGATCCACCGCCTGCCCATGCCCAACCTCAAGGACGAGCTGCATAGCGCGGGGTGGAGCGCTGGCTGCAGCTGCTTTGGCAATAGCACACCGAAAAGGAACAAGCTGATTCTTCCCTGTTTGATTTCTTCCCGCATTTACGTGGTGGATGTGGGTTCCCAGTGCCGGGCTCCCAGGCTGTGCAAGGTATGCCTGAGGTGATTCAAAGGCAACTTTCTGGGAAGGAGTTGGGAACGGATGCTTCTGCAGCGGTCGGTGGGGAAGAAGGGTTCTCTCCTCATCTGCTCTTGCGCCCCGGTCGGCGAGGGCCGGCTCGCGCTGCCCCCTCAGCTCTCTCCTCTTCCGAGCGAGGAAGGCTCCCGTCACGGTTGCGTGGCTTTCGGTGTGCCCGGGGCATTCGGAGGGAGCCGCACGACTGGCAGTGCCGCCGCAGGCAGACAAGCCCTTCTGGCAGAGGTGCTGCTTCTCGTCCGGGCAGAGGGGAGCTCCGAGGCCCCTCTGCTCCGCGGCAGGGAGGAGCAGGCCCGAGCAAGTGCGAGTGCTTGGAGCGCGAGCTCCGGCACGCGTCGGGGAGTCGCGGGGGCTCTGGTGGCCAAAGGCTCTGCCCGGGGGTGGGACTCGGGCCGAGCCGTCGGAGGCTGAAGCGGGGAGGTGTGTCACCGTTTTTCAGACGATTGAGCCGGTGGATGTCTTCTGGAGGTGCAACAAGGCACACCTCTGCACAGTTCGCAGCCTGCCCAGCGGTGACATACTGATTGCCAACATGGGAGACGCAGCCGGCAATGGCAAAGGTACGTTTCCCTTTGGTAATCACTCCGAGGATGTCATTCCTCTTAGAAAAACAGCAGGCTCAAAGCCGGCGGCCTCGGGGGGGTTCCGACAGCAACCGGGAGGTGCTGGTTGGCTCGTCCCAGCCCTCCCGTGCTGGGGCAAGCACAACAGTCACCCACAAGCCTGAGGCGCAGCGCGGGGCCGTGAAGACCCGCGTCCGAGGAAACGCCGGGCTGCTCTGCACAGTCAGGTGTTCAGCCTTGCTGTCTTGGCGTGACGTGGCGTGACGTGGCGTGACGTGGCGTGTCTTAGCCTGCCTTGTTCATCCGGGGCTGCTCGAGAAGAGGGAGGTGGGGCGGGTGCTGCTGGCACAGGAACCTTGGCCGTTGGAAGCACTTCACGAGCATGAAGTTGGGATCGTTGCTGGTGTCCAGGACTTCTGCTCAGCGTGCACAGGAACCTACAAACACACCCCCTGAGCCGGCAAAGCGCCGCGGAGCCTCTGCAGCCGCGGGTCTCGGGGTCGAAGCGTTCGGAAGCTCTTGGCCTTTTCAGCGGGTCTAATGCCCAAAGCCGGACACCCGTTCAGGAACGGGGCGTGCGATTTGCCCCGCGTCCCCTTTTGTGTCACAGGTGGGTTTATCGTGCTGGACGGAGAGACCTTTGAGCTGAAGGGGAACTGGGAAAATGAGTGTGAAGCCCCACCGACCGGACACGACTTCTGCTACCAGGCACGCCACAACGTGCTGGTCAGCTCTGCTGGAGCCGTCCCGAGACGAGCGGGACGTGGGTTTAATTGCGACGACTTCAAGAAAGGTGGGGGACAAAGGCTGCAGGGGCCGAGGCAGAGCTCAGCGGGCTGGTGGGAGGGGGGGGTGCCGTCAGGGAGAGGGGACAGGCGGAGTTCTCCCCGCACGGAGCTCTCCGGTGCCAGCACGTGCAGCGTCCGTCCCCCCGACAGGCTGGTCCCTCTCGTCCCCCGCGGCTCCCTGGGTGTCGGCTCTCTCTCTGCTGGTCCTGGCGAGGGGCTGCCCCGGCTGTCCCTGCCTGTGAGCGTTTTGGGGAGGGACTCGTGCCCAGGAGTGGCCCCCGGTTCTGAGAGGGCTCTCCTTTTCCTCAGGGGTCTTTGGGCGCCGCCTGAACGTGTGGAACTTGTCCTGCCGCAGCCTCACCCAGTGCTTTGACCTGGGGGAGGACTCTTTGCCCCTGACGGTGAAATTCCTCCACAACCCCGATGCTGCCGAGGGCTACGTCAGCTGTGCCCTGAGCGGTGTCGTCTACCGCTTCTACAAGTGCGAGGCAAGTGTTCTGCCAGCAGCCAGGGGCGACGCGGCCCGGTGAGCTGCAGGGGGATGAGCGCCCGGGGACTCGTGTCGGCGCCGAAGCCCAGCCCGGCTGTGGGTGTCAGACGATGCTGCCTCAGCGCGTCTGCTCGTAGCAGCTGGGTGCAGCGGTGGCCTTCCCCGGGCAGCTTGGCCTGGCTGTGCACGCGTGGGGCGCAGGGGGGGCTCCTGCCTGGCCAGCCAGCGCGCTCACGGCGCTGGGCCTGTGTTTCTCGTGCAGAGAGACAACTGGGAAGTCGAGGAGGTGATCCGGATACCAGCCAAGGAGGTGACGGGCTGGATCATGCCCAGGATGCCCGGTCCGTGTGCCCGCGGGTGGCGGTTCCTCTCTCCTCCACCCCGGAGGGGATGGCGGCGGCGCCTCGGGCTGCGCAGCCCGGCAGAGCCCCCTCGCTGCCCGCAGAGCCTCGGCCTTGCCGTGCCATCGCAGCGGCGGCGGTTGGAGGGGCGGGGGGGGGTGCAGACCCCGCGAGGACCCGGCTGCCCGGCTGGAGCCTGCCCACGGGGGCAGGTCCCCTGTGCTCGAGGCACGGCGGGCGGCACGGCGGGGAGCGGAGCGAGCTGGGCTCCAGGCGAGGCACGTCTGCTGTCGGTGCTGCCTTCTCTGGAGCTCTTTGTTTCCGTGCCCTAGCCTTCATCGCCGACCACATCATCTCGATGGACGACAGGTTCCTCTACCTGAGCAACTGGCTGCACGGAGACATCCGCCAGTACGAGCTCTCCAAAAACTGCAGGCCCCGGCTGGTGGGACAGGTAAGGCGGGCGCAGAAGGGCTGGCGGTGCTGGGTCCCTCCCCGCGGAGGGGGCTGGCGGCGGGCGGGCGGTGGCGGGTGCCGCGGCTGCCACTGCCTCGCTCGCAGGTGTTTGTGGGAGGCAGCATCCTCCGGTGCGGGCCCGTGACCGTGTGCAGGGACGAGGAGCTGAAGTGCCAGCCGGAGCCCTTGGTGATCAAGGTGAGTCCTGCGTCCTCCCCGTTGCCCTGGAGGCCCCTGGACTCCGGCTCCGCCGGCGCTCGGCTGCTCGAAGGCAGAAGGCGGTGACAGCCCTGCGCTCTGTTGGGCCCCCAGTGCAAGAGAGTGTACGGCGGCCCCAGCAAGCTGCAGCTCAGCTTGGATGGCAAGAGGCTGTACGTCACCAACTCCCTCTACAGCACCTGGGACAAGCAGTTCTACCCCAACATGGTGCGGTAAGGAGCGCCGGGGGGCAGGGGGCCTCTTTTGGGGGGCCCCTGTGTCCGGATTCACACGCAGTGGGCTCGCGAGCATCTCTGGCCGGGCGAGGGGCAGCTGCTGCCGGAGCGGAGCTGCAGGGCCGGGGGTCTGCTCGGGGGAGAGGAAGGGTTTGGGTCGGAGGGCGGCGCGAGTCCCCTGCGGGTGGCAGAGCCAGGCCCCGTCTCTGCCACAGCCGCTGCCGGTGCGGGTGCGTCCCCCAGAGGTGCTTTGGCTGAGCCAAGCAGGCGAGGGTCTCCACACAGGGGCAAGCTCCAGCCCGCCCGTCCCGGCGTGCGGAGCGGTTGCCTCGGGTGCCCTGGGAGTTGAGGAGAAGCGCCGGACCCGCGCCTCGGCTGCCTTCTCTTCCCTGGCGAAGGCAAGAGGAGGAGGAGGAAGCCTCTTCCTCGGCACACAGCAGCAGGGTGAAGGGCAGGGCCTCTCCCGCAGGGCCGCGCTCTGCTCGCCTGTAACGGCTGCGCTCTCGGCCCCTCGCAGGGAAGGCTCTGTCATGCTGCAGATTGATGTGGACACGGAGAGGGGAGGCCTGACCGTGAACAAGAACTTCCTGGTGGATTTTGGAAAGGAGCCCAGCGGGCCTTGCCTCGCCTCCAGCATCCGCTTCCTTAACGGGGATTGCACCTCCGATACCTGGGCCTAGGCGCCACGGGCAAGACTCCCTTCTTCTCCCTCTTCCGTAGCGCAGCCCTGGAGAAGGAGCGGAGGGTAACTGGGTGGGGGGTCCCCGTTCGCTGCCGGAGTCGGGATTTCTGCTGCCAGGAGCGAGGAAGCTCTGCCTTCTGGCGAGGGTTTGGCTGGGGCAAGCCAGTGACCAGTGGCGCAGGGCACGTGTTCGGCGCGCTCGGCGCCGAGCGCTCCCTGCTCGCGATTCCCCGAGCAGAGCCCGGGGCGGTCGCCGGGCTGCGCAGCCGTGCAGAGCGCTCAGCGCCCTGCGGCGGGGAGGGAAGCGCCCGCTTGGCCCGAGCTGCTGCTCTTCAGCCAGCTCGGTGCAGGATCGTCCTCCCCCGGCACCAGAGCCCTCTGGGCTGGCTCCCCGCGCGCTCGGCTCGGGGGGCGTCGCGGCCGGGCGAGGACGGAGGGCTCTCTTTCGACGAGCGGTGCCTGTTCCCTGACACTGGTTTGCGCTTGTGCGCTGCTTTAAACGCGAATAAAACTGCTCTTTGCATCAGCTGGATCTTCGCGTGTCTTATTTCAGCGAGGGCTGTCAGATTTTCCTAAGGGGAAAACGAACGTCACCGGTGCTTATCGGTCAGACCGGGGGCTCGCAAAGCCCTGCGACGGGCCGTGGATTGTGCCGGAGTGCCCGACCGTCTCCCTGGCACTTTCCGGCAGACGTTGCCTTCGGCTGCTCTCTCGTCGCGGGCGTTCGTGCAGGCACGCATTGCAGAGGGGAACTTGGCAGCCGATTCTCCCCTCTCTGCCCCAAAGAAACGCACCTCGTCAACGCGACAGGGTGCTGTCATCAAGCAAAGCAACCGTTTGGCTTTAGTCGGGCTTACCTGAAGATCCGCGAGGGACTGAAAGGACGCGCTTAGACCCTCCGGGGAGATCCCCGGTGTCTGGGAAGCGGCCGCCTTGCTGCTGGCGAGAATATTGGGTTCAGCTTGAGCGGCTCCCCTGGGCAGCAGAGTCTGAGGCAGCTGAGGCAGAGTCCAGCTCGGGGGCTCGCCCGCAGCGCCCTGCGCACACTGGATCGGGTGATGTTGGCAAACTCACCTCAGCCCCCTCACCATTCTCAACAGACCGTGCTCTGCGTTTGGCAAAAGGCGGCAGGCAGTCACCGGCGTGGCAGATCGCCCTCCTGCCGACGGCGTGCCGCCTGGGACGTGGGCTCCCAGGCACACACTGGAAGCCTGTTTGCGGCACGGGGCAGCAACCCCCGGCCTCCAGCACCTGCTGCACACCCACGCATCCTCCCCTGAGGCCCAGTTGCCTCGAGCAATTTCCCAAGGGGCCGCCTGCCTTGCAGCCACAACCGCACTCAGCTGGAAGGCTGCAAAAGCTGGGGCATCGAGAGGATCCTTCTGAGTTTTGGCCCTCTGTGCGCTTCCGTTGGAAGAACACAGCTCCATGGACTTCCTTCACAGCGCTCCTGGGCGAGCACCCTGCTCCACCTCTCTTGGGCCCCCGGGGGGGCTGCTGCTCAGCACCCTGACGGCCGGAGCGTGGCACCCCGCTGGGCTCCGGCCGAGCCGCCCCGCCTGGGCGCCTGCCCCGGGGACGTCCCTGCAGCTGAGGTGGCTGTGGAAGGAGCCCGAGCTCGCCTTCCTTCGGCGCCTGCCGAGCACGGAGCTCGGGGAGGTGCCTCCTCCTCTGCGCCGTCCCAGGGAGCGTCTGGCCCGCCGACGGCCCCTGCCAGCCCGCGCCCGGGGTGGCTGGCGGTGGCCGAGCGGGATCCGGCCGGGACACCCCTCCTGGCGAGGGGGGCCGGCCCCCTGCGCCTCGGGGCAGGGCAGAGCTCCCGCAGCGCAGCGCGGGGCCGTGCTGGCGGGGCTGCTCAGCGCCGGCCGCCCCTCGCGCTGCCCTCTGAGCGCCCGCTCGGACTTGCAGGTGGCCGCGCGGCGAGGCGAGGACGCGGCCCACGCTTCGAGCCGCAGCCCCGCCGTGAGGCTCAGCAGGCGACGCCACGGAGCTGACCCGGCTGCTGCTCCCGCCCTGGGGCCACGCTCTGCCCGCGCCGGCTGGATGCGGACGGGCATCTGCTGCTACGAGCAAAGCCCCTCGTCCCCCCCCGGGCCCCTTCCCGGGTGTCTGGGCCCCGAGTTCCCCGGGGCAGGGAGCGGGGGCCTCTCCTCCGCCTCGCGCGGGAGTTCTGCTGGCGACTGTGGAGGCCGCTGCGTGGGCAGTGCGGTGGGGGTGCCTGACCTGGGGAGGCGGAGAGCTGGGGCGGCTGCTGGCTGCTTCCTCGGGTCCCTTGAGGCCTTGGTTGGCAGGTGGGCTTCTCCCTGGGGCCAGCACCCCTCCAGTCCCTCGGCGCTTCCAGCGGCTCCCCAGAAGTGCCTTGTGCTGGGGCACAGGCTCGGAGGGAGGACGGTGTTTCACGGGGAGCTGCGGGCACCCTTCGGCTGCACTACTCCTTGGTGCGACAAGTTACGGTGAGCTTGTAGCCACAGCACTGGAAACTGATGTCCTGAGAAGCCGGGCTGACAGGGCAGCCCCTGGGAGTGCTCTGTTCCACCACCCTGGCTCTTCTTGTCAGAGAAACCTTCGATTTTCCCTCCCCTTCCAGAGAGCAGCAGAGGCAAGAAATAAGCCCAGCCCGCAGCCAGCTCTTAGCAGCCGACCCACACATGGGGTCTCCTCTCCTACAGGCTGCCGGCTGCAGCAGATGAACACGGAGGTCTCCTAACCGCCCGGGATGGTTTTCGCTGCGATTTTGTAGCACGTGCTCGTTTCAGCCTTTGGAAGCAGGCCTGAATAGATGGGAATTGCACCCCGTGTGAATGTGACCTTTGTTTTCTTGGAGTGACATTGCCAGGGAGATGAGGACGCAAACGTAACTTTCTGGCTGTTTCTTCAAGTATTTTGCAGGGAGAGCATGGGTACTGCAGAGAGTGGAGAGGGGTATCACTTAGGTTTTTTGACCACAGATAAAATATTCTCTGCTGTAAGAGATGAACAAAGCACTGATACATATTCTGCCTTTGCATTCCTAGTCGGAGGAAGAGAGGCTGACCAGAAACTTGTACAGAGACGCGTAAAAGAGGCCCTGGAGCGGGACGTTGAAGAGGGTCCCGATAATAATAATACGGAGAGTGGCCCGAGTAATGACAATCACCCCGATGCGGCTACAGGTCGTCCCCCTTTATTGCCCGAATCGCTGGGTTAACTCCTTTGCACAGCAAGCACCCGCTGTTCACGCGCCCCACACCCCTGGATTATTGGTCGTAAGCAACTTATCACGCACCCAAAGGGGAACTGTGATCGCAAGCATCTTGCGGTTTGCTGCATACTTGTGCTTAGCTTGGCCAGATACATAGCTGGGGAAATTCCTCGTTAACAGGTACAGTTCCTCACAACAGAGCCCTTCAAGGTCATCCTCTTAACACCGGTGTTGTCAGCAGTCTGATCTCAGGCCTGGATTGTCCCAACCCTGCGACAAAATATCGTGGCCACTCTCTGTCAGAAATTCTACTACAGTTAACTGCCTGCCGCCTTTTGCCAAACGCAGAGCACGGTCTGTTGAGAATGGTGAGGGGGCTGAGGTGAGTTTGCCAACATCACCCGATCCAGTGTGCGCAGGGCGCTGCGGGTGAGCCCCCGAGCTGGACTCTGCCTCAGCTGCCTCAGACTCTGCTGCCCAGGGGAGCCGCTCAAGCTGAACCCAATATTCTCGCCAGCAGCAAGGCGGCCGCTTCCCAGACACCGGGGATCTCCCCGGAGGGTCTAAGCGCGTCCTTTCAGTCCCTCGCGGATCTTCAGGTAAGCCCGACTAAAGCCAAACGGTTGCTTTGCTTGATGACAGCACCCTGTCGCGTTGACGAGGTGCGTTTCTTTGGGGCAGAGAGGGGAGAATCGGCTGCCAAGTTCCCCTCTGCAATGCGTGCCTGCACGAACGCCCGCGACGAGAGAGCAGCCGAAGGCAACGTCTGCCGGAAAGTGCCAGGGAGACGGTCGGGCACTCCGGCACAATCCACGGCCCGTCGCAGGGCTTTGCGAGCCCCCGGTCTGACCGATAAGCACCGGTGACGTTCGTTTTCCCCTTAGGAAAATCTGACAGCCCTCGCTGAAATAAGACACGCGAAGATCCAGCTGATGCAAAGAGCAGTTTTATTCGCGTTTAAAGCAGCGCACAAGCGCAAACCAGTGTCAGGGAACAGGCACCGCTCGTCGAAAGAGAGCCCTCCGTCCTCGCCCGGCCGCGACGCCCCCCGAGCCGAGCGCGCGGGGAGCCAGCCCAGAGGGCTCTGGTGCCGGGGGAGGACGATCCTGCACCGAGCTGGCTGAAGAGCAGCAGCTCGGGCCAAGTGGGCGCTTCCCTCCCCGCCGCAGGGCGCTGAGCGCTCTGCACGGCTGCGCAGCCCGGCGACCGCCCCGGGCTCTGCTCGGGGAATCGCGAGCAGGGAGCGCTCGGCGCCGAGCGCGCCGAACACGTGCCCTGCGCCACTGGTCACTGGCTTGCCCCAGCCAAACCCTCGCCAGAAGGCAGAGCTTCCTCGCTCCTGGCAGCAGAAATCCCAACTCCGGCAGCGAACGGGGACCCCCCACCCAGTTACCCTCCGCTCCTTCTCCAGGGCTGCGCTACGGAAGAGGGAGAAGAAGGGAGTCTTGCCCGTGGCGCCTAGGCCCAGGTATCGGAGGTGCAATCCCCGTTAAGGAAGCGGATGCTGGAGGCGAGGCAAGGCCCGCTGGGCTCCTTTCCAAAATCCACCAGGAAGTTCTTGTTCACGGTCAGGCCTCCCCTCTCCGTGTCCACATCAATCTGCAGCATGACAGAGCCTTCCCTGCGAGGGGCCGAGAGCGCAGCCGTTACAGGCGAGCAGAGCGCGGCCCTGCGGGAGAGGCCCTGCCCTTCACCCTGCTGCTGCGTGCCGAGGAAGAGGCTTCCTCCTCCTCCTCCTCCTCTTGCCTTCGCCAGGGAAGAGAAGGCAGCCGAGGCGCGGGTCCGGCGCTTCTCCTCAACTCCCAGGGCACCCGAGGCAACCGCTCCGCACGCCGGGACGGGCGGGCTGGAGCTTGCCCCTGTGTGGAGACCCTCGCCTGCTTGGCTCAGCCAAAGCACCTCTGGGGGACGCACCCGCACCGGCAGCGGCTGTGGCAGAGACGGGGCCTGGCTCTGCCACCCGCAGGGGACTCGCGCCGCCCTCCGACCCAAACCCTTCCTCTCCCCCGAGCAGACCCCCGGCCCTGCAGCTCCGCTCCGGCAGCAGCTGCCCCTCGCCCGGCCAGAGATGCTCGCGAGCCCACTGCGTGTGAATCCGGACACAGGGGCCCCCCAAAAGAGGCCCCCTGCCCCCCGGCGCTCCTTACCGCACCATGTTGGGGTAGAACTGCTTGTCCCAGGTGCTGTAGAGGGAGTTGGTGACGTACAGCCTCTTGCCATCCAAGCTGAGCTGCAGCTTGCTGGGGCCGCCGTACACTCTCTTGCACTGGGGGCCCAACAGAGCGCAGGGCTGTCACCGCCTTCTGCCTTCGAGCAGCCGAGCGCCGGCGGAGCCGGAGTCCAGGGGCCTCCAGGGCAACGGGGAGGACGCAGGACTCACCTTGATCACCAAGGGCTCCGGCTGGCACTTCAGCTCCTCGTCCCTGCACACGGTCACGGGCCCGCACCGGAGGATGCTGCCTCCCACAAACACCTGCAAGCGAGGCAGTGGCAGCCGCGGCACCCGCCACCGCCCGCCCGCCGCCAGCCCCCTCCGCGGGGAGGGACCCAGCACCGCCAGCCCTTCTGCGCCCGCCTTACCTGTCCCACCAGCCGGGGCCTGCAGTTTTTGGAGAGCTCGTACTGGCGGATGTCTCCGTGCAGCCAGTTGCTCAGGTAGAGGAACCTGTCGTCCATCGAGATGATGTGGTCGGCGATGAAGGCTAGGGCACGGAAACAAAGAGCTCCAGAGAAGGCAGCACCGACAGCAGACGTGCCTCGCCTGGAGCCCAGCTCGCTCCGCTCCCCGCCGTGCCGCCCGCCGTGCCTCGAGCACAGGGGACCTGCCCCCGTGGGCAGGCTCCAGCCGGGCAGCCGGCTCCTCGCGGGGTCTGCACCCCCCCCCGCCCCTCCAACCGCCGCCGCTGCGATGGCACGGCAAGGCCGAGGCTCTGCGGGCAGCGAGGGGGCTCTGCCGGGCTGCGCAGCCTGAGGCGCCGCCGCCATCCCCTCCGGGGTGGAGGAGAGAGGAACCGCCACCCGCGGGCACACGGACCGGGCATCCTGGGCATGATCCAGCCCGTCACCTCCTTGGCTGGTATCCGGATCACCTCCTCGACTTCCCAGTTGTCTCTCTGCACGAGAAACACAGGCCCAGCGCCGTGAGCGCGCTGGCTGGCCAGGCAGGAGCCCCCCCTGCGCCCCACGCGTGCACAGCCAGGCCAAGCTGCCCGGGGAAGGCCACCGCTGCACCCAGCTGCTACGAGCAGACGCGCTGAGGCAGCATCGTCTGACACCCACAGCCGGGCTGGGCTTCGGCGCCGACACGAGTCCCCGGGCGCTCATCCCCCTGCAGCTCACCGGGCCGCGTCGCCCCTGGCTGCTGGCAGAACACTTGCCTCGCACTTGTAGAAGCGGTAGACGACACCGCTCAGGGCACAGCTGACGTAGCCCTCGGCAGCATCGGGGTTGTGGAGGAATTTCACCGTCAGGGGCAAAGAGTCCTCCCCCAGGTCAAAGCACTGGGTGAGGCTGCGGCAGGACAAGTTCCACACGTTCAGGCGGCGCCCAAAGACCCCTGAGGAAAAGGAGAGCCCTCTCAGAACCGGGGGCCACTCCTGGGCACGAGTCCCTCCCCAAAACGCTCACAGGCAGGGACAGCCGGGGCAGCCCCTCGCCAGGACCAGCAGAGAGAGAGCCGACACCCAGGGAGCCGCGGGGGACGAGAGGGACCAGCCTGTCGCGGGGACGGACGCTGCACGTGCTGGCACCGGAGAGCTCCGTGCGGGGAGAACTCCGCCTGTCCCCTCTCCCCGACGGCACCCCCCCCCTCCCACCAGCCCGCTGAGCTCTGCCTCGGCCCCTGCAGCCTTTGTCCCCCACCTTTCTTGAAGTCGTCGCAATTAAACCCACGTCCCGCTCGTCTCGGGACGGCTCCAGCAGAGCTGACCAGCACGTTGTGGCGTGCCTGGTAGCAGAAGTCGTGTCCGGTCGGTGGGGCTTCACACTCATTTTCCCAGTTCCCCTTCAGCTCAAAGGTCTCTCCGTCCAGCACGATAAACCCACCTGTGACACAAAAGGGGACGCGGGGCAAATCGCACGCCCCGTTCGTGAACGGGTGTCCGGCTTTGGGCATTAGACCCGCTGAAAAGGCCAAGAGCTTCCGAACGCTTCGACCCCGAGACCCGCGGCTGCAGAGGCTCCGCGGCGCTTTGCCGGCTCAGGGGGTGTGTTTGTAGGTTCCTGTGCACGCTGAGCAGAAGTCCTGGACACCAGCAACGATCCCAACTTCATGCTCGTGAAGTGCTTCCAACGGCCAAGGTTCCTGTGGCGGCAGCACCCGCCCCACCTCCCTCTTCTCGAGCAGCCCCGGCTGAACAAGGCAGGCTAAGACACGCCACGTCACGCCACGTCACGCCACGTCACGCCAAGACAGCAAGGCTGAACACCTGACTGTGCAGAGCAGCCCGGCGTTTCCTCGGACGCGGGTCTTCACGGCCCCGCGCTGCGCCTCAGGCTTGTGGGTGACTGTTGTGCTTGCCCCAGCACGGGAGGGCTGGGACGAGCCAACCAGCACCTCCCGGTTGCTGTCGGAACCCCCCCGAGGCCGCCGGCTTTGAGCCTGCTGTTTTTCTAAGAGGAATGACATCCTCGGAGTGATTACCAAAGGAAAACGTACCTTTGCCATTGCCGGCTGCGTCTCCCATGTTGGCAATCAGTATGTCACCGCTGGGCAGGCTGCGAACTGTGCAGAGGTGTGCCTTGTTGCACCTCCAGAAGACATCCACCGGCTCAATCGTCTGAAAAACGGTGACACACCTCCCCGCTTCAACCTCCGACGGCTCGGCCCGAGTCCCACCCCCGGGCAGAGCCTTTGGCCACCAGAGCCCCCGCGACTCCCCGACGCGTGCCGGAGCTCGCGCTCCAAGCACTCGCACTTGCTCGGGCCTGCTCCTCCCTGCCGCGGAGCAGAGGGGCCTCGGAGCTCCCCTCTGCCCGGACGAGAAGCAGCACCTCTGCCAGAAGGGCTTGTCTGCCTGCGGCGGCACTGCCAGTCGTGCGGCTCCCTCCGAATGCCCCGGGCACACCGAAAGCCACGCAACCGTGACGGGAGCCTTCCTCGCTCGGAAGAGGAGAGAGCTGAGGGGGCAGCGCGAGCCGGCCCTCGCCGACCGGGGCGCAAGAGCAGATGAGGAGAGAACCCTTCTTCCCCACCGACCGCTGCAGAAGCATCCGTTCCCAACTCCTTCCCAGAAAGTTGCCTTTGAATCACCTCAGGCATACCTTGCACAGCCTGGGAGCCCGGCACTGGGAACCCACATCCACCACGTAAATGCGGGAAGAAATCAAACAGGGAAGAATCAGCTTGTTCCTTTTCGGTGTGCTATTGCCAAAGCAGCTGCAGCCAGCGCTCCACCCCGCGCTATGCAGCTCGTCCTTGAGGTTGGGCATGGGCAGGCGGTGGATCACCTAGGCAGTCGAGGGAGAGCCAGAGGTCACACAGGGAGAAAGGGGGACCCGGAGGCCGGCAGCACCTTAGAGGCGGCAGCTCCACTCCCTGCGCTAAAGCGGGTCTGTGGGAAGGTGAGAGCCTCAGTGTGCCTGATCAGTTCAAAGCCGCACAGCCGGCGCTTCTTTGCGGCCTCCAGAGACGGCAGTGCCGACGTCCCGTTCCGGAGGGCAGCAGGCGGGTTGGGTCGGTGCATAACAGAACAGCCCTGCCACCGCAGCACAACCGCAACACGCGGCGCTCTGCAAAAGCGCCGGCTGCCCGAACCCGCCCGGGGCACCGGAGACCATCCTCCCCCCTGAGCAGCCGCCGGCAGGGTGGCGCAGGGCATTCGGCGCTCCAAAGCTCACCAGCGGCACCGGATGCTCGGCAAGTGAGTTGGAAAGTGAGTCGGAGCCGGCTTCTCCCCGGGACACAGGAATGGAGAGGGTCCAGCCAGATCACGGACAGTGCAAAGAGAGCAGGAAGGTGATTCCGAGCAGGCAGCTCCCCTGCCTGGCACAGAACACCAGAGGAGAAGCAGGAAGGGGCGCTGCCGCGACAGAACGCGCGAGGGCTTTCCCAGACAGGGCTTGGCAGAACCCCACCAGGTAGCGGGGGAAAAAGAGCCACGGCCCTGCGGGTGAGATAGAAGGATGCGGGAAGGTGCAAGGCTCAGAGGGACAGCTGGCACGGCAGAGGGGCTACCCAGCAAGCTGGTTTTCCCCGGCAAAACAGAGGGAAGGTCCTGAACCTGGAGGCACTACGAAGACCAGAGCCAGCAGCGCGGCACCGGCCCCATACAGACCCCGCTGAGCCCCAGGTACCTGGCCATAACACGGCGATCGGGGGTTGAGATCGACGGTGGCCAGGAAGTCGGGTTGCTCGATGCATGTTTCCCTGTAGGTACAGGTCACGTAGGCCACCTCCTCTCTGGGAGCTGCACGTACAGAAAGCTTGTGTTAGAGCATGCCCTGAGCCGGCCAGGAAGGACGAGAAAAGCTTCAGCACGCTCTCCGCCAGGACCGAACTGTTTCTCTGCCCGCTGCAACCTTCCGCCTGGCGCGGTGAGCGCTCCCCGGCCCGGGTTCCCCTACGGACCCAGCGGCACGAGGACAACCAAAGCGCATCTCCACGCGGTCACAGCCGGCACGCGCAAGAGGACTTGCCTTTCACAGCATCCTGGCAGGTGGGGTACTCGTAGCACTGAGCTCTGCATCTGTCTGGTTTGCGAAGAAGAGAAGGACAAGATGAGAAACGTCCACGCCCCGAGAGAAGACTCTGTCCCTCCGGGGCCCCTCTCCCAGCCCTGCTGTCAGCGGGGACCTCTGGGACCAGCACCTCCTGGTGGTGTGACGGCACTGGCAAACCGCAGGTCCAGGAGAGGAACCCTCCCTAGAGCGCCGCCGGGGCTATCGCGCCCCAAACCCCCGCTCGGTTCCCTTTGGCACCCGCGGAGCCGATCCCCTCCCCAGCAGCAGGGCCGGCCGGCGAGAGAGCTCCCGCCGAGCACCACGCCAGGACGGGAGCTCTGGCCCGGCAAATACGTCTGCTCTGGGGCTCCCTGGGGACTCCCCAGCACGAGGGGAGGCTCCCCCCAGCACGAGGGATGCTGCTGCGGCCACCGGGCAGGAGCTTTCCGAGGCCAAACGAAGCCCCGGGGGCAGAACGGTAGCGAGACACAGGAAACCTCTGGCACCGGGCGGACAGAACGGCAGCCTGCAGTCCCCCCTTTCTCCTTCCTGCCGCGCTGCAGAGGAGCAAACCCGGCAGGCCCCCGGCGGGTGTCGAGGTGGGATGGCCGCAGGCTCCAGGCAGCGGCTGGAGCCGCAGCGGGGACGGGGCTACAAGGCTTGGAGCTGCTGGGGGCTGCGGGGAGGCGCAGAGCCTCTCTTACCCATGCCGAAGGCCGCCGGGATCCCTCTCCTCGAGAGCTGGGCTGCTGGCACTGGAGGTGCAGCTCGCTGTCGGCCGGGCTGGAGCGGGCTGGGCTGTGCCGAGGCTGCTCCCAGGGGCCTTATATACAGGGCGAGGGCTGGGGGAGAAGCGAGGTGCCACGGGAGGAGCCATCGCTCCTCGGCGTTTGGGAGGTGCCAGACCAGCGCTGCGGCTTGCTTCCGCCTTGCTAGCCACCGATCTGCAGGGAAGATCTGCTGGTCCGTGCAGGTCTGCTCCTTAAACACAACCTCCCCTATCTGATCCTGGGGCTGCGGGCATTTCCACTGGGACTCGCCCGGCTCGGGAGGCCTCCGCGCCCCAGCCGAGCCACGGGCTGATTCAAGGCAGCCCCGGCCCCACGTGCCTGCCTGCTGTGCAAATGTGCAGCGGCGGCACATTCCGCACGAGGGCCGAGAAGTCCGGCTCGACGATGGGCCCCCCCAGCCGCCTCCTGGCAGTTCCAAGCGCGGAACACAGAGCGGCCCCCCAAGGCACCGCGGCAATCCGGACCCTGACAGCAGGCACGTCTCTCTCTGCGCCTTGGGCTGGCGGCACCGTGGGCTCCCTGGGCTCGGCTCGGCAAGCCAGGCCCAGCCGTGCCCCTGCCCAGAAGGAAGACTGGCGGAGCTCGAGGGGCCGCACCCGGGGCTGCGGCGCTCCGAGGAGGGAGCGGGCTCCCACCGCACCGGAGCCAGCCGAGGAGCTGCCGCCGGCTCCCAGCCAGGGAGAGAACGCAGCCGGCTGGGGCCGGGCGCCCCGGGCAAAACAGCCGCTGCCCCTGTCGCCGCAGCACGGCCGGGGCCGAGGCACGCCTGCTGCCCCGCCGGTGTGCAGCTCCGGGTGGGGAAGTCAGCCCGCCTGCGGCAAACAGGGACCTTCGGGACTCGGGGCAGCGTGGAACAGGGCCTGAGCAGCAGCTACTCCCCCCCCCCGGCCCCCAGCAGGCTGGGCTGTGAACCCCCAAAGCCCCTCGGCAGGCACGAGCACCGCAAGGAGCCTGGCACCGCTGCGGCTGAACTGCACGTAAACTGGCCCCGGCTGTCCCAGAACAGCCCCGGGAGCAGCACGGACGGCTGCCGAAGGGCCTGGGGCGCTGGGGAGAAGCGTTCGGGAGGAAGGGGCCCCTCCCGAGGTCCCCACGAGCCTGGCTGCTGCCAGCTGCCGGAGGAAAGCAGGGAGAAAGCACCGAGAGCGATGGCATGGGAGGGAGCAGCACGTCTGGGGGAAGAGCTGCTCGGTCAGTTGGCAAATTACACGGGATCAGGAATCGTTCCACGCAGGAACGCGGAATCACCTGACAGGGCCATTAAAGAAGCCCGCAGGAGATCTCGATCGGGAGAGGGGACAGCTCAGCCCATCTCACCAGGGCTTTCATTACGTGGCTGCCAGAGCAGCACTTTAAGCACGCAACCGGCGGGCCCGGGAGCAGCCAAACTCTCGGCCTCCTGCCAGCGCCGAGCGTCAAACTGCTGCAGCTGGGGGGACTCGGGATCTGTCCGGCAGGAACCCGGCAGTGCAAGGGGCCGAGGCCAGCGGGAGAGGGATCGCTGCTTGCCGCAGCCAGGCACTTCCATGCCACCACTCCCTGTACGGTTGCAGCTGCCAAGCTGCCTCCCGGCTCCGTCAGGGCTCTCTGTAAGGCCAGGAGAAGGCGTTAAAACAAGGTCACGGACCAAAGGAGAGAGCACACAAAGGAACGGCTCAAAGCCTCATCTTCCCGACTCGGAACGTGGCCGAGCTGCGGGGCAAGAGGCGCCGCACGGAAAGGAATTCTATCCTCATGTCAAATCAGGCACGGAACAGAGACGCTTCTGGGCGGCTTTTCCGCAGCAGGAGAGCAGCCCGGCTGAGCGAGCGAGGCGCCCACCTGGGACGTGGAGAACCCCGGCAGAGGAACCTTTCCTGGAGGTCGGCAAAACTAGCAACCAGACGGAGGAACTGCGAGGGGTGTCAGCAGAAAGGGGCATCAAAGAGCTGCGCTGCACGTGGCGTAGTTGAGCTGCGTCGAGTCCAACTGGGTGAAGGCACCGGGCTCCGCACTGCACTGCAGAGGGTGAGGGTAACACCAGGGCTGACGGGGACAGGACGCCCCCGCCTCCAGAGGTGAGGAGACCCAGTGAAAGAGCACTGCAAATCCACGCTGGCCCAAACAAAGGCTGGCCGCCCAGGAGTTTATCTATCCGCTAGACACGTGCTTCTGAACAGGACTCGGGGCCCCGCTTTTGCAGGAGGCTGCACACCCCCTCCTTCGCCAGCCACCTCCTGCTGCAGAGAGATGTGGAAGCAGCTGCTCCAGCCCTGCCCGTACAACGCAGCGCAGAGGTTCAGTATTGCTTGCCTGGGACAGCTTTCAGCCTGGCTCTGCCCTTGCAGCACCTGCAGCCTCTCAACGCTCGGGCCCAGCAGACTGCAGCCCACACGTGTTCCGAACGTGCCCTCTGGCTTCGGGCCACGCTTGCCCAGGGGGGAGCAAAGAATCTCTTGCCATCCTCCCTTCTTAGAGGGAAGCTCCTCCGTCTCTCCTAAGGGCGGCCAGCTCGTCGCGGGCTTCCAAAGAGGGACCAGTGTCGGGAACCAGCCGGGCTGCCAGTCACCACTGGCAGGTTTCAGGAGCTCACACCGCAAGAATCGGAAGGAAGCCCTCGTTCCAGGAGCAGCTCCACAGCCGGAGCTGGCTGTCCTCCTCCGAGCAGCTCGGAACGGCCTTTCCCTCTTCTCCGCTTGCCCGCCCAGAGCTCAGCACCGCTCTCCCCCGCGGCTCAGCGCTGGGCAGAACGGCCCAGCGCTCGCCAGTCAAACACAGCAGAGGTTCAGGCATCGCACCCGCCGTGCTGCTCCCGCGTCTGCCCGGCCGGCAGGAAGCCCAGCGGGGCCCGAGGCCGCGCCAGAGGCTCCGGCTCCAGCAGAGACCGTTGCAGGTGCTGGGCCGAGGCCGCCTGCGCGTGCTGCTGCTGTCAGCGTGCGCCCGGCCCCCTCCTGCACCCGCGCACCTGCTAATTCACAACTTCATTAGTCTTCCGCTCAGGAGCAAAATTTGCTGGCCGCCCGACTCGGCAATCCTTGGTGACGTCTTTGGCATCCCTCACCGAGCCGAGCGGTGGGGTGCGGAGTGCTCTAATGAAAGCTGATGGTGGGAAGGATAAGAGCAGGCTCGGCAACACCGACGGGCAAGCAAGCGATGGTTAGCGGGGACCACAATCACTGCTCTCCGCCCAAGAAAAGCTCCCTGTGGCAGGCAGAGACGGGAAGCCAGGAGGTGGGGAAGCCATCAGGGGCTTCCCTGACGGCCCACGCCCAGGTGGCAACTGCTCCCCTCCTCCCGACCATCCCTCCCGCCCCTGAGAGGGAAGAACACGCTCTAATTTTGCTGATGGGCAAGGCTCGGAGATGCAATCTCGTGCACGCTGGCACAGCCCGCTGAATGTGCCGGGCGAAGACCTCGCCTCACCGAGAGCGCCCGCTCTGCCCGGAACACCCAGGCAAGAGCTCCCCCGACTACGAGAGCAGTCTCCAGCCTTGCCCCAGTTCGCCGGGGGGGACATTTGCTTCCCGCCTCAGCCAGCCGTAAAACCCCGGAGCTGCCCCAGGGGGTCGAGGCGTCGCTCCTCATCCTGCATTCCTCCATCCCCCTTTCCTAGGCTTTCCGCCCGGCCCGCCGGCTCTCTTGGCACATGCTCTCTCCTCTGCCCCATTCAGGCCGGGCAGCGGAGCCCCTTGAGCGTTTGGAGAGACTGTGGTCAGTGCCGGTGTCCCAGCAGAACACGCCGGCAGAGGCTCGTCATCCTGGAGCTCCCCAGGCTCCACATCTCCCACGGGCTTCACTCCGTTCCGGTCCACCCCCCTCTCTGGGGGCAGAAGGAGAACCTCACCGTGCAAGCCTGGTGTCAAAACAGGCACAATTCGTCACCTGGAGCAGCAGGGGCAAGGTTTGCCGGTTAATTTACAAGCTGCTGCTGTGGCCCGGGAAGCCAAACAGAGTTCAGGGTCAACTTCTTCAAGACGTGGCTCAGGGAGTGGCGGACCGGAGCCCCCCGAGCTCTGCACATCAGGGTCTACTGCCGACCGGTCCTGAGCTGCAGGGACTAGAAGCAGCTGCCAGCCGGGCTTGACGATGTGCGGAAGCAGAGCTTGGGAGCTCGGCAGTGCGTTCTCCTCTCCACCACACAAAACCAGGAAAAAACCCAAGCTCAGAGGAATCGGCCCGTTCCTCTGCCTCGAGGACGCACCTGGAGAACACGTGAGGCCTCCCTCCGTTGCACCCCAAAGGGGTGACACTCATCTTTCAGGCCGGGCACGGACAGGCGGCGGGTCCCACAGCCACACGAGGGCACAGCTCTTTCGCTCCGAGAGGCCGTGCGGTGTGTTTCGAAGCGCCGTGCCAAAGGCACCGCGTGTGCCCGGCGTGCGTCCGGCGGCCCCGCCACGCTGGGTCTCTCTCTGCTCGGGGAGGGGACCGAGAGAGCCCGGGTGGGGGGTCGGAGCTTTGCACCCTCTGCCTGCGTGGAACGGCGGGTGCCTTTCGCCCCCAAGGTGCCGCTGCCCTCCCGGCAGTTTGCGTCACCAGCGGCACCGAGCTGGACAGTTGTTGTTCAGGTGCTCATTGGCACGGGGCGCTCCTGACAGTCTGCGGGACTTCAGCTTTGAGCTCTCCACGCGGCTCGGGCCCAGATGGGCCACGACAGAAGCAGCCGGCACCGCGCTCGCCTCCCTCGGAGTCCTAGAGGCAGTGCCCGTGCAGCAAGGCTTCAGGGACTGGCTGCATTAGGGTCCCCTTCTCTCTCTGCCTCTCGGAGCGAAATAGCTGTGCCCTCGTGTGGCTGTGGGTCCGTAGGGGAACCCGGGCCGGGGAGCGCTCACCGCGCCAGGCGGAAGGTTGCAGCGGGCAGAGAAACAGTTCGGTCCTGGCGGAGAGCGTGCTGAAGCTTTTCTCGTCCTTCCTGGCCGGCTCAGGGCATGCTCTAACACAAGCTTTCTGTACGTGCAGCTCCCAGAGAGGAGGTGGCCTACGTGACCTGTACCTACAGGGAAACATGCATCGAGCAACCCGACTTCCTGGCCACCGTCGATCTCAACCCCCGATCGCCGTGTTATGGCCAGGTACCTGGGGCTCAGCGGGGTCTGTATGGGGCCGGTGCCGCGCTGCTGGCTCTGGTCTTCGTAGTGCCTCCAGGTTCAGGACCTTCCCTCTGTTTTGCCGGGGAAAACCAGCTTGCTGGGTAGCCCCTCTGCCGTGCCAGCTGTCCCTCTGAGCCTTGCACCTTCCCGCATCCTTCTATCTCACCCGCAGGGCCGTGGCTCTTTTTCCCCCGCTACCTGGTGGGGTTCTGCCAAGCCCTGTCTGGGAAAGCCCTCGCGCGTTCTGTCGCGGCAGCGCCCCTTCCTGCTTCTCCTCTGGTGTTCTGTGCCAGGCAGGGGAGCTGCCTGCTCGGAATCACCTTCCTGCTCTCTTTGCACTGTCCGTGATCTGGCTGGACCCTCTCCATTCCTGTGTCCCGGGGAGAAGCCGGCTCCGACTCACTTTCCAACTCACTTGCCGAGCATCCGGTGCCGCTGGTGAGCTTTGGAGCGCCGAATGCCCTGCGCCACCCTGCCGGCGGCTGCTCAGGGGGGAGGATGGTCTCCGGTGCCCCGGGCGGGTTCGGGCAGCCGGCGCTTTTGCAGAGCGCCGCGTGTTGCGGTTGTGCTGCGGTGGCAGGGCTGTTCTGTTATGCACCGACCCAACCCGCCTGCTGCCCTCCGGAACGGGACGTCGGCACTGCCGTCTCTGGAGGCCGCAAAGAAGCGCCGGCTGTGCGGCTTTGAACTGATCAGGCACACTGAGGCTCTCACCTTCCCACAGACCCGCTTTAGCGCAGGGAGTGGAGCTGCCGCCTCTAAGGTGCTGCCGGCCTCCGGGTCCCCCTTTCTCCCTGTGTGACCTCTGGCTCTCCCTCGACTGCCTAGGTGATCCACCGCCTGCCCATGCCCAACCTCAAGGACGAGCTGCATAGCGCGGGGTGGAGCGCTGGCTGCAGCTGCTTTGGCAATAGCACACCGAAAAGGAACAAGCTGATTCTTCCCTGTTTGATTTCTTCCCGCATTTACGTGGTGGATGTGGGTTCCCAGTGCCGGGCTCCCAGGCTGTGCAAGGTATGCCTGAGGTGATTCAAAGGCAACTTTCTGGGAAGGAGTTGGGAACGGATGCTTCTGCAGCGGTCGGTGGGGAAGAAGGGTTCTCTCCTCATCTGCTCTTGCGCCCCGGTCGGCGAGGGCCGGCTCGCGCTGCCCCCTCAGCTCTCTCCTCTTCCGAGCGAGGAAGGCTCCCGTCACGGTTGCGTGGCTTTCGGTGTGCCCGGGGCATTCGGAGGGAGCCGCACGACTGGCAGTGCCGCCGCAGGCAGACAAGCCCTTCTGGCAGAGGTGCTGCTTCTCGTCCGGGCAGAGGGGAGCTCCGAGGCCCCTCTGCTCCGCGGCAGGGAGGAGCAGGCCCGAGCAAGTGCGAGTGCTTGGAGCGCGAGCTCCGGCACGCGTCGGGGAGTCGCGGGGGCTCTGGTGGCCAAAGGCTCTGCCCGGGGGTGGGACTCGGGCCGAGCCGTCGGAGGCTGAAGCGGGGAGGTGTGTCACCGTTTTTCAGACGATTGAGCCGGTGGATGTCTTCTGGAGGTGCAACAAGGCACACCTCTGCACAGTTCGCAGCCTGCCCAGCGGTGACATACTGATTGCCAACATGGGAGACGCAGCCGGCAATGGCAAAGGTACGTTTTCCTTTGGTAATCACTCCGAGGATGTCATTCCTCTTAGAAAAACAGCAGGCTCAAAGCCGGCGGCCTCGGGGGGGTTCCGACAGCAACCGGGAGGTGCTGGTTGGCTCGTCCCAGCCCTCCCGTGCTGGGGCAAGCACAACAGTCACCCACAAGCCTGAGGCGCAGCGCGGGGCCGTGAAGACCCGCGTCCGAGGAAACGCCGGGCTGCTCTGCACAGTCAGGTGTTCAGCCTTGCTGTCTTGGCGTGACGTGGCGTGACGTGGCGTGACGTGGCGTGTCTTAGCCTGCCTTGTTCAGCCGGGGCTGCTCGAGAAGAGGGAGGTGGGGCGGGTGCTGCCGCCACAGGAACCTTGGCCGTTGGAAGCACTTCACGAGCATGAAGTTGGGATCGTTGCTGGTGTCCAGGACTTCTGCTCAGCGTGCACAGGAACCTACAAACACACCCCCTGAGCCGGCAAAGCGCCGCGGAGCCTCTGCAGCCGCGGGTCTCGGGGTCGAAGCGTTCGGAAGCTCTTGGCCTTTTCAGCGGGTCTAATGCCCAAAGCCGGACACCCGTTCACGAACGGGGCGTGCGATTTGCCCCGCGTCCCCTTTTGTGTCACAGGTGGGTTTATCGTGCTGGACGGAGAGACCTTTGAGCTGAAGGGGAACTGGGAAAATGAGTGTGAAGCCCCACCGACCGGACACGACTTCTGCTACCAGGCACGCCACAACGTGCTGGTCAGCTCTGCTGGAGCCGTCCCGAGACGAGCGGGACGTGGGTTTAATTGCGACGACTTCAAGAAAGGTGGGGGACAAAGGCTGCAGGGGCCGAGGCAGAGCTCAGCGGGCTGGTGGGAGGGGGGGGGTGCCGTCGGGGAGAGGGGACAGGCGGAGTTCTCCCCGCACGGAGCTCTCCGGTGCCAGCACGTGCAGCGTCCGTCCCCGCGACAGGCTGGTCCCTCTCGTCCCCCGCGGCTCCCTGGGTGTCGGCTCTCTCTCTGCTGGTCCTGGCGAGGGGCTGCCCCGGCTGTCCCTGCCTGTGAGCGTTTTGGGGAGGGACTCGTGCCCAGGAGTGGCCCCCGGTTCTGAGAGGGCTCTCCTTTTCCTCAGGGGTCTTTGGGCGCCGCCTGAACGTGTGGAACTTGTCCTGCCGCAGCCTCACCCAGTGCTTTGACCTGGGGGAGGACTCTTTGCCCCTGACGGTGAAATTCCTCCACAACCCCGATGCTGCCGAGGGCTACGTCAGCTGTGCCCTGAGCGGTGTCGTCTACCGCTTCTACAAGTGCGAGGCAAGTGTTCTGCCAGCAGCCAGGGGCGACGCGGCCCGGTGAGCTGCAGGGGGATGAGCGCCCGGGGACTCGTGTCGGCGCCGAAGCCCAGCCCGGCTGTGGGTGTCAGACGATGCTGCCTCAGCGCGTCTGCTCGTAGCAGCTGGGTGCAGCGGTGGCCTTCCCCGGGCAGCTTGGCCTGGCTGTGCACGCGTGGGGCGCAGGGGGGGCTCCTGCCTGGCCAGCCAGCGCGCTCACGGCGCTGGGCCTGTGTTTCTCGTGCAGAGAGACAACTGGGAAGTCGAGGAGGTGATCCGGATACCAGCCAAGGAGGTGACGGGCTGGATCATGCCCAGGATGCCCGGTCCGTGTGCCCGCGGGTGGCGGTTCCTCTCTCCTCCACCCCGGAGGGGATGGCGGCGGCGCCTCGGGCTGCGCAGCCCGGCAGAGCCCCCTCGCTGCCCGCAGAGCCTCGGCCTTGCCGTGCCATCGCAGCGGCGGCGGTTGGAGGGGCGGGGGGGGGTGCAGACCCCGCGAGGAGCCGGCTGCCCGGCTGGAGCCTGCCCACGGGGGCAGGTCCCCTGTGCTCGAGGCACGGCGGGCGGCACGGCGGGGAGCGGAGCGAGCTGGGCTCCAGGCGAGGCACGTCTGCTGTCGGTGCTGCCTTCTCTGGAGCTCTTTGTTTCCGTGCCCTAGCCTTCATCGCCGACCACATCATCTCGATGGACGACAGGTTCCTCTACCTGAGCAACTGGCTGCACGGAGACATCCGCCAGTACGAGCTCTCCAAAAACTGCAGGCCCCGGCTGGTGGGACAGGTAAGGCGGGCGCAGAAGGGCTGGCGGTGCTGGGTCCCTCCCCGCGGAGGGGGCTGGCGGCGGGCGGGCGGTGGCGGGTGCCGCGGCTGCCACTGCCTCGCTCGCAGGTGTTTGTGGGAGGCAGCATCCTCCGGTGCGGGCCCGTGACCGTGTGCAGGGACGAGGAGCTGAAGTGCCAGCCGGAGCCCTTGGTGATCAAGGTGAGTCCTGCGTCCTCCCCGTTGCCCTGGAGGCCCCTGGACTCCGGCTCCGCCGGCGCTCGGCTGCTCGAAGGCAGAAGGCGGTGA
The DNA here is from genome assembly GCF_018691265.1 of Tyto alba. NCBI lineage: Eukaryota > Metazoa > Chordata > Aves > Strigiformes > Tytonidae > Tyto > Tyto alba. The sequence goes on from NW_024881329.1 coordinate 24,272,058, forward strand.
CAGCCCTGCGCTCTGTTGGGCCCCCAGTGCAAGAGAGTGTACGGCGGCCCCAGCAAGCTGCAGCTCAGCTTGGATGGCAAGAGGCTGTACGTCACCAACTCCCTCTACAGCACCTGGGACAAGCAGTTCTACCCCAACATGGTGCGGTAAGGAGCGCCGGGGGGCAGGGGGCCTCTTTTGGGGGGCCCCTGTGTCCGGATTCACACGCAGTGGGCTCGCGAGCATCTCTGGCCGGGCGAGGGGCAGCTGCTGCCGGAGCGGAGCTGCAGGGCCGGGGGTCTGCTCGGGGGAGAGGAAGGGTTTGGGTCGGAGGGCGGCGCGAGTCCCCTGCGGGTGGCAGAGCCAGGCCCCGTCTCTGCCACAGCCGCTGCCGGTGCGGGTGCGTCCCCCAGAGGTGCTTTGGCTGAGCCAAGCAGGCGAGGGTCTCCACACAGGGGCAAGCTCCAGCCCGCCCGTCCCGGCGTGCGGAGCGGTTGCCTCGGGTGCCCTGGGAGTTGAGGAGAAGCGCCGGACCCGCGCCTCGGCTGCCTTCTCTTCCCTGGCGAAGGCAAGAGGAGGAGGAGGAAGCCTCTTCCTCGGCACGCAGCAGCAGGGTGAAGGGCAGGGCCTCTCCCGCAGGGCCGCGCTCTGCTCGCCTGTAACGGCTGCGCTCTCGGCCCCTCGCAGGGAAGGCTCTGTCATGCTGCAGATTGATGTGGACACGGAGAGGGGAGGCCTGACCGTGAACAAGAACTTCCTGGTGGATTTTGGAAAGGAGCCCAGCGGGCCTTGCCTCGCCTCCAGCATCCGCTTCCTTAACGGGGATTGCACCTCCGATACCTGGGCCTAGGCGCCACGGGCAAGACTCCCTTCTTCTCCCTCTTCCGTAGCGCAGCCCTGGAGAAGGAGCGGAGGGTAACTGGGTGGGGGGTCCCCGTTCGCTGCCGGAGTCGGGATTTCTGCTGCCAGGAGCGAGGAAGCTCTGCCTTCTGGCGAGGGTTTGGCTGGGGCAAGCCAGTGACCAGTGGCGCAGGGCACGTGTTCGGCGCGCTCGGCGCCGAGCGCTCCCTGCTCGCGATTCCCCGAGCAGAGCCCGGGGCGGTCGCCGGGCTGCGCAGCCGTGCAGAGCGCTCAGCGCCCTGCGGCGGGGAGGGAAGCGCCCGCTTGGCCCGAGCTGCTGCTCTTCAGCCAGCTCGGTGCAGGATCGTCCTCCCCCGGCACCAGAGCCCTCTGGGCTGGCTCCCCGCGCGCTCGGCTCGGGGGGCGTCGCGGCCGGGCGAGGACGGAGGGCTCTCTTTCGACGAGCGGTGCCTGTTCCCTGACACTGGTTTGCGCTTGGGCGCTGCTTTAAACGCGAATAAAACTGCTCTTTGCATCAGCTGGATCTTCGCGTGTCTTATTTCAGCGAGGGCTGTCAGATTTTCCTAAGGGGAAAACGAACGTCACCGGTGCTTATCGGTCAGACCGGGGGCTCGCAAAGCCCTGCGACGGGCCGTGGATTGTGCCGGAGTGCCCGACCGTCTCCCTGGCACTTTCCGGCAGACGTTGCCTTCGGCTGCTCTCTCGTCGCGGGCGTTCGTGCAGGCACGCATTGCAGAGGGGAACTTGGCAGCCGATTCTCCCCTCTCTGCCCCAAAGAAACGCACCTCGTCAACGCGACAGGGTGCTGTCATCAAGCAAAGCAACCGTTTGGCTTTAGTCGGGCTTACCTGAAGATCCACGAGGGACTGAAAGGACGCGCTTAGACCCTCCGGGGAGATCCCCGGTGTCTGGGAAGCGGCCGCCTTGCTGCTGGCGAGAATATTGGGTTCAGCTTGAGCGGCTCCCCTGGGCAGCAGAGTCTGAGGCAGCTGAGGCAGAGTCCAGCTCGGGGGCTCGCCCGCAGCGCCCTGCGCACACTGGATCGGGTGATGTTGGCAAACTCACCTCAGCCCCCTCACCATTCTCAACAGACCGTGCTCTGCGTTTGGCAAAAGGCGGCAGGCAGTTAACTGTAGTGGAATTTCTGACAGAGAGTGGCCACGATATTTTGTCGCAGGGTTGGGACAATCCAGGCCTGAGATCAGACTGCTGACAACACCGGTGTTAAGAGGATGACCTTGAAGGGCTCTGTTGTGAGGAACTGTACCTGTTAACGAGGAATTTCCCCAGCTATGTATCTGGCCAAGCTAAGCACAAGTATGCAGCAAACCGCAAGATGCTTGCGATCACAGTTCCCCTTTGGGTGCGTGATAAGTTGCTTACGACCAATAATCCAGGGGTGTGGGGCGCGTGAACAGCGGGTGCTTGCTGTGCAAAGGAGTTAACCCAGCGATTCGGGCAATAAAGGGGGACGACCTGTAGCCGCATCGGGGTGATTGTCATTACTCGTGCCACTCTCCGTATTATTATTATCGGGACCCTCTTCAACGTCCCGCTCCAGGGCCTCTTTTACGCGTCTCGGTACGAGTTTCTGGTCAGCCTCTCTTCCTCCAACTAGGAATGCAAAGGCAGAATATGTATCAGTGCTTTGTTCATCTCTTACAGCAGAGAATATTTTATCTGTGGTCAAAAAACCTAAGCGATACCCCTCTCCACTCTCTGCAGTACCCATGCTCTCCCTGCAAAATACTTGAAGAAACGGCCAGAAAGTTACGTTTGCGTCCTCATCTCCCTGGCAATGTCACTCCAAGAAAACAAAGGTCACATTCACACGGGGTGCAATTCCCATCTATTCAGGCCTGCTTCCAAAGGCTGAAACGAGCACGTGCTACAAAATCGCAGCGAAAACCATCCCGGGCGGTTAGGAGACCTCCGTGTTCATCTGCTGCAGCCGGCAGCCTGTAGGAGAGGAGACCCCATGTGTGGGTCGGCTGCTAAGAGCTGGCTGCGGGCTGGGCTTATTTCTTGCCTCTGCTGCTCTCTGGAAGGGGAGGGAAAATCGAAGGTTTCTCTGACAAGAAGAGCCAGGGTGGTGGAACAGAGCACTCCCAGGGGCTGCCCTGTCAGCCCGGCTTCTCAGGACATCAGTTTCCAGTGCTGTGGCTACAAGCTCACCGTAACTTGTCGCACCAAGGAGTAGTGCAGCCGAAGGGTGCCCGCAGCTCCCCGTGAAACACCGTCCTCCCTCCGAGCCTGTGCCCCAGCACAAGGCACTTCTGGGGAGCCGCTGGAAGCGCCGAGGGACTGGAGGGGTGCTGGCCCCAGGGAGAAGCCCACCTGCCAACCAAGGCCTCAAGGGACCCGAGGAAGCAGCCAGCAGCCGCCCCAGCTCTCCGCCTCCCCAGGTCAGGCACCCCCACCGCAGTGCCCACGCAGCGGCCTCCACAGTCGCCAGCAGAACTCCCGCGCGAGGCGGAGGAGAGGCCCCCGCTCCCTGCCCCGGGGAACTCGGGGCCCAGACACCCGGGAAGGGGCCCGGGGGGGGACGAGGGGCTTTGCTCGTACCAAACCTTGCCCCTGCTGCTCCAGGTGACGAATTGTGCCTGTTTTGACACCAGGCTTGCACGGTGAGGTTCTCCTTCTGCCCCCAGAGAGGGGGGTGGACCGGAACGGAGTGAAGCCCATGGGAGATGTGGAGCCTGGGGAGCTCCAGGATGACGAACCTCTGCCGGCGTGTTCTGCTGGGACACCGGCACTGACCACAGTCTCTCCAAACGCTCAAGGGGCTCAGCTGCCCGGCCTGAATGGGGCAGAGGAGAGAGCATGTGCCAAGAGAGCCGGCGGGCCGGGCGGAAAGCCTAGGAAAGGGGGATGGAGGAATGCAGGATGAGGAGCGACGCCTCGACCCCCTGGGGCAGCTCCGGGGTTTTACGGCTGGCTGAGGCGGGAAGCAAATGTCCCCCCCAGCGAACTGGGGCAAGGCTGGAGACTGCTCTCGTAGTCGGGGGAGCTCTTGCCTGGGTGTTCCGGGCAGAGCGGGCGCTCTCGGTGAGGCGAGGTCTTCGCCCGGCACATTCAGCGTGCTGTGCCAGCGTGCACGAGATTGCATCTCCGAGCCTTGCCCATCAGCAAAATTAGAGCGTGTTCTTCCCTCTCAGGGGCGGGAGGGATGGTCGGGAGGAGGGGAGCAGTTGCCACCTGGGCGTGGGCCGTCAGGGAAGCCCCTGATGGCTTCTCCACCTCCTGGCTTCCCGTCTCTGCCTGCCACAGGGAGCTTTTCTTGGGCGGAGAGCAGTGATTGTGGTCCCCGCTAACCATCGCTTGCTTGCCCGTCGGTGTTGCCGAGCCTGCTCTTATCCTTCCCACCATCAGCTTTCATTAGAGCACTCCGCACCCCACCGCTCGGCTCGGTGAGGGATGCCAAAGACGTCACCAAGGATTGCCGAGTCGGGCGGCCAGCAAATTTTGCTCCTGAGCGGAAGACTAATGAAGTTGTGAATTAGCAGGTGCGCGGGTGCAGGAGGGGGCCGGGCGCACGCTGACAGCAGCAGCACGCGCAGGCGGCCTCGGCCCAGCACCTGCAACGGTCTCTGCTGGAGCCGGAGCCTCTGGCGCGGCCTCGGGCCCCGCTGGGCTTCCTGCCGGCCGGGCAGACGCGGGAGCAGCACGGCGGGTGCGATGCCTGAACCTCTGCTGTGTTTGACTGGCGAGCGCTGGGCCGTTCTGCCCAGCGCTGAGCCGCGGGGGAGAGCGGTGCTGAGCTCTGGGCGGGCAAGCGGAGAAGAGGGAAAGGCCGTTCCGAGCTGCTCGGAGGAGGACAGCCAGCTCCGGCTGTGGAGCTGCTCCTGGAACGAGGGCTTCCTTCCGATTCTTGCGGTGTGAGCTCCTGAAACCTGCCAGTGGTGACTGGCAGCCCGGCTGGTTCCCGACACTGGTCCCTCTTTGGAAGCCCGCGACGAGCTGGCCGCCCTTAGGAGAGACGGAGGAGCTTCCCTCTAAGAAGGGAGGATGGCAAGAGATTCTTTGCTCCCCCCTGGGCAAGCGTGGCCCGAAGCCAGAGGGCACGTTCGGAACACGTGTGGGCTGCAGTCTGCTGGGCCCGAGCGTTGAGAGGCTGCAGGTGCTGCAAGGGCAGAGCCAGGCTGAAAGCTGTCCCAGGCAAGCAATACTGAACCTCTGCGCTGCGTTGTACGGGCAGGGCTGGAGCAGCTGCTTCCACATCTCTCTGCAGCAGGAGGTGGCTGGCGAAGGAGGGGGTGTGCAGCCTCCTGCAAAAGCGGGGCCCCGAGTCCTGTTCAGAAGCACGTGTCTAGCGGATAGATAAACTCCTGGGCGGCCAGCCTTTGTTTGGGCCAGCGTGGATTTGCAGTGCTCTTTCACTGGGTTTCCTCACCTCTGGAGGCGGGGGCGTCCTGTCCCCGTCAGCCCTGGTGTTACCCTCACCCTCTGCAGTGCAGTGCGGAGCCCGGTGCCTTCACCCAGTTGGACTCGACGCAGCTCAACTACGCCACGTGCAGCGCAGCTCTTTGATGCCCCTTTCTGCTGACACCCCTCGCAGTTCCTCCGTCTGGTTGCTAGTTTTGCCGACCTCCAGGAAAGGTTCCTCTGCCGGGGTTCTCCACGTCCCAGGTGGGCGCCTCGCTCGCTCAGCCGGGCTGCTCTCCTGCTGCGGAAAAGCCGCCCAGAAGCGTCTCTGTTCCGTGCCTGATTTGACATGAGGATAGAATTCCTTTCCGTGCGGCGCCTCTTGCCCCGCAGCTCGGCCACGTTCCGAGTCGGGAAGATGAGGCTTTGAGCCGTTCCTTTGTGTGCTCTCTCCTTTGGTCCGTGACCTTGTTTTAACGCCTTCTCCTGGCCTTACAGAGAGCCCTGACGGAGCCGGGAGGCAGCTTGGCAGCTGCAACCGTACAGGGAGTGGTGGCATGGAAGTGCCTGGCTGCGGCAAGCAGCGATCCCTCTCCCGCTGGCCTCGGCCCCTTGCACTGCCGGGTTCCTGCCGGACAGATCCCGAGTCCCCCCAGCTGCAGCAGTTTGACGCTCGGCGCTGGCAGGAGGCCGAGAGTTTGGCTGCTCCCGGGCCCGCCGGTTGCGTGCTTAAAGTGCTGCTCTGGCAGCCACGTAATGAAAGCCCTGGTGAGATGGGCTGAGCTGTCCCCTCTCCCGATCGAGATCTCCTGCGGGCTTCTTTAATGGCCCTGTCAGGTGATTCCGCGTTCCTGCGTGGAACGATTCCTGATCCCGTGTAATTTGCCAACTGACCGAGCAGCTCTTCCCCCAGACGTGCTGCTCCCTCCCATGCCATCGCTCTCGGTGCTTTCTCCCTGCTTTCCTCCGGCAGCTGGCAGCAGCCAGGCTCGTGGGGACCTCGGGAGGGGCCCCTTCCTCCCGAACGCTTCTCCCCAGCGCCCCAGGCCCTTCGGCAGCCGTCCGTGCTGCTCCCGGGGCTGTTCTGGGACAGCCGGGGCCAGTTTACGTGCAGTTCAGCCGCAGCGGTGCCAGGCTCCTTGCGGTGCTCGTGCCTGCCGAGGGGCTTTGGGGGTTCACAGCCCAGCCTGCTGGGGGCCGGGGGGGGGAGTAGCTGCTGCTCAGGCCCTGTTCCACGCTGCCCCGAGTCCCGAAGGTCCCTGTTTGCCGCAGGCGGGCTGACTTCCCCACCCGGAGCTGCACACCGGCGGGGCAGCAGGCGTGCCTCGGCCCCGGCCGTGCTGCGGCGACAGGGGCAGCGGCTGTTTTGCCCGGGGCGCCCGGCCCCAGCCGGCTGCGTTCTCTCCCTGGCTGGGAGCCGGCGGCAGCTCCTCGGCTGGCTCCGGTGCGGTGGGAGCCCGCTCCCTCCTCGGAGCGCCGCAGCCCCGGGTGCGGCCCCTCGAGCTCCGCCAGTCTTCCTTCTGGGCAGGGGCACGGCTGGGCCTGGCTTGCCGAGCCGAGCCCAGGGAGCCCACGGTGCCGCCAGCCCAAGGCGCAGAGAGAGACGTGCCTGCTGTCAGGGTCCGGATTGCCGCGGTGCCTTGGGGGGCCGCTCTGTGTTCCGCGCTTGGAACTGCCAGGAGGCGGCTGGGGGGGCCCATCGTCGAGCCGGACTTCTCGGCCCTCGTGCGGAATGTGCCGCCGCTGCACATTTGCACAGCAGGCAGGCACGTGGGGCCGGGGCTGCCTTGAATCAGCCCGTGGCTCGGCTGGGGCGCGGAGGCCTCCCGAGCCGGGCGAGTCCCAGTGGAAATGCCCGCAGCCCCAGGATCAGATAGGGGAGGTTGTGTTTAAGGAGCAGACCTGCACGGACCAGCAGATCTTCCCTGCAGATCGGTGGCTAGCAAGGCGGAAGCAAGCCGCAGCGCTGGTCTGGCACCTCCCAAACGCCGAGGAGCGATGGCTCCTCCCGTGGCACCTCGCTTCTCCCCCAGCCCTCGCCCTGTATATAAGGCCCCTGGGAGCAGCCTCGGCACAGCCCAGCCCGCTCCAGCCCGGCCGACAGCGAGCTGCACCTCCAGTGCCAGCAGCCCAGCTCTCGAGGAGAGGGATCCCGGCGGCCTTCGGCATGGGTAAGAGAGGCTCTGCGCCTCCCCGCAGCCCCCAGCAGCTCCAAGCCTTGTAGCCCCGTCCCCGCTGCGGCTCCAGCCGCTGCCTGGAGCCTGCGGCCATCCCACCTCGACACCCGCCGGGGGCCTGCCGGGTTTGCTCCTCTGCAGCGCGGCAGGAAGGAGAAAGGGGGGACTGCAGGCTGCCGTTCTGTCCGCCCGGTGCCAGAGGTTTCCTGTGTCTCGCTACCGTTCTGCCCCCGGGGCTTCGTTTGGCCTCGGAAAGCTCCTGCCCGGTGGCCGCAGCAGCATCCCTCGTGCTGGGGGGAGCCTCCCCTCGTGCTGGGGAGTCCCCAGGGAGCCCCAGAGCAGACGTATTTGCCGGGCCAGAGCTCCCGTCCTGGCGTGGTGCTCGGCGGGAGCTCTCTCGCCGGCCGGCCCTGCTGCTGGGGAGGGGATCGGCTCCGCGGGTGCCAAAGGGAACCGAGCGGGGGTTTGGGGCGCGATAGCCCCGGCGGCGCTCTAGGGAGGGTTCCTCTCCTGGACCTGCGGTTTGCCAGTGCCGTCACACCACCAGGAGGTGCTGGTCCCAGAGGTCCCCGCTGACAGCAGGGCTGGGAGAGGGGCCCCGGAGGGACAGAGTCTTCTCTCGGGGCGTGGACGTTTCTCATCTTGTCCTTCTCTTCTTCGCAAACCAGACAGATGCAGAGCTCAGTGCTACGAGTACCCCACCTGCCAGGATGCTGTGAAAGGCAAGTCCTCTTGCGCGTGCCGGCTGTGACCGCGTGGAGATGCGCTTTGGTTGTCCTCGTGCCGCTGGGTCCGTAGGGGAACCCGGGCCGGGGAGCGCTCACCGCGCCAGGCGGAAGGTTGCAGCGGGCAGAGAAACAGTTCGGTCCTGGCGGAGAGCGTGCTGAAGCTTTTCTCGTCCTTCCTGGCCGGCTCAGGGCATGCTCTAACACAAGCTTTCTGTACGTGCAGCTCCCAGAGAGGAGGTGGCCTACGTGACCTGTACCTACAGGGAAACATGCATCGAGCAACCCGACTTCCTGGCCACCGTCGATCTCAACCCCCGATCGCCGTGTTATGGCCAGGTACCTGGGGCTCAGCGGGGTCTGTATGGGGCCGGTGCCGCGCTGCTGGCTCTGGTCTTCGTAGTGCCTCCAGGTTCAGGACCTTCCCTCTGTTTTGCCGGGGAAAACCAGCTTGCTGGGTAGCCCCTCTGCCGTGCCAGCTGTCCCTCTGAGCCTTGCACCTTCCCGCATCCTTCTATCTCACCCGCAGGGCCGTGGCTCTTTTTCCCCCGCTACCTGGTGGGGTTCTGCCAAGCCCTGTCTGGGAAAGCCCTCGCGCGTTCTGTCGCGGCAGCGCCCCTTCCTGCTTCTCCTCTGGTGTTCTGTGCCAGGCAGGGGAGCTGCCTGCTCGGAATCACCTTCCTGCTCTCTTTGCACTGTCCGTGATCTGGCTGGACCCTCTCCATTCCTGTGTCCCGGGGAGAAGCCGGCTCCGACTCACTTTCCAACTCACTTGCCGAGCATCCGGTGCCGCTGGTGAGCTTTGGAGCGCCGAATGCCCTGCGCCACCCTGCCGGCGGCTGCTCAGGGGGGAGGATGGTCTCCGGTGCCCCGGGCGGGTTCGGGCAGCCGGCGCTTTTGCAGAGCGCCGCGTGTTGCGGTTGTGCTGCGGTGGCAGGGCTGTTCTGTTATGCACCGACCCAACCCGCCTGCTGCCCTCCGGAACGGGACGTCGGCACTGCCGTCTCTGGAGGCCGCAAAGAAGCGCCGGCTGTGCGGCTTTGAACTGATCAGGCACACTGAGGCTCTCACCCTCCCACAGACCCGCTTTAGCGCAGGGAGTGGAGCTGCCGCCTCTAAGGTGCTGCCGGCCTCCGGGTCCCCCTTTCTCCCTGTGTGACCTCTGGCTCTCCCTCGACTGCCTAGGTGATCCACCGCCTGCCCATGCCCAACCTCAAGGACGAGCTGCATAGCGCGGGGTGGAGCGCTGGCTGCAGCTGCTTTGGCAATAGCACACCGAAAAGGAACAAGCTGATTCTTCCCTGTTTGATTTCTTCCCGCATTTACGTGGTGGATGTGGGTTCCCAGTGCCGGGCTCCCAGGCTGTGCAAGGTATGCCTGAGGTGATTCAAAGGCAACTTTCTGGGAAGGAGTTGGGAACGGATGCTTCTGCAGCGGTCGGTGGGGAAGAAGGGTTCTCTCCTCATCTGCTCTTGCGCCCCGGTCGGCGAGGGCCGGCTCGCGCTGCCCCCTCAGCTCTCTCCTCTTCCGAGCGAGGAAGGCTCCCGTCACGGTTGCGTGGCTTTCGGTGTGCCCGGGGCATTCGGAGGGAGCCGCACGACTGGCAGTGCCGCCGCAGGCAGACAAGCCCTTCTGGCAGAGGTGCTGCTTCTCGTCCGGGCAGAGGGGAGCTCCGAGGCCCCTCTGCTCCGCGGCAGGGAGGAGCAGGCCCGAGCAAGTGCGAGTGCTTGGAGCGCGAGCTCCGGCACGCGTCGGGGAGTCGCGGGGGCTCTGGTGGCCAAAGGCTCTGCCCGGGGGTGGGACTCGGGCCGAGCCGTCGGAGGCTGAAGCGGGGAGGTGTGTCACCGTTTTTCAGACGATTGAGCCGGTGGATGTCTTCTGGAGGTGCAACAAGGCACACCTCTGCACAGTTCGCAGCCTGCCCAGCGGTGACATACTGATTGCCAACATGGGAGACGCAGCCGGCAATGGCAAAGGTACGTTTTCCTTTGGTAATCACTCCGAGGATGTCATTCCTCTTAGAAAAACAGCAGGCTCAAAGCCGGCGGCCTCGGGGGGGTTCCGACAGCAACCGGGAGGTGCTGGTTGGCTCGTCCCAGCCCTCCCGTGCTGGGGCAAGCACAACAGTCACCCACAAGCCTGAGGCGCAGCGCGGGGCCGTGAAGACCCGCGTCCGAGGAAACGCCGGGCTGCTCTGCACAGTCAGGTGTTCAGCCTTGCTGTCTTGGCGTGACGTGGCGTGACGTGGCGTGACGTGGCGTGTCTTAGCCTGCCTTGTTCAGCCGGGGCTGCTCGAGAAGAGGGAGGTGGGGCGGGTGCTGCCGGCACAGGAACCTTGGCCGTTGGAAGCACTTCACGAGCATGAAGTTGGGATCGTTGCTGGTGTCCAGGACTTCTGCTCAGCGTGCACAGGAACCTACAAACACACCCCCTGAGCCGGCAAAGCGCCGCGGAGCCTCTGCAGCCGCGGGTCTCGGGGTCGAAGCGTTCGGAAGCTCTTGGCCTTTTCAGCGGGTCTAATGCCCAAAGCCGGACACCCGTTCACGAACGGGGCGTGCGATTTGCCCCGCGTCCCCTTTTGTGTCACAGGTGGGTTTATCCTGCTGGACGGAGAGACCTTTGAGCTGAAGGGGAACTGGGAAAATGAGTGTGAAGCCCCACCGACCGGACACGACTTCTGCTACCAGGCACGCCACAACGTGCTGGTCAGCTCTGCTGGAGCCGTCCCGAGACGAGCGGGACGTGGGTTTAATTGCGACGACTTCAAGAAAGGTGGGGGACAAAGGCTGCAGGGGCCGAGGCAGAGCTCAGCGGGCTGGTGGGAGGGGGGGGGTGCTGTCGGGGAGAGGGGACAGGCGGAGTTCTCCCCGCACGGAGCTCTCCGGTGCCAGCACGTGCAGCGTCCGTCCCCGCGACAGGCTGGTCCCTCTCGTCCCCCGCGGCTCCCTGGGTGTCGGCTCTCTCTCTGCTGGTCCTGGCGAGGGGCTGCCCCGGCTGTCCCTGCCTGTGAGCGTTTTGGGGAGGGACTCGTGCCCAGGAGTGGCCCCCGGTTCTGAGAGGGCTCTCCTTTTCCTCAGGGGTCTTTGGGCGCCGCCTGAACGTGTGGAACTTGTCCTGCCGCAGCCTCACCCAGTGCTTTGACCTGGGGGAGGACTCTTTGCCCCTGACGGTGAAATTCCTCCACAACCCCGATGCTGCCGAGGGCTACGTCAGCTGTGCCCTGAGCGGTGTCGTCTACCGCTTCTACAAGTGCGAGGCAAGTGTTCTGCCAGCAGCCAGGGGCGACGCGGCCCGGTGAGCTGCAGGGGGATGAGCGCCCGGGGACTCGTGTCGGCGCCGAAGCCCAGCCCGGCTGTGGGTGTCAGACGATGCTGCCTCAGCGCGTCTGCTCGTAGCAGCTGGGTGCAGCGGTGGCCTTCCCCGGGCAGCTTGGCCTGGCTGTGCACGCGTGGGGCGCAGGGGGGGCTCCTGCCTGGCCAGCCAGCGCGCTCACGGCGCTGGGCCTGTGTTTCTCGTGCAGAGAGACAACTGGGAAGTCGAGGAGGTGATCCGGATACCAGCCAAGGAGGTGACGGGCTGGATCATGCCCAGGATGCCCGGTCCGTGTGCCCGCGGGTGGCGGTTCCTCTCTCCTCCACCCCGGAGGGGATGGCGGCGGCGCCTCGGGCTGCGCAGCCCGGCAGAGCCCCCTCGCTGCCCGCAGAGCCTCGGCCTTGCCGTGCCATCGCAGCGGCGGCGGTTGGAGGGGCGGGGGGGGGTGCAGACCCCGCGAGGAGCCGGCTGCCCGGCTGGAGCCTGCCCACGGGGGCAGGTCCCCTGTGCTCGAGGCACAGCGGGCGGCACGGCGGGGAGCGGAGCGAGCTGGGCTCCAGGCGAGGCACGTCTGCTGTCGGTGCTGCCTTCTCTGGAGCTCTTTGTTTCCGTGCCCTAGCCTTCATCGCCGACCACATCATCTCGATGGACGACAGGTTCCTCTACCTGAGCAACTGGCTGCACGGAGACATCCGCCAGTACGAGCTCTCCAAAAACTGCAGGCCCCGGCTGGTGGGACAGGTAAGGCGGGCGCAGAAGGGCTGGCGGTGCTGGGTCCCTCCCCGCGGAGGGGGCTGGCGGCGGGCGGGCGGTGGCGGGTGCCGCGGCTGCCACTGCCTCGCTCGCAGGTGTTTGTGGGAGGCAGCATCCTCCGGTGCGGGCCCGTGACCGTGTGCAGGGACGAGGAGCTGAAGTGCCAGCCGGAGCCCTTGGTGATCAAGGTGAGTCCTGCGTCCTCCCCGTTGCCCTGGAGGCCCCTGGACTCCGGCTCCGCCGGCGCTCGGCTGCTCGAAGGCAGAAGGCGGTGACAGCCCTGCGCTCTGTTGGGCCCCCAGTGCAAGAGAGTGTACGGCGGCCCCAGCAAGCTGCAGCTCAGCTTGGATGGCAAGAGGCTGTACGTCACCAACTCCCTCTACAGCACCTGGGACAAGCAGTTCTACCCCAACATGGTGCGGTAAGGAGCGCCGGGGGGCAGGGGGCCTCTTTTGGGGGGCCCCTGTGTCCGGATTCACACGCAGTGGGCTCGCGAGCATCTCTGGCCGGGCGAGGGGCAGCTGCTGCCGGAGCGGAGCTGCAGGGCCGGGGGTCTGCTCGGGGGAGAGGAAGGGTTTGGGTCGGAGGGCGGCGCGAGTCCCCTGCGGGTGGCAGAGCCAGGCCCCGTCTCTGCCACAGCCGCTGCCGGTGCGGGTGCGTCCCCCAGAGGTGCTTTGGCTGAGCCAAGCAGGCGAGGGTCTCCACACAGGGGCAAGCTCCAGCCCGCCCGTCCCGGCGTGCGGAGCGGTTGCCTCGGGTGCCCTGGGAGTTGAGGAGAAGCGCCGGACCCGCGCCTCGGCTGCCTTCTCTTCCCTGGCGAAGGCAAGAGGAGGAGGAGGAAGCCTCTTCCTCGGCACGCAGCAGCAGGGTGAAGGGCAGGGCCTCTCCCGCAGGGCCGCGCTCTGCTCGCCTGTAACGGCTGCGCTCTCGGCCCCTCGCAGGGAAGGCTCTGTCATGCTGCAGATTGATGTGGACACGGAGAGGGGAGGCCTGACCGTGAACAAGAACTTCCTGGTGGATTTTGGAAAGGAGCCCAGCGGGCCTTGCCTCGCCTCCAGCATCCGCTTCCTTAACGGGGATTGCACCTCCGATACCTGGGCCTAGGCGCCACGGGCAAGACTCCCTTCTTCTCCCTCTTCCGTAGCGCAGCCCTGGAGAAGGAGCGGAGGGTAACTGGGTGGGGGGTCCCCGTTCGCTGCCGGAGTCGGGATTTCTGCTGCCAGGAGCGAGGAAGCTCTGCCTTCTGGCGAGGGTTTGGCTGGGGCAAGCCAGTGACCAGTGGCGCAGGGCACGTGTTCGGCGCGCTCGGCGCCGAGCGCTCCCTGCTCGCGATTCCCCGAGCAGAGCCCGGGGCGGTCGCCGGGCTGCGCAGCCGTGCAGAGCGCTCAGCGCCCTGCGGCGGGGAGGGAAGCGCCCGCTTGGCCCGAGCTGCTGCTCTTCAGCCAGCTCGGTGCAGGATCGTCCTCCCCCGGCACCAGAGCCCTCTGGGCTGGCTCCCCGCGCGCTCGGCTCGGGGGGCGTCGCGGCCGGGCGAGGACGGAGGGCTCTCTTTCGACGAGCGGTGCCTGTTCCCTGACACTGGTTTGCGCTTGGGCGCTGCTTTAAACGCGAATAAAACTGCTCTTTGCATCAGCTGGATCTTCGCGTGTCTTATTTCAGCGAGGGCTGTCAGATTTACCTAAGGGGAAAACGAACGTCACCGGTGCTTATCGGTCAGACCGGGGGCTCGCAAAGCCCTGCGACGGGCCGTGGATTGTGCCGGAGTGCCCGACCGTCTCCCTGGCACTTTCCGGCAGACGTTGCCTTCGGCTGCTCTCTCGTCGCGGGCGTTCGTGCAGGCACGCATTGCAGAGGGGAACTTGGCAGCCGATTCTCCCCTCTCTGCCCCAAAGAAACGCACCTCGTCAATGCGACAGGGTGCTGTCATCAAGCAAAGCAACCGTTTGGCTTTAGTCGGGCTTACCTGAAGATCCGCGAGGGACTGAAAGGACGCGCTTAGACCCTCCGGGGAGATCCCCGGTGTCTGGGAAGCGGCCGCCTTGCTGCTGGCGAGAATATTGGGTTCAGCTTGAGCGGCTCCCCTGGGCAGCAGAGTCTGAGGCAGCTGAGGCAGAGTCCAGCTCGGGGGCTCGCCCGCAGCGCCCTGCGCACACTGGATCGGGTGATGTTGGCAAACTCACCTCAGCCCCCTCACCATTCTCAACAGACCGTGCTCTGCGTTTGGCAAAAGGCGGCAGGCAGTTAACTGTAGTGGAATTTCCGACAGAGAGTGGCCACGATATTTTGTCGCAGGGTTGGGACAATCGAGGCCTGAGATCAGACTGCTGACAACACTGGTGTTAGGAGGATGACCTTGAAGGGCTGTGTTGTGAGGAACTGTACCTGTTAACGAGGAATTTCCCCAGCTATGTATCTGGCCAAGCTAAGCACAAGTATGCAGCAAACCACAAGATGCTTGCGATCACAGTTCCCCTTTGGGTGCGTGATAAGTTGCTTACGACCAATAATCCAGGGGTGTGGGGCGCGTGAACAGCGGGTGCTTGCTGTGCAAAGGAGTTAACCCAGTGATTCGGGCAATAAAGGGGGACGACCTGTAGCCGCATCGGGGTGATTGTCATTACTCGGGCCACTCTCCGTATTATTATTATTTGGACCCTCTTCAACGTCCCGCTCCAGGGCCTCTTTTACGCATCTCTGTACGAGTTTCTGGTCAGCCTCTCTTCCTCCGACTAGGAATGCAAAGGCAGAATATGTATCAGTGCTTTGTTCATCTCTTACAGCAGAGAATATTTTATCTGTGGTCAAAAAACCTAAGCGATACCCCTCTCCACTCTCTGCAGTACCCATGCTCTCCCTGCAAAATACTTGAAGAAACAGCCAGAAAGTTACGTTTGCGTCCTCATCTCCCTGGCAATGTCACTCCAAGAAAACAAAGGTCACATTCACACGGGGTGCAATTCCCATCTATTCAGGCCTGCTTCCAAAGGCTGAAACGAGCACGTGCTACAAAATCGCAGCGAAAACCATCCCGGGCGGTTAGGAGACCTCCGTGTTCATCTGCTGCAGCCGGCAGCCTGTAGGAGAGGAGACCCCATGTGTGGGTCGGCTGCTAAGAGCTGGCTGCGGGCTGGGCTTATTTCTTGCCTCTGCTGCTCTCTGGAAGGGGAGGGAAAATCGAAGGTTTCTCTGACAAGAAGAGCCAGGGTGGTGGAACAGAGCACTCCCAGGGGCTGCCCTGTCAGCCCGGCTTCTCAGGACATCAGTTTCCAGTGCTGTGGCTACAAGCTCACCGTAACTTGTCGCACCAAGGAGTAGTGCAGCCGAAGGGTGCCCGCAGCTCCCCGTGAAACACCGTCCTCCCTCCGAGCCTGTGCCCCAGCACAAGGCACTTCTGGGGAGCCGCTGGAAGCGCCGAGGGACTGGAGGGGTGCTGGCCCCAGGGAGAAGCCCACCTGCCAACCAAGGCCTCAAGGGACCCGAGGAAGCAGCCAGCAGCCGCCCCAGCTCTCCGCCTCCCCAGGTCAGGCACCCCCACCGCAGTGCCCACGCAGCGGCCTCCACAGTCGCCAGCAGAACTCCCGCGCGAGGCGGAGGAGAGGCCCCCGCTCCCTGCCCCGGGGAACTCGGGGCCCAGACACCCGGGAAGGGGCCCGGGGGGGGACGAGGGGCTTTGCTCGTAGCAGCAGACGCCCGTCCGCATCCAGCCGGCGCGGGCAGAGCGTGGCCCCAGGGCGGGAGCAGCAGCCGGGTCAGCTCCGTGGCGTCGCCTGCTGAGCCTCACGGCGGGGCTGCGGCTCGAAGCGCGGGCCGCGTCCTCGCCTCGCCGCGCGGCCACCTGCAAGTCAGAGCGGGCGCTCAGAGGGCAGCGCGAGGGGCGGCCGGCGCTGAGCAGCCCCGCCAGCACGGCCCCGCGCTGCGCTGCGGGAGCTCTGCCCTGCCCCGAGGCGCAGGGGGCCGGCCCCCCTCGCCAGGAGGGGTGTCCCGGCCGGATCCCGCTCGGCCACCGCCAGCCACCCCGGGCGCGGGCTGGCAGGGGCCGTCGGCGGGCCAGACGCTCCCTGGGACGGCGCAGAGGAGGAGGCACCTCCCCGAGCTCCGTGCTCGGCAGGCGCCGAAGGAAGGCGAGCTCGGGCTCCTTCCACAGCCACCTCAGCTGCAGGGACGTCCCCGGGGCAGGCGCCCAGGCGGGGCGGCTCGGCCGGAGCCCAGCGGGGTGCCACGCTCCGGCCGTCAGGGTGCTGAGCAGCAGCCCCCCCGGGGGCCCAAGAGAGGTGGAGCAGGGTGCTGGCCCAGGAGCGCTGTGAAGGAAGTCCATGGAGCTGTGTTCTTCCAAGGGAAGCGCACAGAGGGCCAAAACTCAGAAGGATCCTCTCGATGCCCCAGCTTTTGCAGCCTTCCAGCTGAGTGCGGTTGTGGCTGCAAGGCAGGCGGCCCCTTGGGAAATTGCTCGAGGCAACTGGGCCTCAGGGGAGGACGCGTGGGTGTGCAGCAGGTGCTGGAGGCCGGGGGTTGCTGCCCCGTGCCGCAAACAGGCTTCCAGTGTGTGCCTGGGAGCCCACGTCCCAGGCGGCACGCCGTCGGCAGGAGGGCGATCTGCCACGCCGGTGACTGCCTGCCGCCTTTTGCCAAACGCAGAGCACGGTCTGTTGAGAATGGTGAGGGGGCTGAGGTGAGTTTGCCAACATCACCCGATCCAGTGTGCGCAGGGCGCTGCGGGCAAGCCCCCGAGCTGGACTCTGCCTCAGCTGCCTCAGACTCTGCTGCCCAGGGGAGCCGCTCAAGCTGAACCCAATATTCTCGCCAGCAGCAAGGCGGCCGCTTCCCAGACACCGGGGATCTCCCCGGAGGGTCTAAGCGCGTCCTTTCAGTCCCTCACGGATCTTCAGGTAAGCCCGACTAAAGCCAAACGGTTGCTTTGCTTGATGACAGCACCCTGTCGCGTTGACGAGGTGCGTTTCTTTGGGGCAGAGAGGGGAGAATCGGCTGCCAAGTTCCCCTCTGCAATGCGTGCCTGCACGAACGCCCGCGACGAGAGAGCAGCCGAAGGCAACGTCTGCCGGAAAGTGCCAGGGAGACGGTCGGGCACTCCGGCACAATCCACGGCCCGTCGCAGGGCTTTGCGAGCCCCCGGTCTGACCGATAAGCACCGGTGACGTTCGTTTTCCCCTTAGGTAAATCTGACAGCCCTCGCTGAAATAAGACACGCGAAGATCCAGCTGATGCAAAGAGCAGTTTTATTCGCGTTTAAAGCAGCGCCCAAGCGCAAACCAGTGTCAGGGAACAGGCACCGCTCGTCGAAAGAGAGCCCTCCGTCCTCGCCCGGCCGCGACGCCCCCCGAGCCGAGCGCGCGGGGAGCCAGCCCAGAGGGCTCTGGTGCCGGGGGAGGACGATCCTGCACCGAGCTGGCTGAAGAGCAGCAGCTCGGGCCAAGCGGGCGCTTCCCTCCCCGCCGCAGGGCGCTGAGCGCTCTGCACGGCTGCGCAGCCCGGCGACCGCCCCGGGCTCTGCTCGGGGAATCGCGAGCAGGGAGCGCTCGGCGCCGAGCGCGCCGAACACGTGCCCTGCGCCACTGGTCACTGGCTTGCCCCAGCCAAACCCTCGCCAGAAGGCAGAGCTTCCTCGCTCCTGGCAGCAGAAATCCCGACTCCGGCAGCGAACGGGGACCCCCCACCCAGTTACCCTCCGCTCCTTCTCCAGGGCTGCGCTACGGAAGAGGGAGAAGAAGGGAGTCTTGCCCGTGGCGCCTAGGCCCAGGTATCGGAGGTGCAATCCCCGTTAAGGAAGCGGATGCTGGAGGCGAGGCAAGGCCCGCTGGGCTCCTTTCCAAAATCCACCAGGAAGTTCTTGTTCACGGTCAGGCCTCCCCTCTCCGTGTCCACATCAATCTGCAGCATGACAGAGCCTTCCCTGCGAGGGGCCGAGAGCGCAGCCGTTACAGGCGAGCAGAGCGCGGCCCTGCGGGAGAGGCCCTGCCCTTCACCCTGCTGCTGCGTGCCGAGGAAGAGGCTTCCTCCTCCTCCTCTTGCCTTCGCCAGGGAAGAGAAGGCAGCCGAGGCGCGGGTCCGGCGCTTCTCCTCAACTCCCAGGGCACCCGAGGCAACCGCTCCGCACGCCGGGACGGGCGGGCTGGAGCTTGCCCCTGTGTGGAGACCCTCGCCTGCTTGGCTCAGCCAAAGCACCTCTGGGGGACGCACCCGCACCGGCAGCGGCTGTGGCAGAGACGGGGCCTGGCTCTGCCACCCGCAGGGGACTCGCGCCGCCCTCCGACCCAAACCCTTCCTCTCCCCCGAGCAGACCCCCGGCCCTGCAGCTCCGCTCCGGCAGCAGCTGCCCCTCGCCCGGCCAGAGATGCTCGCGAGCCCACTGCGTGTGAATCCGGACACAGGGGCCCCCCAAAAGAGGCCCCCTGCCCCCCGGCGCTCCTTACCGCACCATGTTGGGGTAGAACTGCTTGTCCCAGGTGCTGTTGAGGGAGTTGGTGACGTACAGCCTCTTGCCATCCAAGCTGAGCTGCAGCTGGCTGGGGCCGCCGTACACTCTCTTGCACTGGGGGCCCAACAGAGCGCAGGGCTGTCACCGCCTTCTGCCTTCGAGCAGCCGAGCGCCGGCGGAGCCGGAGTCCAGGGGCCTCCAGGGCAACGGGGAGGACGCAGGACTCACCTTGATCACCAAGGGCTCCGGCTGGCACTTCAGCTCCTCGTCCCTGCACACGGTCACGGGCCCGCACCGGAGGATGCTGCCTCCCACAAACACCTGCAAGCGAGGCAGTGGCAGCCGCGGCACCCGCCACCGCCCGCCCGCCGGCAGCCCCCTCCGCGGGGAGGGACCCAGCACCGCCAGCCCTTCTGCGCCCGCCTTACCTGTCCCACCAGCCGGGGCCTGCAGTTTTTGGAGAGCTCGTACTGGCGGATGTCTCCGTGCAGCCAGTTGCTCAGGTAGAGGAACCTGTCGTCCATCGAGATGATGTGGTCGGCGATGAAGGCTAGGGCACGGAAACAAAGAGCTCCAGAGAAGGCAGCACCGACAGCAGACGTGCCTCGCCTGGAGCCCAGCTCGCTCCGCTCCCCGCCGTGCCGCCCGCCGTGCCTCGAGCACAGGGGACCTGCCCCCGTGGGCAGGCTCCAGCCGGGCAGCCGGGTCCTCGCGGGGTCTGCACCCCCCCCCGCCCCTCCAACCGCCGCCGCTGCGATGGCACGGCAAGGCCGAGGCTCTGCGGGCAGCGAGGGGGCTCTGCCGGGCTGCGCAGCCCGAGGCGCCGCCGCCATCCCCTCCGGGGTGGAGGAGAGAGGAACCGCCACCCGCGGGCACACGGACCGGGCATCCTGGGCATGATCCAGCCCGTCACCTCCTTGGCTGGTATCCGGATCACCTCCTCGACTTCCCAGTTGTCTCTCTGCACGAGAAACACAGGCCCAGCGCCGTGAGCGCGCTGGCTGGCCAGGCAGGAGCCCCCCCTGCGCCCCACGCGTGCACAGCCAGGCCAAGCTGCCCGGGGAAGGCCACCGCTGCACCCAGCTGCTACGAGCAGACGCGCTGAGGCAGCATCGTCTGACACCCAGAGCCGGGCTGGGCTTCGGCGCCGACACGAGTCCCCGGGCGCTCATCCCCCTGCAGCTCACCGGGCCGCGTCGCCCCTGGCTGCTGGCAGAACACTTGCCTCGCACTTGTAGAAGCGGTAGACGACACCGCTCAGGGCACAGCTGACGTAGCCCTCGGCAGCATCGGGGTTGTGGAGGAATTTCACCGTCAGGGGCAAAGAGTCCTCCCCCAGGTCAAAGCACTGGGTGAGGCTGCGGCAGGACAAGTTCCACACGTTCAGGCGGCGCCCAAAGACCCCTGAGGAAAAGGAGAGCCCTCTCAGAACCGGGGGCCACTCCTGGGCACGAGTCCCTCCCCAAAACGCTCACAGGCAGGGACAGCCGGGGCAGCCCCTCGCCAGGACCAGCAGAGAGAGAGCCGACACCCAGGGAGCCGCGGGGGACGAGAGGGACCAGCCTGTCGCAGGGACGGACGCTGCACGTGCTGGCACCGGAGAGCTCCGTGCGGGGAGAACTCCGCCTGTCCCCTCTCCCCGACGGCACCCCCCCCCTCCCACCAGCCCGCTGAGCTCTGCCTCGGCCCCTGCAGCCTTTGTCCCCCACCTTTCTTGAAGTCGTCGCAATTAAACCCACGTCCCGCTCGTCTCGGGACGGCTCCAGCAGAGCTGACCAGCACGTTGTGGCGTGCCTGGTAGCAGAAGTCGTGTCCGGTCGGGGGGGCTTCACACTCATTTTCCCAGTTCCCCTTCAGCTCAAAGGTCTCTCCGTCCAGCACGATAAACCCACCTGTGACACAAAAGGGGACGCGGGGCAAATCGCACGCCCCGTTCCTGAACGGGTGTCCGGCTTTGGGCATTAGACCCGCTGAAAAGGCCAAGAGCTTCCGAACGCTTCGACCCCGAGACCCGCGGCTGCAGAGGCTCCGCGGCGCTTTGCCGGCTCAGGGGGTGTGTTTGTAGGTTCCTGTGCACGCTGAGCAGAAGTCCTGGACACCAGCAACGATCCCAACTTCATGCTCGTGAAGTGCTTCCAACGGCCAAGGTTCCTGTGCTGGCAGCACCCGCCCCACCTCCCTCTTCTCGAGCAGCCCCGGCTGAACAAGGCAGGCTAAGACACGCCACGTCACACCACGTCACGCCACATCACGCCACGTCACGCCAAGACAGCAAGGCTGAACACCTGACTGTGCAGAGCAGCCCGGCGTTTCCTCGGACGCGGGTCTTCACGGCCCCGCGCTGCGCCTCAGGCTTGTGGGTGACTGTTGTGCTTGCCCCAGCACGGGAGGGCTGGGACGAGCCAACCAGCACCTCCCGGTTGCTGTCGGAACCCCCCCGAGGCCGCCGGCTTTGAGCCTGCTGTTTTTCTAAGAGGAATGACATCCTCGGAGTGATTACCAAAGGAAAACGTACCTTTGCCATTGCCGGCTGCGTCTCCCATGTTGGCAATCAGTATGTCACCGCTGGGCAGGCTGCGAACTGTGCAGAGGTGTGCCTTGTTGCACCTCCAGAAGACATCCACCGGCTCAATCGTCTGAAAAACGGTGACACACCTCCCCGCTTCAGCCTCCGACGGCTCGGCCCGAGTCCCACCCCCGGGCAGAGCCTTTGGCCACCAGAGCCCCCGCGACTCCCCGACGCGTGCCGGAGCTCGCGCTCCAAGCACTCGCACTTGCTCGGGCCTGCTCCTCCCTGCCGCGGAGCAGAGGGGCCTCGGAGCTCCCCTCTGCCCGGACGAGAAGCAGCACCTCTGCCAGAAGGGCTTGTCTGCCTGCGGCGGCACTGCCAGTCGTGCGGCTCCCTCCGAATGCCCCGGGCACACCGAAAGCCACGCAACCGTGACGGGAGCCTTCCTCGCTCGGAAGAGGAGAGAGCTGAGGGGGCAGCGCGAGCCGGCCCTCGCCGACCGGGGCGCAAGAGCAGATGAGGAGAGAACCCTTCTTCCCCACCGACCGCTGCAGAAGCATCCGTTCCCAACTCCTTCCCAGAAAGTTGCCTTTGAATCACCTCAGGCATACCTTGCACAGCCTGGGAGCCCGGCACTGGGAACCCACATCCACCACGTAAATGCGGGAAGAAATCAAACAGGGAAGAATCAGCTTGTTCCTTTTCGGTGTGCTATTGCCAAAGCAGCTGCAGCCAGCGCTCCACCCCGCGCTATGCAGCTCGTCCTTGAGGTTGGGCATGGGCAGGCGGTGGATCACCTAGGCAGTCGAGGGAGAGCCAGAGGTCACACAGGGAGAAAGGGGGACCCGGAGGCCGGCAGCACCTTAGAGGCGGCAGCTCCACTCCCTGCGCTAAAGCGGGTCTGTGGGAAGGTGAGAGCCTCAGTGTGCCTGATCAGTTCAAAGCCGCACAGCCGGCGCTTCTTTGCGGCCTCCAGAGACGGCAGTGCCGACGTCCCGTTCCGGAGGGCAGCAGGCGGGTTGGGTCGGTGCATAACAGAACAGCCCTGCCACCGCAGCACAACCGCAACACGCGGCGCTCTGCAAAAGCGCCGGCTGCCCGAACCCGCCCGGGGCACCGGAGACCATCCTCCCCCCTGAGCAGCCGCCGGCAGGGTGGCGCAGGGCATTCGGCGCTCCAAAGCTCACCAGCGGCACCGGATGCTCGGCAAGTGAGTTGGAAAGTGAGTCGGAGCCGGCTTCTCCCCGGGACACAGGAATGGAGAGGGTCCAGCCAGATCACGGACAGTGCAAAGAGAGCAGGAAGGTGATTCCGAGCAGGCAGCTCCCCTGCCTGGCACAGAACACCAGAGGAGAAGCAGGAAGGGGCGCTGCCGCGACAGAACGCGCGAGGGCTTTCCCAGACAGGGCTTGGCAGAACCCCACCAGGTAGCGGGGGAAAAAGAGCCACGGCCCTGCGGGTGAGATAGAAGGATGCGGGAAGGTGCAAGGCTCAGAGGGACAGCTGGCACGGCAGAGGGGCTACCCAGCAAGCTGGTTTTCCCCGGCAAAACAGAGGGAAGGTCCTGAACCTGGAGGCACTACGAAGACCAGAGCCAGCAGCGCGGCACCGGCCCCATACAGACCCCGCTGAGCCCCAGGTACCTGGCCATAACACGGCGATCGGGGGTTGAGATCGACGGTGGCCAGGAAGTCGGGTTGCTCGATGCATGTTTCCCTGTAGGTACAGGTCACGTAGGCCACCTCCTCTCTGGGAGCTGCACGTACAGAAAGCTTGTGTTAGAGCATGCCCTGAGCCGGCCAGGAAGGACGAGAAAAGCTTCAGCACGCTCTCCGCCAGGACCGAACTGTTTCTCTGCACGCTGCAACCTTCCGCCTGGCGCGGTGAGCGCTCCCCGGCCCGGGTTCCCCTACGGACCCAGCGGCACGAGGACAACCAAAGCGCATCTCCACGCGGTCACAGCCGGCACGCGCAAGAGGACTTGCCTTTCACAGCATCCTGGCAGGTGGGGTACTCGTAGCACTGAGCTCTGCATCTGTCTGGTTTGCGAAGAAGAGAAGGACAAGATGAGAAACGTCCACGCCCCGAGAGAAGACTCTGTCCCTCCGGGGCCCCTCTCCCAGCCCTGCTGTCAGCGGGGACCTCTGGGACCAGCACCTCCTGGTGGTGTGACGGCACTGGCAAACCGCAGGTCCAGGAGAGGAACCCTCCCTAGAGCGCCGCCGGGGCTATCGCGCCCCAAACCCCCGCTCGGTTCCCTTTGGCACCCGCGGAGCCGATCCCCTCCCCAGCAGCAGGGCCGGCCGGCGAGAGAGCTCCCGCCGAGCACCACGCCAGGACGGGAGCTCTGGCCCGGCAAATACGTCTGCTCTGGGGCTCCCTGGGGACTCCCCAGCACGAGGGGAGGCTCCCCCCAGCACGAGGGATGCTGCTGCGGCCACCGGGCAGGAGCTTTCCGAGGCCAAACGAAGCCCCGGGGGCAGAACGGTAGCGAGACACAGGAAACCTCTGGCACCGGGCGGACAGAACGGCAGCCTGCAGTCCCCCCTTTCTCCTTCCTGCCGCGCTGCAGAGGAGCAAACCCGGCAGGCCCCCGGCGGGTGTCGAGGTGGGATGGCCGCAGGCTCCAGGCAGCGGCTGGAGCCGCAGCGGGGACGGGGCTACAAGGCTTGGAGCTGCTGGGGGCTGCGGGGAGGCGCAGAGCCTCTCTTACCCATGCCGAAGGCCGCCGGGATGCCTCTCCTCGAGAGCTGGGCTGCTGGCACTGGAGGTGCAGCTCGCTGTCGGCCGGGCTGGAGCGGGCTGGGCTGTGCCGAGGCTGCTCCCAGGGGCCTTATATACAGGGCGAGGGCTGGGGGAGAAGCGAGGTGCCACGGGAGGAGCCATCGCTCCTCGGCGTTTGGGAGGTGCCAGACCAGCGCTGCGGCTTGCTTCCGCCTTGCTAGCCACCGATCTGCAGGGAAGATCTGCTGGTCCGTGCAGGTCTGCTCCTTAAACACAACCTCCCCTATCTGATCCTGGGGCTGCGGGCATTTCCACTGGGACTCGCCCGGCTCGGGAGGCCTCCGCGCCCCAGCCGAGCCACGGGCTGATTCAAGGCAGCCCCGGCCCCACGTGCCTGCCTGCCGTGCAAATGTGCAGCGGCGGCACATTCCGCACGAGGGCCGAGAAGTCCGGCTCGACGATGGGCCCCCCCAGCCGCCTCCTGGCAGTTCCAAGCGCGGAACACAGAGCGGCCCCCCAAGGCACCGCGGCAATCCGGACCCTGACAGCAGGCACGTCTCTCTCTGCGCCTTGGGCTGGCGGCACCGTGGGCTCCCTGGGCTCGGCTCGGCAAGCCAGGCCCAGCCGTGCCCCTGCCCAGAAGGAAGACTGGCGGAGCTCGAGGGGCCGCACCCGGGGCTGCGGCGCTCCGAGGAGGGAGCGGGCTCCCACCGCACCGGAGCCAGCCGAGGAGCTGCCGCCGGCTCCCAGCCAGGGAGAGAACGCAGCCGGCTGGGGCCGGGCGCCCCGGGCAAAACAGCCGCTGCCCCTGTCGCCGCAGCACGGCCGGGGCCGAGGCACGCCTGCTGCCCCGCCGGTGTGCAGCTCCGGGTGGGGAAGTCAGCCCGCCTGCGGCAAACAGGGACCTTCGGGACTCGGGGCAGCGTGGAACAGGGCCTGAGCAGCAGCTACTCCCCCCCCCGGCCCCCAGCAGGCTGGGCTGTGAACCCCCAAAGCCCCTCGGCAGGCACGAGCACCGCAAGGAGCCTGGCACCGCTGCGGCTGAACTGCACGTAAACTGGCCCCGGCTGTCCCAGAACAGCCCCGGGAGCAGCACGGACGGCTGCCGAAGGGCCTGGGGCGCTGGGGAGAAGCGTTCGGGAGGAAGGGGCCCCTCCCGAGGTCCCCACGAGCCTGGCTGCTGCCAGCTGCCGGAGGAAAGCAGGGAGAAAGCACCGAGAGCGATGGCATGGGAGGGAGCAGCACTTCTGGGGGAAGAGCTGCTCGGTCAGTTGGCAAATTACACGGGATCAGGAATCGTTCCACGCAGGAACGCGGAATCACCTGACAGGGCCATTAAAGAAGCCCGCAGGAGATCTCGATCGGGAGAGGGGACAGCTCAGCCCATCTCACCAGGGCTTTCATTACGTGGCTGCCAGAGCAGCACTTTAAGCACGCAACCGGCGGGCCCGGGAGCAGCCAAACTCTCGGCCTCCTGCCAGCGCCGAGCGTCAAACTGCTGCAGCTGGGGGGACTCGGGATCTGTCCGGCAGGAACCCGGCAGTGCAAGGGGCCGAGGCCAGCGGGAGAGGGATCGCTGCTTGCCGCAGCCAGGCACTTCCATGCCACCACTCCCTGTACGGTTGCAGCTGCCAAGCTGCCTCCCGGCTCCGTCAGGGCTCTCTGTAAGGCCAGGAGAAGGCGTTAAAACAAGGTCACGGACCAAAGGAGAGAGCACACAAAGGAACGGCTCAAAGCCTCATCTTCCCGACTCGGAACGTGGCCGAGCTGCGGGGCAAGAGGCGCCGCACGGAAAGGAATTCTATCCTCATGTCAAATCAGGCACGGAACAGAGACGCTTCTGGGCGGCTTTTCCGCAGCAGGAGAGCAGCCCGGCTGAGCGAGCGAGGCGCCCACCTGGGACGTGGAGAACCCCGGCAGAGGAACCTTTCCTGGAGGTCGGCAAAACTAGCAACCAGACGGAGGAACTGCGAGGGGTGTCAGCAGAAAGGGGCATCAAAGAGCTGCGCTGCACGTGGCGTAGTTGAGCTGCGTCGAGTCCAACTGGGTGAAGGCACCGGGCTCCGCACTGCACTGCAGAGGGTGAGGGTAACACCAGGGCTGACGGGGACAGGACGCCCCCGCCTCCAGAGGTGAGGAGACCCAGTGAAAGAGCACTGCAAATCCACGCTGGCCCAAACAAAGGCTGGCCGCCCAGGAGTTTATCTATCCGCTAGACACGTGCTTCTGAACAGGACTCGGGGCCCCGCTTTTGCAGGAGGCTGCACACCCCCTCCTTCGCCAGCCACCTCCTGCTGCAGAGAGATGTGGAAGCAGCTGCTCCAGCCCTGCCCGTACAACGCAGCGCAGAGGTTCAGTATTGCTTGCCTGGGACAGCTTTCAGCCTGGCTCTGCCCTTGCAGCACCTGCAGCCTCTCAACGCTCGGGCCCAGCAGACTGCAGCCCACACGTGTTCCGAACGTGCCCTCTGGCTTCGGGCCACGCTTGCCCAGGGGGGAGCAAAGAATCTCTTGCCATCCTCCCTTCTTAGAGGGAAGCTCCTCCGTCTCTCCTAAGGGCGGCCAGCTCGTCGCGGGCTTCCAAAGAGGGACCAGTGTCGGGAACCAGCCGGGCTGCCAGTCACCACTGGCAGGTTTCAGGAGCTCACACCGCAAGAATCGGAAGGAAGCCCTCGTTCCAGGAGCAGCTCCACAGCCGGAGC
This sequence comes from Tyto alba, assembly GCF_018691265.1. Taxonomy (NCBI): domain Eukaryota; kingdom Metazoa; phylum Chordata; class Aves; order Strigiformes; family Tytonidae; genus Tyto; species Tyto alba. Next base: position 24,298,597 of record NW_024881329.1, read on the forward strand.
TGGCTGTCCTCCTCCGAGCAGCTCGGAACGGCCTTTCCCTCTTCTCCGCTTGCCCGCCCAGAGCTCAGCACCGCTCTCCCCCGCGGCTCAGCGCTGGGCAGAACGGCCCAGCGCTCGCCAGTCAAACACAGCAGAGGTTCAGGCATCGCACCCGCCGTGCTGCTCCCGCGTCTGCCCGGCCGGCAGGAAGCCCAGCGGGGCCCGAGGCCGCGCCAGAGGCTCCGGCTCCAGCAGAGACCGTTGCAGGTGCTGGGCCGAGGCCGCCTGCGCGTGCTGCTGCTGTCAGCGTGCGCCCGGCCCCCTCCTGCACCCGCGCACCTGCTAATTCACAACTTCATTAGTCTTCCGCTCAGGAGCAAAATTTGCTGGCCGCCCGACTCGGCAATCCTTGGTGACGTCTTTGGCATCCCTCACCGAGCCGAGCGGTGGGGTGCGGAGTGCTCTAATGAAAGCTGATGGTGGGAAGGATAAGAGCAGGCTCGGCAACACCGACGGGCAAGCAAGCGATGGTTAGCGGGGACCACAATCACTGCTCTCCGCCCAAGAAAAGCTCCCTGTGGCAGGCAGAGACGGGAAGCCAGGAGGTGGAGAAGCCATCAGGGGCTTCCCTGACGGCCCACGCCCAGGTGGCAACTGCTCCCCTCCTCCCGACCATCCCTCCCGCCCCTGAGAGGGAAGAACATGCTCTAATTTTGCTGATGGGCAAGGCTCGGAGATGCAATCTCGTGCACGCTGGCACAGCACGCTGAATGTGCCGGGCGAAGACCTCGCCTCACCGAGAGCGCCCGCTCTGCCCGGAACACCCAGGCAAGAGCTCCCCCGACTACGAGAGCAGTCTCCAGCCTTGCCCCAGTTCGCCGGGGGGGACATTTGCTTCCCGCCTCAGCCAGCCGTAAAACCCCGGAGCTGCCCCAGGGGGTCGAGGCGTCGCTCCTCATCCTGCATTCCTCCATCCCCCTTTCCTAGGCTTTCCGCCCGGCCCGCCGGCTCTCTTGGCACATGCTCTCTCCTCTGCCCCATTCAGGCCGGGCAGCGGAGCCCCTTGAGCGTTTGGAGAGACTGTGGTCAGTGCCGGTGTCCCAGCAGAACACGCCGGCAGAGGTTCGTCATCCTGGAGCTCCCCAGGCTCCACATCTCCCACGGGCTTCACTCCGTTCCGGTCCACCCCCCTCTCTGGGGGCAGAAGGAGAACCTCACCGTGCAAGCCTGGTGTCAAAACAGGCACAATTCGTCACCTGGAGCAGCAGGGGCAAGGTTTGCCGGTTAATTTACAAGCTGCTGCTGTGGCCCGGGAAGCCAAACAGAGTTCAGGGTCAACTTCTTCAAGACGTGGCTCAGGGAGTGGCGGACCGGAGCCCCCCGAGCTCTGCACATCAGGGTCTACTGCCGACCGGTCCTGAGCTGCAGGGACTAGAAGCAGCTGCCAGCCGGGCTTGACGATGTGCGGAAGCAGAGCTTGGGAGCTCGGCAGTGCGTTCTCCTCTCCACCACACAAAACCAGGAAAAAACCCAAGCTCAGAGGAATCGGCCCGTTCCTCTGCCTCGAGGACGCACCTGGAGAACACGTGAGGCCTCCCTCCGTTGCACCCCAAAGGGGTGACACTCATCTTTCAGGCCGGGCGCGGACAGGCGGCGGGTCCCACAGCCACACGAGGGCACAGCTCTTTCGCTCCGAGAGGCAGAGAGAGAAGGGGACCTTAATGCAGCCAGTCCCTGAAGCCTTGCTGCACGGGCACTGCCTCTAGGACTCCGAGGGAGGCGAGCGCGGTGCCGGCTGCTTCTGTCGTGGCCCATCTGGGCCCGAGCCGCGTGGAGAGCTCAAAGCTGAAGTCCCGCAGACTGTCAGGAGCGCCCCGTGCCAATGAGCACCTGAACAACAACTGTCCAGCTCGGTGCCGCTGGTGACGCAAACTGCCGGGAGGGCAGCGGCACCTTGGGGGCGAAAGTCACCCGCCGTTCCACGCAGGCAGAGGGTGCAAAGCTCCGACCCCCCACCCGGGCTCTCTCGGTCCCCTCCCCGAGCAGAGAGAGACCCAGCGTGGCGGGGCGGCCGGACGCACGCCGGGCACACGCGGTGCCTTCGGCACGGCGCTTCGAAACACACCGCACCGCCGCGTGCCGGCTACGGGGTTTGCTGGGGGGGAGAGCAGCAAAGCACAACCCCCCCGCCTCCCCCCCGAGGCTCCGCTCTGCCTTGCTGCCGCTGCCATTTCAGCCACCCCGGCCCCTCCCGGGGAGAGCTTTGCTGCTGGAGCCCGAGTCAGGGAGGGGGCAGAAAGCTCCGGCCAGAAGCCCGGCGGCAGTGGGGTCACCCCTCCCCTCCCCACCCCAGCCCACAGCTCCAACCGGCCAAGCCCCTCGAAGCCCACGTCCTGCGGTTGTGATTTCAGGCACCGTGGAAGGAGCGGTGCCTTCAGGCGGCCGCCGAAGGGCCCCGCCGCGGGCAGCCGCAGGGAGGTGGCCCGGGAGTCACTTTTTCGGCCGCGCAGTTTTCTGCCGGATCAGCTCCTCCAAGCGAGTCCTCCCCCGGCCGCACAATCGCTCCCTCGGCACCGGCACCACGCAGCTGGGGGGGACGGACCAGCAGGACCTGCTGCTTCTCCTCGGCCGTGCCTCCGCCTCGAGACGGGCTTTAGCAACTCGCCTCAAAGTCCCTGCGAGCCCGGCACGGCAGGCTCCAGGCTGAGAACTCCTGCGAGCAGGAAGGGCTGACTCTCCTCCTCCGACGGAGCGCGAGAGGCGAACCAGGACCCCACATGCTGAGCAGCTGAACTGAACGCCTCACGTCCCGCTCCAGGGCCTCTTTTACGCGTCTCTGTAGGAGTTTCTGGTCAGCCTCTCTGCCTACAACAAGGCACTTCCCTGCACTTAAACTCAGAAGTAGGATGTCAGTCTTCACTGGCGGAGTAGAGAGCTCAGGGTAGCAGACAAAAAAATAGGGGGTTTTAACACTGATTCTCATCACAACTGCTCTGGCTTCACTTAAGCACAAACTGTTTTCCATTCTATAATTTTTTCAGCTACTAACTGCCATATGTCTTGCTGTCCTCTCACACTTGTTGCAAATACTACAAATTGACTCTCTTTTCATATAAACACACCTACTTGTCTTGGATATGGCCTGGCAGCAGAAATATCAATGAATCTGCAACCTCAAATTAACAATCTGACTGAAAACCAAGAAATGGTACCTTAGGAGGGAATAGGGAAGCTGCACTCTGCCCTCCTGTGGCCATCTGAAAGATCGCCTGCTGTTCTTAATGCCAAAAATTGGAGTGGGGCTCATGCACCGAGAGGCAGTTTGGAAGTGTTGTGGACCGCAGCAGGCTAGTTCACGTTCACCCATTTCTTCACATTCTTGCCTACTTCCCAACAGATCATTATTTCAACAAACAGTACGAAATAGCGCGTTCAGACCCAGAGTTTTGTGTGCCTGTGAGTAAGGATGGATTTTGGCCAGTGGGTGAAACCCCCGCAGTGCTCCTGAATGAACATGTGAGTACCCTTTTCTGACCCACGAGATACCTGGCCCTGCTCTGCAGTCACCAACTTATTTCGTTTCACTGCACGTGCTTCTTCTGCTCTGACAAGCATGAGACATGACGGTCTGTCATTAGGGTGAGGCTTCACAACACCTTCAGAGACTCTCCAAAGAGCAGGTATCTGGCTCAGGTCTGAAATTTTGGGGCCCATTTCCAATGGCCTCTGACTGGGGGGCATCTACCATGACTGCGTCCCCTCAGAAACCTCCTTAGAGCCAAGGACCATGCCCATACAGGCCGGTAAAGCTCGCCATGGTAAAGCTCGCCTTGCAATGAGGTACACCCAGACAGGCACACATACTAAAAGCAGAATCTCTACTACAGACATGGATCCCATAAGCATGACAAGACCCACTGGCTTCTTCCCAGAATCACAAGAAACTCTCTAGTCACAGTTTACCTTTTCCAGTACCCAGATAAGCAGATGTTAGGAAAAATGAAATATTTTAACTCAAGTCAGTCCCACACTTTGCTTTCCTCTTCCTTCTCTAAGCACCTTTTTGTATTTAACATTTGCCTTTTACAAGGACTAGAAGCAATCTGCACTCCAGCAGCTCTACACGCTTGTACTTAGGGGCATCTCCAAGTGGGATTCAGGATGGGACTCAGACTGAAGTGCTCGCTGTAGCTGGAATGAGAGACCTCAGTCACCCTGCAATGCACTGATGGGCCGAGAAGAGGCCCGAGGGCCACCCTCACTAGCAAGTTTGTAATCTGTGCAAAATCACTACCTAATATTGCTAGCAGAGTGCAACTCCCAGGTGTAGTCCTGTAGGGGATGAAGCCAGGCTGCCGTCTGCCCTCACGTGGCCGTGTGGAAGATCATGTACCTTTTCCAATCTAAAATGCTGTCGTATAGGAAATAGGTGCGAAAAAAATCCGGGCTTCAGCGGTACTTCCTGGTAGCAAACGCTTTCCTAAGAAATTAGTGGCTTTCCTGACCAACACTGTTCAGACACCGAGTGTTCACCGTGCCCGTTAGCAGCGTTCACACAGGTTAGCAGCGTATACCCCATTCTGGAAGGCAGTCTCTTTGCGAGGAAAACAGTGAGTCATTGCAGTGGGGCGGTTTAAACAGCACCCATCTCTACCAAAAAGCTGCTGAAAAAGGGCTTTACATCAGACACAGGTGGCTACAATGCCTTGCCAGTTAGAAAGCTTTCTGGCTCCACAAGGCCCTTACAGAACTGCTTGTCGCAGGTTTCAGAAAGACCAAGCGGCAGCGGTCCCGCTGCCCCACATTGAAAACACAGCGCTGCCCTCTCAAAGCGTGGCTCCAGACACGGTGGGCAAGACAGCAAGCAGCTACCTACAGAATGAGGCCTTGATTAGGAAGTAAGATCTGTCAGCTAGGTGAGGATTTTGCCGTGGAAGCACAGTAAAAGTTGGAAAAACCCAGGGAAAAGGCTCCAGCGGGAAGTCCCATTAACACACCGCTGGTGTGACTCCAGCGTTACAAGCGGCAACGCTAAAGCCGGGCGGGAAGTGGCAGAGACTGGCGGCGGGCACGGACGGGCGAGCAGCAGAGCTGGGGAGGCAGAGAAGAGACTCGGAGCCAAGCGACGGCTCAGGGAAGATGCATCAGCAACTGGCAAGAGAAGAAAGGGCGGACTTGTGAGCGCCTGTCTGTTCAAGAAGTTGCAAGACACCTGCAAGACACCTGCCGCTAGCACCATCAGAAAAGTTTCTTGCAGTTTTCTCCAGTCTTACAAAATGGGGAAGAATCTTTGCTTGCAGTAATGGGAACAAAGGTGGCTTCAGCGAAAATAAATGCCTCACCAAAGAATTTTTAGACAAATGACACTGTTAACTTTCTGAAATGATCTCACATTTTATGTTCTCTGAAATAGAAAATGCTGAAATGCTCAAAAGAAAAAAAAAACAATGTGCGGCTCCACCTGACTTGAAGAACAACTTTATTGTTGATTTTTTCTAACTTCAGTGCACAAATGTTAAAATATAACCCAGCTCCGGAAACATGTGGCTTCAGATTAGATACGCATGATTTTTATGCTGTGTCTGCTGTAAAGCACTGATCACTTTATGAGCAAATGAAGCTTGGCAGGGGCAGGACACCCTTGCTCTGAGGCAAGCCCATGGACTGTATCCTCCTCATGGAGTTATTTAGGAACAGTTTCTCCACCAACAAACAACAGCGGCAAGGCAAAGCAGCACCAAACAAGGCGAACACTCCTTAAAAGACTGGTGACCTTGGCCTTGAAACCAACAGTCAACAGTGAATACACAGGACCTTGCACAAGGGGAAGGAGGAGAGAAAATGAGATGTGTATCATGTTTCAGAGGGATTTACTTGGCTGCCTCAGAATGAGAAGAAAGTGGAGCTTCTGTGGCTCACCCTAATGGAAGTCCAAGTTTAGAGAGCAGACAAGGTTCCAGCTGACCCGATTCACCTATACAAGGGAAGTAGAAGATAGAGAGGAGAGGGAAAAAGAGAAAAAAAATTACAGAAAGGAAAAAAAAAAAAAGGCAAACAGCTCCAGAGAGCAATTACATCCAGATATCAGAGGTACAGTCTCCACCAGGGTAACGAATCTCATGAGCTAGGACAGGCCCATCAGGTTCCTTCCCAAAATCCACTAGGAAGTTTTTATTCACTTTCAGTCCACCTCTTTCAGTATCCACATCAATTTGCAGCATAACAGAGCCTTCCCTGAAAAAGGGACAAGAAAACAGATATTGGGAAAAGGATTCATATTTGTTGCTCTTCTCTTCCACATTTGGGCAGGATTTGTCTTTGTTTAATATAAGATGGAAAGAATCCCAGATTCAAAATGGACCTTAGCAGGTCTCAAAAGTGAATTACACCGGCTCAGTGGAACCTGAAACTTCAAATTAGCAATGAATGAATGAAAATTAATAGCTGTTGTTACTTATAAAGGAATGGGCAAGCTGTACTATGCCCTCATGTGGCCATCTGGAAGATCATCACTTTCCTTAAGTCCAAAAAACAGAAAGTCATGCTGATAACTCAAAGGCAGTTTGGAAGCCCAGGTCACATTCATTGGTTTCTTCCTGTTCTTATCTATTTCCAAATAAATCATGATTTCAACAAAGATTGTGTGCAGACCCCAGCTTCCGTGTGCCCATGTGCATAAAAAGTTACTGGATTCTCTCTCCCTGCGTGGGAACTTTGTTCTGTATACCAGCTGGCACATGAATATCACTGTTTAAGAAAAATCTTGACCATGGGTTTGTACAGCCATCCTCGTTTACCAAAGTTTTCTTACTTGATGAGATCTGGGTAGAACTGCTTGTCCCATCCACTGTAGAGAGAGTTGGTGACATACAATCTCTTCCCATCCAAACTAAGCTGAATCATCTGAGGTCCACCGGGCACCCTCTTCCCCTGAAATGATAATAGAGAACAAGGTGCTCAAGACAAGCTGCCACAGAGGTTGAACAGAAGAAATGCAACAGCAAGGTGAAATAAAACAGCACGGCAGTTCTGCTGCTCGGAGGATCATCCAGCACTCTGAAATCCTTGACACAGGAGCACCCAGTCCCCTACTTTGGAGACAGAACAGTTTTTATTGGGAGTCTTATTCCTTACTAACAGAGAGTCTCAAAGCCATTTCAGATGAGTGCCATTTAATTTGCAGAAGTAGTAACGTAAGAAGGTAAGGGCTGAAGGGTTCAGGTTGCTCTACTTGGATGGAAGCGTCAAAAATCAACCAAGAGGTGGGTGGTGTAACACAGTGTGATCAGCACAGTGCCGCGAGGTCTGCACTGCGAAGAAAAGGACTGTGTGGAACCTCCTGCAACTGCCTTTGGTGGCCAACAGACTGCAGTCATGACCACATTCAGTTCTTGCACATCTTGGGACATTCCATAGGTGGCTGCCTTGATGGTAATAATGATAATGGACATTGATAATGACCAGAGACAATGAATGCTCTTTGAGTTTTCTATCACGATGCCAGGTGCCATCGAACTCTTCACACACACATACACGGGCACCACTGCAGGATGAGCTGGTTTAGTGCTTCAACCATCACTTGCTGAAAGCTTCTCAGAAGCAATGATGGCAGTGTGATGAATGCACACTGCATCAGCTTTAAATTAGCCAGCTACCAACAGCAGGGAAGATGTAATTACACAGGCTTCAGTACAGCTGAACAGCTTGTCCCATTCCACCAGGGACCCAGAACACTTACCACGATTTACGAGCTCCAGTCCACGCTGACACCTGATACCTGCCCAGGCTGGAAGCCAAGACACAAACCGGCTCAGATATGGCTTCATATGTTGCACCTTTGACTGAGGTGCAGGGATATTTCAAAATGGATTACAACGAGCAGAGCACTGACAACATGCACGTTAGGAAAACTTACTTTGATCACAAACGGCTCTGGCTGACACTGCAACTCCTTGTCTTCCACTACAGTTACAGGCCCACCTCTTGTGATGCTGCCTCCCAGAAACACCTGCATCCAAGGGCATGTGTGAGAACAGGCAGCAGCTATCAAAGGAACATTGAAGCAGTATAGCGACAATTCTCAAGCAAAAGTCAGGTGTCATTTTCTCCTTTTCAGAAAAGAAGGAAATAAGCAGACTGTACTGCCCTTGTATGTGACAGCCTTTCTGCTGCTGCCTCACCTGCCCCACCAGCTTGGGCTTGCGGGTGTCGGAGATGTCGTACTGGCGGATGTCCCCGTGCAGCCAGTTGCTGAAGTACAGGAACCTGTCGTCCAGTGAGATGAGGATATCAGTAATAAGACCTTCAAGAAAATATTCAGTAGCAAAGTCAGGAAATGGACAGGACCAGCAACCAACAAGACCACAAGCCTATTTTCTTGTGAAATTCTAGCCATAGTAGCCTCAGAAAAATATATTAAGATGTGGGTTGAACAAACACAATCATCCTTGGAAAGCCAGTGCCTACTCAAAGGAGGTTCAGGCTCTACCAGCATTCCCAGGACCATTCCTGAATACTGTGAGCTCATGCTGAGAGACCCAAAGCTCAAGTATTTTTGTAGAGAAACTGTCTTCCAGCATTGAGCAGTGTGGGAGCAGAGGTCTGACAATCTCCTACGTGGTGGCTCATAAGCAAGGCTAATTTGGTTACATCACAAGTGTTACACAAAGAACCCAAACAGAAATTTAGTACCTTATACAAGGGAAGTGTTTCCCATTTACGGATAAGGTTCTGCAACAAGCTACACTGTACCAGGGAACTGGAGAGGACAACACCCCATTTCTTTTCCAAAAATGCTCACACTAACCAGGCATGTCAGGGAGAAGCCATCCTTGCACCTTCTTGCTGGGTACTTCAATCACCTTCTCTGCTGCCCAGTCTCCTTTCTGCAGAAGGCAGAGAACACAGCATTACTACTGCCTTGATGTTCGCCAAGATGGCTCAGCTCTGCATGGCAGAGGGAGGAGAAGCAAATACTGCTATTTATTTAACACGTCTTGTACAGAGGTGATATGCACACTGCAAATTAGTGTTACCGAGGGGTGGGGATGGTAACTATACAGCCAGTGAGAATGTTAATGACTATACTGTGCAGCAGCATCTCAAACAGATTGCTGTAACAGGAGCAGAACTTAAGACTGCTGATCTACAGCTTGGTGTCTTACCCGTCTCCAGCTCGCCCTCGAAAACGGCAGCAGCTCTGCTTCCCTGCCCATGGCCCCATCACTGCCCCTCCAGGCCTGCCCTACACTTCCAAATGCTGGCTGAGCAGCAGGCAGCGCTCACTGGCACCGCTGGCAAGTTTCACATGTTCGGATTAGCTGTCCAACTGATCCGTGTTTGCTGACCAGCTTGTAGGCCAGAAAACAAGCCGCCGAGGAAAGCTGCAGCTCTCTCCTCAGTGCAACTGTTCATTCGACTGACTCATGTTCAAGCGATCACTAATGTTGGCAAGACCTTCCCCTCTCTGGCACTTGCACAGTTCATTAACTGTGATTAAATTGACCAACAAGCTATGGTGGAGGGCAGCAGCATTGGCAGTGGGGCTGACAGACCGCTTAAGCTTTGCTCTCCTTGCAGGATCAGGCTGCTGAAGGTTTGCATGCTGGACACCAGCAACACGCCTGCAGAGCTACCCCAAACACCTACCAGCTGCACTGCTCCCAGATGAGGCACCAAACAGGAGCTCCACAGAGCCAAGGCTTGTATGCACGCTCTCACTAGGTTTGCTCCCTGAGCCCACGTTACAGCTTGGCTGGAATTAGGAGCCAGCTTCTTTTAATCTGAATTCTACCCTTTCCTAAGTGATCGGGGGATTTCTGAAACAGCTAGGTTTGGGCTTCTGCATTTGCCACAGCTTCCACTACTCACCTCTGTCTTGTAGAACCGGTGCACTGCACTGCTCAGCCCACATGCAACAAACCCTTCTGCAGCATCGGGATTGTGGAGGAACCGCAACCTCCAGAGGTATGGAGCCCTTCCCTAAGTCAACCGCCTGAATGTGGGTGTGAGTGCTCCAGTCCCACACATTAATGCGGCGGCCGTAATGCCCTAATGGATCAGGTCAGACAAAAATAAGCATAGAAGATAGGATTTTAACAAAGAACCACTTTTACTTCTGAGAGCTTAAACAAATGCTCCCTCACCTCTCTCTATGTCAGCTGGGTTAAACCCATCTGCCAAGGCTTTTGGGGTTCCCCACTCAGTGCTCATCAGGACATTGTGGCGTGGCTGGTACCAGAAGTCGTAACCCAGGGGAGGTACCTTTTCCCCATTCTCCCAATTTCCTTTCACTTCAAAGGTCTCTCCATCCAGCAAAATAAAGCCACCTGACATAAAAAACGAAGAAAATTGTGTAAAAACATTCACACAGATTCACGGCCTTAAACAAGATAAATATTACATTAATATTTAAACGTCTATTTTCTAAGTAGTATGTAAAATACAACCCTATGCTATAGGAGAATGTTGTGATCCTGTTGGTTTTGCTTTCGTGGACTAAAGCAAACAAAAGCTGGATTTTTAAAGAACTTTATCACACTGTAATGAATTTTTTAAGCTTCAGTTTGCTCTATTTCTACTTAAGACATTCCAATAAATCCGTTAGCCCTCCTAGAGTACATTTCAATTAAGGGATATCTTAGAGAAGATCCTGGAGGAGTCACCTCTGTTTTAATTTGCTTGCCACCAGTATCCTTGAATTACGTACATAATATGCATCTGTTCAAGGACACGTTTGCCCATGATTCAGAAGAGAAAAACCCTGTGAAAAGGAGCTGGGTTAACCACTTACCATCTGAAGCGTATTTCTTCTAATAGCTAGTATTTCTCTTTAGATGTCAGGTGGTTTACTTCTGAATAGGTAACAAAATTTATACGCAAGAATCCTTCAAAAGCTTTCAATAGGAAATGCAATCTGCAATAGCTTGAAAGGCTTAATTTTCATTAGACAATGAGACAAAGAGTATTTAGGTTGGCAACAGAATCTTTCATGCCCGAGTCACAAATACTGAGCTGATGCAGATTATGGCCAAACGCAATTCTTCCTGGCTCTATGCTGAAGGGACCCAAGTGAAATGCTAATGGGTTTCTGGCTTGTGTTATAACCACCAGTTGGTTTTCTTTACTAATATATGTGTAAGACTGAGACGTGGAAGCTGAACTCATCAGCAGTCCCACAGAGGTTCCTCCACATCAGGTCTGAATTGCTGCGGCAGGGCAATGACCACACAGCTTGCCCGGTAACAGGAGTATTTATTCTATAGTTAAACAAGCAACCGCTGGAACGGTTAAGTGCACAGAAGAACTGTAAGCTCTGCAAAATTCTTCCAGCTTTGCAGCCTGTACTTTGGGAGCATGGCACTTCTATACCACAAATACTTTTCTAGAGTAATGAAGGGGATTAATACCTTTTCCATTGCCAGACGGGTCTCCCAAACAGCTGATTAAGATGTCACCACTGCCCAGACAGTGAGAGGTGTGAGGATTAGCCACGTTCCCCTTCCAGAATAACTCCACTGGCTCAACGATCTAAAATGAGTGTACACACAGTCACAGTCACCTTCACTGAGATCACTACAGAACACCAGTTCCACCCCTAAGAGTTCAAGTTTCAAAGACTGAGGAAGGAGTGGGAATGGCGTATGTGTGAGGGGGAGTGCTTCTAATGCTATTTTGTTTTTCAAGTACCTGCCACCTCCCGCTTTCTACTCCGGCCAGTAACGCAGTACCATCCATGACATTTATTTGTTCTTCTCAAAAATATAATCAGCAAGAGTTGAATGCTTAGAATCAGTCTAATTCGTGCATCAGTGAGACACTGACATCTGCGTTTGTTTTAATTAGTATCAGTGGCAGAAACACCACTTGTGCAATATTCAGACATCAGCTCTCACTGGAGTACTAGCAGTTCAGAGGGGAAAAAAAAAAATCTTTTGAGGCTTGCCAGAGACTCAGTCTGAACAAAATTCACTGTACAAGAAGAGACCTTTGGGGGTTTTATTCCACTGTATTAATAATTAAAGGCTGGTAAGGTTCTACGGAACTCAAAACTGAAAGATTGTGAATGAGAGTATTTGCAGGCAGGTAGGCTGGAACAAAAGACCACTTAAGAGTTTCCTTACATTCTGCATTATGACCAGTATTCAAAATATGCTTTTGATAACTAAATTTGTCTCTGCCAAACCTGGAACTCTGTACTGAAGTTTCACACATTGCTGTAAGATTCACCTGACCAATTACACACACTGACAGTGTATGGATTTACATCCAAGCTAATCCTCTATGCTTACTTTGTAGTCAGTGAAAAGAAACAAACACTCTTAAGACACAATTCCTTTACCCTAAAACAGTTTTCTAAACTAGGTTGGACAAATCTGACTCCAGCAATGCCTATTTATTTTTCACTGACTGTAAAGAGAATCTAAGCAGTTAGATGTGGAAAAGTATCAGTCTATAACCAAACCCTGTATCTATGCCAAATTAATTCTACTGCAGTGGAAGTTTTGTTTTGTGAAAATTTCATTTCTTTCCATGAACAAGAGATTTTTTAAAATGTTCATTTCCCCATATTAAAACATTTTCTTAATGTTTTCTTTTAAAAAAATCTACATATCACATGCTTAGAAACCAAGGATTACAAATCAAGGAGGAGGTGTCCTTTACAGAAGAGATCTGGTTTTGCTCAGTGAAAATCCAATCAAATTTGAACTCATCGCTGAAAAAACATACAATCTACACATGCTCAGCTGCATGTGTCATGTAGGAGTTTGCCTCGTCATCCTGTAGTCAAAAACAATAATACAGTGTGCAACTACTTTGACTGAAATTCATATTGCAGAGGCAGGCTGAATTCTGGAACTTCCTCATTCTTCAGCGCTTGACACCAGATCTACTCACATTTCTGTAGTGTAAGATTCTTCTGTGTAGTTTATCAGCAAATTGTAGGAGTTTCAAAACTCCCACAAGGTCCTAATGTTTGACAAAAGTTTCCGTAACTGTTCTGGCTCTCCTACTCTATTTTGAAGTTGGAATCCATAAAATCACTGTCTCTTGGTCAAAATACAAGAAGTAAAAGCCCAGCCTAAAGTCGTCGAAATATACCTTATGGATTCTAGGAGCTCGCAAGTCTGTTCCCACATCCACCACATAAATTCGAGAAGAGATCAGACTTGGTAGAATCAAACGATTTCTTCTCTTTGTGGCATCCCCAAAGCAGCTGCTACAGGCATTCCACCCTGAATGATGGAGCTCATCCTTAAGATTCGGCATGGGCAGGCGATGGATCACCTACAAAGTCAGAGAAGGACTTAAGATTCAGCCTGGTATAGTTTTTCCCCTAGGCAAAGAAATGGGTCTTTATGTCAAAGCATAAATTAATAAAGAGCAGAAGGAAACTGCTATTTGTTATTCAGGAAGCAGATTCAGCCTGAGATATGCAGAGCTGAAGCTGTAAAGTGGGAGAAGAAAGTTGGACATCATGATTGCATAGCATTTGTTAAATGTTGCATGCTATTAAATTAATCCGAATCTTTAAAAGACTGTCTAATTAAGGAGACATGCAATAATGATATGGAAAAAAACAACAGAAAAAAACATCACTTGTCCATGTGCTGCAAGTCTCTGACTTTACAAGATTTACTTAATTACAGCTGGGGCTGACTGTAGCAAACAGACATGTTAATTTGCACTCTGCTTCTGATTTTTCCTTTTCCACTGTATAACTGAGAAAAGTTGAAGGATTACAGCTAAAGTTTGTCAAAGTTTTAGATTTGTTTCTTCCACTCTGACACAATAAAACCCTAAGCAGTAGCTATAAAAAAAGGAACAAATTATGAAAATCTTTGTTGTCAAACCAGATTTGCTGGTCCTTAAACCCACAGAGCTCAAAGTCCAAAGTACCTTCGGTAATTTGAGTCATACAAGCACTGCATGTTTAAATGCAGTTTAGTGTAGACTATCTGCAGTAACAAACTAAGAGGCTTGAGGACAGCCTTACCAGGTTTTGGACCTGGTCTATTGGTAGCTACCTACCCACAGCTTTCCATTTATGAAGTAAATGGATTAGATTTATAATGTTTAACGTGTAGAATTTCCCAGGGTGTCAGGCATCCTACATTATAAACTCTGTCTGTACCACAGACACCCCCTGAGGAAATACCACCTTCTAGAGCTCATGCTCAGTATAAATCAGTAGCAGTGTTACAAAAAGAGCTATTAAAATACTAAGCACAAAAATGCTCTGAAAGTGTCTTGAGAAAACAAGATAAACGTTAGCCTTGAGTAACCTAGTAAGAAAAGCAGCAGAGGATTTGATTGGTTCTCAGCACAAATATCTCCCTGCTGATGGTTACACAAGCCCAGATATTCACGGCCCCAGCAAACGGAGCAGCGGAGCCGTCCCGCGCACAGGTACCTGGCAATAGTGCGGCGATTCGGGGTCAACGTCCACAGTGGCCAGGTAGTCAGGCTTCTCTATCCCGGTATTTCTGTAGATACAGGGCACGTACACAATCTCCTCCCGCGGACCTTTCAAGGCAGAAGTCTTGTTTAATGCGTCAAAAGAAACCATTTTTACAAAAAGCTGTGGCTAACTTTAAGAGAATCTCCTCTGGATTTAATCTCTCCATCTGTAAATTGTGATTCCTCCTAGGAAGCTGAACCTCAGCATTTCCATTTTATGGAGAAACGCTAGTAGTGTCTAGTTGGAGCAGGCAGAAATCACCAGGAGAAAGTGCTCCTTCAGCTGTGGGGCCTTTCCACTCCCCTGCCTTCCTAACACAAGAGGCTCGGGAGTTGTGTTTTTTTTTCCTGAAAAAGGGCAGTGCTGGAGACCACCTCCCCCTGCCAGGCCATGCCAAGCCTCTCTTTCCCCGGTTCCACAAGTGATGGCTCCCTGCTGCCAGGGCCAGGATTTCAGTCTACTTATGCCAAAAACCTACTTATTACAATCTATAAAATTGAGGCTTTTAAAATATATCAAAAGACTCAGGGTGAAGTTCTGGCACTATTAAAAGCTACAGCAAAATGCCCCAAGGGGCTCGGTGAGGTTCAGGATTCAGCCAGACACTGCTGGGAAGAACAGAACATAACTTTTGTACAGAATATACCATACCAGACAAAATACCCCACAGCCCTGTCTCCTACGTGTCCCTTCTTCTGTCCTAGACAGTCACTTGTTTTTATGAGACTCTGAAGGCAATCTATAACGGTATCCATTCAAAAACACCAGTGCAACTTTTTTTTTAGGTTAAACACTTGCTGTCAATATTCTTAAAGCAAAACTATTTTGCAGCATAAAAAGTCAGAACAGTTTGTTGAGTGTTAGCACCCTAGAACCATGCACACATCTAAACCCAGACCCACTTGGGTTTAGTGCTACGATTTACTGAACTCCTGGTAACAGAGCCTGCACGCTTTGCCCAGGGCTGGGTGCAAAATGAAATAAAATCTCTTCTGATATTGAAAGTCTCCTTGGCCTTGCTAACTAATGAGCCACTTTGGAAGGCACCTATGTAGTCTTCACCTAATTTGAAAACAATTCCTTTACTGACGGCCTGGATTTAGGAAAGATGTTACAGCACTTGCCTTTCATGGCATCCAGAGGAGTTGCATATCCTGGACCACATGCTCCGCATTTTGCTGATTGAATCAAAAAAAGAAGTTCTTTTAATCTCCAAAATATTTTAAAGCATATCTCTAAGAGGACATTGGATTTGCATTCAGAGATTGACAAATCTTAGATCAAATTTTTAAATTGCCAAACATCTGTAAGTCTTGCTGACACCTGTCAGTGCTAGGGCTACTTGACTTTCGGAAAATATATACAATATGACACTCCATGCTCAAAACTAATGGGAAGTTTGGGCCTTCGCTTCAAGGCGTTCAGCCTCACAATTTTAAAGCACATTCATATATGACAAGGGTCTGGGATTTAAGAAAATTGTGTTAAATGTTTTACAGAGAGCTGCTGAATCACTGCCAGATGAATAAGTAGACAGATTGCCCAATTTGAACAACCCCTTTTATTATTACTGGAAAGCTTCCAGTCTTTCTCCGCATATAAATGCTGGCGAAGTGGCTATTTTTAAGGATGTACAGCCTGGGTAAGAGGTGATACTGCAGGTGACCAGAAAGCACGAGAGGAAGGGGAATTATGGCCCATTCCACCTTCCCTCCAGTAAAAGCTCAGCCCCACCTCTGCTCTCACGCCACTGCTAGAGCTGCCAGAAGCTCTCCCCGAAGGGGCATTCCTTGTTCTCCGCGTCCAGCACAGCACCACCACCACGAATCAGACAACTGAGTGGGGAAGCTGTGGTTTCTGGAAGCTAGAAAGGGAATCTGAACGTCCTCCGGAGAAGAGAGCCCCACGGAAGCAGAAGGACCGTGTCTGGTTGGAGGCCGGGCTCTGCGTTAGGAGGAACGTGTCATTCTTTGGTGGCAGAAGGCTGAGAAGCTCTTCTGCACCAAGAGTCTAACCCAACCGACGCATCTGGGTGTCCCTGTGCACAAACCCTCAAAGCTTCAGTGGGGATGGCAACCGCAGCAGCTGTTAGCCACAGCTCCTCTGTCCGGAAAGTGATGTGCTCACTTCCAAAAGGACACGGCTCCTCTGCCAGGATTTTCCAAAACTAAGAGCTTGATCCTCAGCGAGCACAGAGCACTGCTCCCTACTAACATGCAATACTTAAACCATCTCAGCTTTCTGCTGAAAAGGGTCTTAGCTCCCTTTTATCAGTTTGGATCCTAATCAACACCTCAGTAAAAATTAAATTAGAACAGCCTTGTACACAGCAGTTTCTACTCTAACACAGTCCACAGAGCATATACGCTCAGGATTGCAGCAATAAATTGTTGCCTAGAATTAAGAAAATACTACCCTGAAATACTGCTTTAAGGGGCAGTTATGAGTTGCAAGTTTATAGGCTTAACTGACGCACATAAATCTCTACTTTTCTAGAGTCACGGAGCTGCAGGCCTGCTGAACACAATGCCAGAAGCTTCTGCTCCATTCCTAAATGGAACGAGCATATAATCAGCTGTTTAAAACACAAAAATATGGAAGTGCTGTGCAGCAGGATGCCAGCATATTTTTTCAATATGACACAAAGTGAAATACATGTTGACAGAAGCAAAACCATAGTACAGTTGCCTCCCTCCCTACCTCAAGTGTCTGTACTAAAAATAAGCAAACCAGCTAATTATTTGCCATTCTCCGATATTTAAAAAGATAAATTTACAGCAACAGTTTAATTCAGAAGGCCACAGATTTAAGATTTCAAATCCAGAGGTAGCGACAGCTCCAGTGCCCATTTAATTATGAAGCCTTTCTTCAAAGGCGAAACGCTTCAAGCAATCCACTCACTGCCTGTGGAGGCTCATAACTTCAGAAACAGGATCTTCTCAAAAAGAGCAATTTAGTACTTTAGATTTGATTTCACATTCTTTGTGAAATATTTTTATCTGGAAACACAAAATATAAAGTTTGCTTTGTTCCATTTATGTCTAAACCATAATTTAAACTTTATACCAATTTTCTCAATCACCTAAATTAGCAGGGAACACAGTATGCATTAGACCACAGCTTAATTAGCATTGCAAATGCAGTTTTCTGCAGATTACTTTGAGAAAAAGATTATTTGTGCCAAATTGTTTTCCAGAGAAAACATACAGCAAGATGATGAACGTTTTCTCTTCCTTATTCTCGCACACATTTTTTTCTCCTTTCCCTCTGATCTTGTTCAAACACTCTTTTATTCTGAACCATTGTATCTAACTGCCTGAAGGTATCTGTGGATGATGCAAGCCTTTCCATGTTATACGATGCCAAGCTCATTTGTGAATACAAAATAAGGTTTTTGTCATGAAACTGTGATTTATACCATCTTGTAGCAAAATATTAACAATAATATTTACATTGCTATGATAACAATCCATGGTTAAACATGTTAACATTACTTGTTACGTTCCAGATCCCCCATTAATCTGGCAGCTGACCAAAGGTTTGGAACACCAGAAGTGGGACACTGTATCACATTCGTGGGGTTTGCAAACTCCAGTGAGGACAAAAGCAGCGAGATTTTTTTTCTGCAGTGTATCTTACACATCTCCAGGCAAATTCTCTCACAGGTAGCTTCCCATCCACAAGTCCACCTTCCTTGTCCTTCCAAATCAAAGAAAATTTCTCTACCGCCAATGGCTGTTGTGTGAATTTAATGGGAAGAACATATGCATTTAGCTTTATCTGCTTCATTGTACAATTTTCCTTTTTTCACAAATGAAGTTACAATAAGCCCAATTTCTCCTTACTCTTATGCAGCTGTTTGTATATATATATCAAGAGCTGATAAAAATATCACTGTTCCTTTTGTTACCATCGTCTACAGAAATCTGCTCTTACGAAGAGCAAATGGAATTGAGGAATCCGGTCTAATTTCCTTTTGCTCTGTATTTTTTCATGTCTTTCCGTCTGTTCTGTTCCTCTTTTTGGAGAACAGGAGGGACAGGAAACCAAAGGCAAGCGTGCAGTCCTTCACGAGCCACCAACACCGATCCACAGGCCACTCTGGAAAACTCCATGCAAAATAACAGCAAGGTTTGGGGATATTTTGCTACACTGGCAACAGCTGAAAATATGTAAGCCATGAATTCCCACAGAAAGCACAACGAGGGACTCCCTGCAGCTTTCCAGCCACTCAGCAAGTTTCAGACAAAAAGGAGGCAGTTCCCAATGTCATAAATGTTAAAAGAGCTTTTCTGGTGGTGGCAAAGACACCACACATTTTCGGCAGGCAGTGACGAATAAAACGTTTAATTTCCCTCCTTTTGGGGGGCACCAGGTTGTACCACAGCGCTGAGTAAAATCGCATGCTGTGCGAGGCCAAAGAATGACCACGGGTCTGTCAGTCTAGCAGTCACAGCAGAGCACAGCAGTCCAGCCGCCGCTGGGTCCATCTGTCCCTGTTACTGGGCGAGCCGAGCCACCGTGGCGCTCTGCACCCCCGGGGCCAAGCGCCTCCTCTGCCAGGCAGGTGCCAAAGACGCCTCTCTGCCTCCTCAAGGGCTCCGAAGGCTTCAGAAATGCTGAGCTCCTCAGGGCAAAGAAATGCTGGGAAATACAGATCGTCCCAAAGGACAACAAATAACCCAAATCTTTATAAAAGCAAGATTTGGGAGACTGTTTTATCAGAAACTTCTGAAAGCAGCTATTTTTTAAAAAAATAAAAGGCCAATCCATTTATACTTACCTAATCAGTGTGTTAAAGGCACTTATTAGCACAAAGAGCTCACCTAAGACAAACTGCGAAGGTGCCGGAGACTCTTTGCTCTACAGAGGGGGTTTAGGAGAAATGTGGCAATAAATTAGCCACCTCTGTTGAGAACTTCAAGTTAGGTGGAATAAATCTGGGCCAAAATGGGCTTTTTGTGGAGCCTGAGTAAATAGAAAGTTCTCTGCAGTTAGGGTAATGCACGGGCTAAACCCTGACATAATGAAAAAATAAGGTAGGCAAATCTGGTTTATGGTATGATTGTGTTAAACTGCTGAAATAAACACACAAATGGGAAAAAAATAAATTAGCCTATCAGCTATACTGTATCCATGACAAGACCCAGGCCTTACGGAACAACAGAGACAAGAGAGGCACGTTGTTTCTGGAACACAAGTCATTTTCCCAGTGAGAAATGATGCAAGCAGACTTCAGTGATCTGCTCCGTTTGTGAAGCGCAGCCCAAGACTATCTTCTACACTGCAAGAGCATGTTCTTCCAAACTTTGTGACCAATCACCACCAGGCTACTTTAAGCTCTAAGGTGTGGTGTTTAACTTGGGCTTGATCCACTGCCCAGGGATCTCCCACAGCCTGCCGCACCCATCTCGAGAAAACTCATTATCACAGGTTACAAAATGAAATTTACAGTTTGTTAGAAAGCAAAGTAAAACAAATATCCTTTACTTTGCACTGTGATAAAAGCACAAAAAGATAAACATTCACCCTATGCAGATAAACCAGACTAGATACTTCTGCTGAGTCAGAATCGTTGTTTTTCGTCTGTATAATAAGGGCTTTTTTTACTAATGTCTACAAGCCTACCCTGTTTTGTGAAATCCCAATGTAACAGTGTTCCCTTTGCAAATTACACAGTGATACATTTACATGCAAATAAGCTGCCATCTATTTTAGTCCCCTCCCTCTATTTCTTCTCCATGTATCCAAAAGTGAAAGTCCATAAAGATTATATGGTCTATCACAAAAATAGAAGCAAAAAGTTAAATTCTGGTCCTCAGTTTCCCAGCAATCTTCCTAAGCGTCGTTCACATTCACAGTCAGCCAGAGCAGCGAGTCCAAATGCTTATTCCAGTTTCTAAATTCTGAGGTACTAAGAGACATTTAATGACAGCATAAAAGGCACCTACTGACAGCATTGAAGATACCTATTTAAAACCACGGGGGGTTTCAATAGCTTAAAGTAGTAAACCTTTAAATAGTCAGAGGAAATGCTGAACTTCGGCCCCGCGACTCCGCTTACCAGCCCACGGCGATAACAACCCCACTGGCCCCTGCTTACAAGTTTCAGGGATCTGTAGCCAAAAGCAGCAGATCCCGGCTGGGTCCAGGGGCTGGATCTCTTACCCATGTCGGATCGGCTGTTCAGGGCTGCTGGGCGTGCGCCGGAGCAAGTACAGCTGCTTGGACGGGCGATTTCGGAAGCAAAGCTGTTCAGAGAGGGTCATATATATCCAAGAGCGGAGGGGCGGGCAGGACGGGGGAGAGAAACTGCCAAGGGGAGGATCCGGCGCAGCCGGGAGCGCGGGAGGACGGCAGGCAGCTGCTGGCTTTGGCCGGGGAGGCCCCACAACCCCGGGACAGAAATTCAGCTTCCCCTTCCCGGGAAAGAGCGGGGGAGGCTTACTTCGTCCACCTGCTGCACCTGGTTCTGAGGCTGCTGCACTTTCCTCTCGCTCCTCTTTATATTGCAGGTACGTTTATCTGGGTATTTTGTCCCCAAGGAAGCGCCGTGGTGCAGGGCGCGCCTGCACGCTTCCTTCCAGCAAAGGGGGGAACAGTTGGGCTTTACAGCTCTTGATTTTGGGCAGCGTGTCAAGCTCTGGAGGAGTCGATGCCTGCCAGACCACATCGCAGCCCTGGATGTGTCTCGTTTGGCAGGCGGCAATGTGTTTAACATTTCATGGCCTTTCAGTCCCTTCAACAAGGCAGCTACAAGAAGACAACTTGCCTGCTGAAAACTTCACAGAACTACTTCTTAAAGAAGGCTCTTTCAAGATTGACAGCTGCCCCCAACCATTGGAAAATCTGGATTTCACTCTATATTCCATCTGGGATTCTGCTAAACTGTCCCTAATAAGAATTAGTCTATTGTTTCCCACCGATTTTTGAAAGGACGGTACATTTTCCCAGGCAACATTACCTCTGTCATTTCCAAAACCTTTTCAAGAGAGGATACTGCATTTTACAACCCTGTCCCACTTCTTCTCTGCCTTTTACATAAGCCACCAGTAACAGCAGAAAAACTAAACAGTGCTGAAACACTAGAACTTTTTAAGCAATTCCCTTCCATGAAACCAAGACAGTGCCAGGGAGAGCTGATGAACGACCTATAACTAACCATTTATTTACATTTACTTCGTGAACGGAGCCTTTTGTTCCTGATCACGAATTAGGCAGATGCAGTCTGTTAACCTACTTGCTGCTTCAGACTGCTAGCTAAGTATTTTATGCAAACAAATTATTGCTCAGCAATGCTTTTCTCTAAATCTTGTTTTCAACACTCCACAGCTGTAGTTAGGTATTTGAACTGTGTGATGGGCCATCCAAGTCGTGTCTCTCTCATCTCATTTGATGGGCTTACTTCTGTGGATTCAAAAAGATAACTTTTGGGGAAAAAAAAAAAAAGGCATTTTTATTATTTTTGCCCACAAATCCTTAGTGTCCATTAGTCTTCCTTGCATATCTATCACTCTTTCTGATCTTTTCCTCCTCAGACAGTTCCTTCCCTTCTTGATTTTTCATTTTAAAACACCACTTTACTACACATAAGCTTGATTCAGTGTTTTTTTAAGCCACTATTAAAAAAATGTGAGTAATGTATTTCATAAACCCGAGTGCGTATTCTCAGGAGACACCACAAAACACTCACTGAAGATCCGTCTCAAGGAATCAGACCCATCTCTTCAGACCAGCGTGCTCCTGAAGAACCCCACTGACGTCAAAGGGACTGACTCCAAGGATGAACAGGAGTCCACAGACATCACTTCAATTACAAGATCTATGACCTGAATTTTAGGCAGTGGGTGGGAAGTCAGTTGGTCTCAGCAGTGACCTACTTCTGCCTCCATCAAAATCACCAGGTGAGTTCCCGAGGTCAGCAGGAGGCCCGTCAGGCCAGTTCACACCCACCCGAGTCCCGTGCAAGGAGTGATCCAGCCCACACGGAGGGGAAGCACGTAAAACAAACACCACACACATCTGCAAACTGGTCAGGCAATAGCTTACTTCTGTTTAAATGATTTGACCCAACAGGGAACATACTATTGCTCAGGATGAGTATCGCATTGCATGAAATCATTAGAGCTCTTGGCTCACGTCTCATGCCCCTGTGGAGGCACTGGGAGCCGCTGCACACCTCGCACATGCCTAGCACAAACACAAAACCACAGAAAGGCCAAGATGAGCTTGTACACACCCGCAGGCTCTGGAACAGCCTCGGAGGCAGCCTGAAGCTGGGAAGGTGCAGAAGAGACACTTGAGATTGAAAGATGTGCGTGCCAAAGGGGCGGTCAGGAGCAGCCTGGTGAAAATGTTACAGCTCGTGAGATAAAACCCGTTGAGTGAAACAGGGCTGTGTTAAAACCAAACCCACACTAGCAGCCACAAATACTTTCACCTAGTCCTTCACAACCTAACCTACACCTACAATTTTCTCCGGTTCCTACACAGCTCTTACTACTGTGACACCCCGCGCTGCAGCTCAGACACCTACAACGCTGTCGGCAAGTGCAGGCCTGATTTGTGATCCTGCACCTAGGAACTAACCTCACTGAAATGTCATCACTGAGATTCACAAACATACTTCATCAAAGTAGAATACTTTTATCAACTCATCAGCATGCCTTGTCTTGAGAGATGGTTATAATATATGATTGTATCTAAAGCAGCACAAAAGGAATGTGTAGGTAGGGCCAAACACACGTGTTTCTGCTCCGTACCTTTTCACAGCATCTGAACTCCAATTATGCTTGAGGAAAACCAACTGAGTCAAGCCAATCTGGCTTGACGGTTTATCTAGTCCGTTGTTCACATTCCAAAGATTCCCCGAAAGCCTCACTCCCTGCTCTGCGTGCCGTTCATGAAGTGCTGCATGGGACGGAGACCTCCGTTTTCTTCTCAAAGCAAGCCTGGAAGCACGGGGCCACACAGTACCTGTCCCATCCGGGTTTTCATTACATTTCTTGAGCCATATGGAATGAGTCCGGGTATTAGGCCCAGGATTTCAAATGCTCTTATTTTTATTCTTCTTCGTGAGATTTTGTATAGTTCATTCTCAGCTGATATGCCATGCTGCATGGCCTCGTATTTTGACATGTTGTTCTTCAGGTGTTTGATTCAGATTCTTCCAAGGTGGATATAACATGAAAATTCGTTATTTTCAACCTTTAGATTCTACACTGGATCTATCAACAATTATGTCAATTCTTTCAGTTACAAGTAGAATGGAAAAATAAACTGTAAGCTCCCTAGTTTAACTGATGTCCTTTCTATTACATATGCATAGTATGTGGAATATTGGGTCCCTCATCTTTTATTGAGAGTCCTTGTATAAAAGCATTGTAAGAAGAGTGAAATACATTTATTAACCATTATAACCTGACCAGGCATATATCAAAAAGTTCATATAAAATGACAGGAAATAGCTACACTTATGTTTAGAAATTATTTATTTTCTTCACTACCCTGGACATGTTTCACAGTGCCATCTGTCAAGCTTTCTGTCTCCCTTACCACTGATGACTTCTTGAACTCAGTAACATGTTTACAGAATTATGCAACCAAAAGTTATGTCTTTTGTTTGTATAATTTGTCCTGCAATCACATAAATTGCAAAACCTCTTCAGGACTAGGATCACGACCTTTACATTGCACTCATATTTTCATTCTTGTCATATAACTAATACAAAAAACATCTCTCCTCCCTCTCCAAATAACATCTCAATCCTCCCTCCAAAACAAGAATATGAGAACAAAAATCTAAATGTCATTGTCAAAGGGTACAGCAACTAAGAATTCCCTGTTGTGTGTTTGGCTTGGTAGGCAGCTTAATACCAGGGGTTTATCCTTTTAATGTTTATGAAAACATTGTGTCAATTTAAATGAATCTTTACAAAACAGGCAAAATCTTGCAAACCTCAGGCAAAAGCGTCATAGAGAATTGCTTGAGTAAAGACTATTGCATTTAGATGAGCAATGTTATTTCTTTCTTCTCTTGATTGTGCAGAGAGTATTAAAGCAAAGTAAAAAAGAAAAGAAATCTAAACAAACGCAACACAAAAATAAAACCCTAAAACCAAAAGGCCAGCAAAACAGAGCAATCCACTAGAGATGGATTCATTCACTTGTAAAGAGGATGGGAAATTAAAAACCCACATGGGACAAGCAAGAGTCAGATCATCCAGTGGACAGCTGGAAAAACTTTCCAACACCACAGAGGTGAGGGCAGAATAAGACCTGGTAAAGAATTATGATCAGGAAACAATATTAAGAGGACACTGCTTTTGCAAAGTCAAGCATTCGTCAATAAAAGCTACGGTTAAAGGTGTCAATATAAATTAATTTCAATCCCCTTTTATGCTCAAATAAATTAAATTCAGTTGCCTTTTAAATGTGCATTGTGAAACCTATATTGTGAAATAACTCACAATTATTTTCTCGTAAGAGACACGCTTAATTCAACTGAGTAGTTAACACATTTTTAACCATTAATATTTAGTGCACAACCCCAAGGTTATCAAAAAAACCCCAACACATTCCAACCAAGCACAGAACACATTTTTTTTAATTGCTGCATAGGAACCTTGTCATACAAGTATTCTATAAACACTATTAAATTTAGCTGCACAATACTCACTGTGTTAGGTGGCATTGTTTAGTTTATCTGACAACTGCTGACTTGGGAGAGAGGAGAATTATAACTCCATTGACCAAAACCACGTAGTACATTTTAATGCCCACTTAAAAAAACCCCACAAGCACTGAGCTTATTTATACCACCATACGCAGCTCACTTGTCCCTTCTGCAAATTTGGCTGCAGATATTTTATGCTGAGCACCCAAAAATGAAAACTGCCCAATGACTGGCCCAAACTGTAGTTTAAGTGACTCATCCACAACAACGCTGGAGTCAATGTAGGCACCAGAATTTCTTTTTTAAGAATTTGTAGAGGATAAATTTGCAGAAGACAAAGAAGAGTCAATCACAGCCTACCTTCAAAATCAGACACTGGGAAATCGACACCATTCTTCTTCCCTGCACTCCCTGGAAAATTATTCAACAATTTGTTAGAACCCGAAAGTATCTTGGAAAGAACTAGCCTGTAATTATCAGGAACAAATCACAGCACACCAATTTACTTCTATGGTATGAGAAGACTTTGATCAAAAGGGGAGAAGTAGAAGAGAACGTATTTCTTAGTTATAGTGAGAAGTTTGATGTTGTGCCTCACACCTTCCCCCGAACTAAACCTATAGCCTATATAAAACCACTGCAAGTTTGGTGTAAAGATACCTACAAAACTATAAAATCAAAAAACAGCTAGGTAATGGTTCACTGGGAAATCAGAAGGACTTGTAGCTCTGTCAAAGTCTGCAATGGATCCATATTAACAAGTCATTTCACTACGGTGACACGTGTGAAATGGAGAACAGCCACATTAAATCTACAGACAAGAGCAAAGTAGAAGTATCAAGTATTATGGGTTATGGGATTATGAAAGGGAAGGGATTATGAAAAAATTGAGAAATTAGGAAGTGGAGGGGTGTTCTTCCTGAAATAATATCACTGTTATCAGAATTAGCCTGGAAGATAGAAATGTCTAACGCATTTTAAACAAAGTTTGCAGAATTCCTTTCTCAGATGTTTTATCTGGATATTTGTTCCCAATCTCATGTGGATTCCAAGGCAGGCTGAAAAGCATTACTGTTAATTTGTCTTAAACCAGCATGGAAGCAGGTCTCGATGTATTTATTGATGTCAAGTTGGCAAAGTGATCATCTGCAATACAAATGTTGACAGTCTCCTTTGAACTTCATTGAGATTTGCAAACCACATTATTGTTCTTTAATTGTTATATAAAATACAACATCCATACAACAATTCCATTGGCAACCAGAGTTAAATATCTCCACGTGTAATAATAAATTATGCTTTTGGCAACCTTCAAATTTTATCACAAATCTTACAATAGAGATTTCTGTTAAATCCCAGTCACACTATCTGAAGGAATCATGTTTTGTTTTGTTTTGTTTTTTTTTTAACAGGGAATATGCTAAGCCTCGTGTTTATGGAGAGCTCACGGCTTGAAGCTGAATGGAGTACAAAATCCCACAATTCATTATTTTTAATAATTTCATAATGTTTAAAAAAATTGCATAATCTTGGAGGGCCCAGTCTTTCACTTCAAGGTTGATAATAATGAAATGACAACAGCCAGATGTTTAGGGAAACTGCAAAGGGAAATCTCAGCTGGGACTTGACAAGGCAAACAAACCCAGTGATTAAAAAGACAGACATTTTTATAGCCACAATGGCTTCCTGCAGAGAAATATCTTGATCCTGGGCCAAATCCCAGAGTCCTGTAGACTAGAGTCCTCTAACTCTATTTTTATTAACATCTCCCTTGAGTAGGTTTCTTCTGCAGTGGTGGGTTATTTGCCTAAGTAATTAGCTCATATTTTGCAGGTGATACTGTCATTCTTTCAGGACTAGTATTAGCAGTTGTCAGTAAAAACTGCCATGTTTCAGCAGCTTTTACGGAAAGGAACCCCACTCCTTATTTGTACCTGTGCTGCTCAGTAGGGTCTCTCGAGAATAAAGGAGAGAGACTTCTATTAGCTGGCGAGCCGAACTGTAAAGTGCTTTAGTATCCCTTCAAATGTTTGGTCCCCTTCCAACAAAAAAAGTTTAGGTTTGATCTACCTCGGTACTTACCCTTGTTACACAAACACGCATTCACAGGAGAGCCTGTAATTGTGATTTACGGATCTAAACCTTCAGTATGAACTCTAAGGATATTGCTTTGTTCAGAGGGCCGTTTCTTTTCAGCAGTATCTTCATAAATGTAACTCCAAGTGCATACCTCCAAGAGTTAATCGAGTCCCCCAGGACTTCATATTGTAATAGCTCATTTAAGTAAAAAAGGTGGGGTGTTTTTTTTTAAAAAAAGGGAAAAAAAAAAGAAGACTTAAAAGATTCCTCAGTGACCAAACAAAATGTATTCCTTACCTCTCTGCAACATATTGAAAGAAACAGCTCAGCAGATTTTTACCCTAAAGATAGAAATGCAGGAATTTTTATTTCTTAGCAATCTTTTCAAAGACAAGTGGTGACTGAGGCTTAAGCATTCGGTAGTTATGTGGTTTAAAACAACTTAAGTAACTCCTGGTCACCCGTTCCTGTCCTGCACTGTCCACTGGGTTGTGCAGAAACAACAGTGGCAGGGGAAGAAATCTGCTACATGTTTAGTTATCACAGAGGAATTCTGGAGAGAAGGGAGAAATTTATAGCTATAAACGAATGAAAATCAGTGCTCTGTGTTACACCTTGTAAATGAGTTACAATGTATTTGAGAATTAAGTTGAGCATGGAACCAATTAATGAGCATCCTCAGGCATCAGAGTGACCCATTTGTGCAAAGTATTAGGGAAAAACATTTAGTGGAGGATTCCCCAAATCCAGTCTTTTGAGGTAAAACAACACATTTGATTTCTGCTCAATGAGGAGGTTGGGAAACAACATTTTAGAAGCGGCCAGAGACATTTATTTCAACGTTTGTTTGAAAAAATGAAG
The DNA here is from genome assembly GCF_018691265.1 of Tyto alba. Lineage (NCBI taxonomy): Eukaryota > Metazoa > Chordata > Aves > Strigiformes > Tytonidae > Tyto > Tyto alba. The sequence continues at coordinate 24,326,652 of NW_024881329.1, forward strand.
AATAAAGTTCAAACCTTTATATGTAAGTTAAAATACAGAACATGTAGATGTTCTAAACATTCAGATCTAAAGAATACTAGTTAGCTTTATCACAAACACTATAAATTGAACCTAAGTGTTAATTCAGTGAAATGGAGAGAGAGTTCTGTAATGAAAAGGAAATGGGCAAACGTCCTGTACTTAAAGCAACAAATTCATAAAATAAAGAAACTGAAAAAAATCAGGGAAAACATCGCTTAACTGTAGTACTTTTGGGTACCTGGGGCAGCCAGCACGCCTCGCTGCGCGAGCATCTGTCTACCTTGACGCCCCTGAAGCCGATCTGCCACAGGAAAAAAAGAAGTCACATACAGAGTTCTGTTTTCAAATTGTTAGTGGCATTCTCAAAGCTTAGTTCATTCAAACATATTCTAGTGGAAATTTCTGCTCCCTCAAAATCTTTTTGTTGTTTTTCTGACCCGCCCTATGCTAGGTTTTGAATATACTTAAGAACTGGGAAGGGTCTGCTACACCTTGTTCTACTTTCAGAGCTGCAATACGCTTCTCCAAGGAGTTGCTCAGTTATTCTAAAACCACATGTTGAAACTTTTTCCACTTTTTCCTGCAGGTGGTTCCAATCTTAGGCCCCTGGCAGAAAACCTTAGATGGCAAGTGTCCAAAACACTGGCTACCTGCAGAAGCAAAATACAATGTTCCAACTTACTATCTTTGGAACATGTAATTCATCAGTTGAGTTTTCCTACGTCAAACTATTACTAAAACCTACATTAGATTAGAAAAATGCTTGAGGGTTCATCTGGCTGAGAGGCACAGCTGGACCTCAACTGTCACGCTTAGATTGGTTCGAGCGTGCTGATCTCAACGTGGCTTGTTTTTCTTGGGTGAATGAGCCCTGAGGAAAACAGCATTTTTATGTCTTCACAGGTATTTGCCTTCTTTCCACTTCCAGACTTTTTAGTTTCCCGCTTCTTTCAGCCACAGGTCATCAGTGTAAACAGCCATCATTCAACAATCTCTTAGACTGCCCCAAACACACATACAGTTGGTATTTACGGGATGAAACACAAAAGTCCACCTGTGTGTTGTGTTTGAAAACATACATGTTTCACAATTATTTTTATTTCTAAAGAAATAGGCATTTTATTTTTGGAGCAAGAATATCAGACTCCTGTCTTGCTACCCTTGTGAATTTATGCATTTCAGCAGCAACTAACAATTTCTCACTCTACTGTACTCCCCAAATAGAGTCTTTCCTTCTAGTCATGGCAAAACTGAAAAATAACTCGCCAATGGTGACGTGATGTAAAACAGCCACATTCTCCCTGTTATTAATTTCATTTGAATTTGGTACCTGAGGAACATACACCGGATAAAGGCAAAACCACTCTGGTAAATTTTGATGGCTTCTTTTCTTTTTTAACTTGGCTTTTGACCCTAGCTCTAAGAAACATTACATTTACAAGGAAGGAAGAAATCAAGTTTAGGATTAGCAGATGATAATTTTTCCAGCAGTAAACACATTCATTAGTCATCAGTCAGTAATATAAAACTTTGTTGGTAAATCCTTGCTGCTATCGACATCTGAATTCCATTTACAAACTTAATTCTTCCCATTGCTAGCAATGCCAGTGTGGCTGGCTGTTTTCCCCTTCATTTACAGAAAAAAAACGCTTTTTATTCATAGCTTCTGCTTCCAGAATATCTCTTTGAAAAAGCAAGTGAAAACTGCTATTATTATATTAAATAATTAAATAATACTTCATCTAAGGCAGAGGCTGTGAAGCACAATCAGGAATACAAATGCACAACTAGCGATAATGATGTTTGTTATTATTATCAGTGGCATAACCACAGAAGAGAATGTGGCCCTTTGTATTGCCTATGTGTATGATTTATAGGTGACAGACAGACGTAAAATGAAAACCCTTCCCTCCAGCGTGAGGTGAAGTAGCCTGGTGCATTGTGTAAACCAGGAAGAAGGACTGGTAACTCATGGAGACCATCAGAAAAAAATGAATGGGCTTGTTTAATGAACCACAGAATAATAAATCACATTCTAGCAACACATGGCTATCACAGCAAGGGGGGCTCCATTTGGGACGCATACCACTTACCAAATTCATACAAGTGTTTTAATAATAAATAAAATAACGTTTCAAAGGATGCTGAAGATATAAATGTTAACAGAGTTATAAAATGTATGTATTTTTGTTAAATACATTAACTGTTAAGAAAACCCATGCATTTATCTGTTTTAACCATACTATCTTCAGCATTCAGTCGGTACTGTATGCAGTTAAAAGCTGTATATGTTCCATCATTCCTCAATTATTCACAATAATCAGTTCATTATTAAAGACATAATCACAATAATAAGTTCATTATTAAAGACAGAAGCCATCTGAATTTATGCTAGGGAGAAATGTAGTCCCTGATGATACGTTGGCTTGACAGCACAGGAAACTTAGGTGGCACCGATCCAGCAATGTACTTAAGCAAGTGCACACTTTTAAGCATTTATATAGTTGTGTTGATTGTATCTGGATTGTTTAAATACCTGAAGTTAGATATAGGCTTAAGCACCCGCTTAGGCAAAGCCCTCACACCTCAGCAGACAGCTCCCAAATTAGTCTGTACCGCCACGTCCACCCGCCGCCACCCCGACCCCCCGGAAACCCCCAGGCAAGCTGTGGAGTTTATGGCAAATTAATCCTTCGCCTCTGCCTCGAAGCCATCTCCGAGGGATGAAGCCTGTGCCAAGTTTTGATACAAGTCTCTTAGAAGGGACATAAAACGTAGGGATAAGGAATAGCTTAATCGAAAGGGCCTCTAACCGTTTTCAGAACTTGGAAGTCTCTCTGCCAAACATATCCTCTGATGTTCGGAGACCCATCCAGCAAGAGATGTTAGCTCGATGTCACTACATCCAATTTCAAACTACATTCAGCTATCGGACACGTTACTTTCGACGGATGATGGGTTTCAGTCCCTCAACCACACCAGCAGTTCTCCCCTTCCCCGAGAAAGCCAAAGGCTGCTAGGCAAGGGCGGCTGGCTCGAACCTCGACAATACCGCTAGCCACCCAAAGAACCTCGCGGTGAAGACCTCAAGAGCTAATTACAACATCAGTAACTAATTATCCCTACACCTGTAGATGGTAGCAGCGAGTCCTCACCACGCTGCCAACCTATGGCGCCTGGTGAGGCTGAGACGCAATGAATGCTACCAAGGGCGGCAAATTCCAAAGGCGCCGGTAGAGCCGAAGCCGCGGGCCGCTCCCGGTGGGCGCCTCCGCCGGGGCCGCCCCCAGCCCGGTAACGGCGCGGAGCGCTGGGCCGCCCTGCGGGGCCTGGCGGGAGGCGCGGCCCGGCTGCGGGGCAGCGCTGACGGGAGGCGGGCGCGGGGCGCCGGGCGCCCCCCGGGCGGCCCCGCAGAGCCCGGCCGGGCGGGGAGATGGCGGCCGGGCGCCGGGGCCTGGAGGCGGCGCTAGGCCTCGGGCAGGGCCGGGGCGCCGCCCGCGGCCGCCGCTGAGGGGGGTGATGGGGCTGAGGGAGGCGATGGCGGCGGAGAGGGGGGGGGGGGGGCGGGGGGGCGATGGGGAGGGGGGGTGTGTGACCCGCCCGACGCGCCCCGCGCCGTTTGCGCTTCGGACAAACTTCGTCAGGGCCAGGGCACGGGCTTGCGCCGGCCTACCCGGTGACGTCACCGCGCCGCGCGCCAATCCCCGCGCCGGTCCGCGGCCGAGAAGGAAATGACGTCACCGTATTCCTCCGCCGGCCAGGTCCCCTTTTTGTGTATGTGTGTGTGTATATGTGTGTATGTGTGTGTGTGTGTGTGTGTGTGTGTCTGCGGGCGCCTCGCGCGTGTATTAGCCCGCCGGGCGCTCTTTTTTTTTTTTTTTTTTTTTTTTCTCCTTCCTTCCTTCTTCTCTCCTCCTTCTCCGCTCCTCCTTCTTCCCTCCCCTCCTCCTCCTCCTTCCCCCCTCTTCCTTCTGAGGTGTTGGGGAGGGGGGGGGGCGAGACACACGCAAAGCACGGAGCCGCCCCCCGCGAGAACGTAGAGGGAGAGCAGAAACAGAGATAATTCCTCCTCCTCTTCCTCCTCCCCCTCCTCCTCCCCCTCAGCATCCCGCCCCGGGTCCCCGCGGGCTCATGCCACCTGCCCCCCCCCGCCGGTCGCCTCGCCCGGAGAGCGGCGGAGAGCGCGGGGCCCTTTAAGAGCGAGCGGCCGCGGCTGAGGCGGCGGGAGAGCTCGGCGGCGCCGGCGAGGAAGGTGAGTGGGGCGAACCCGTTATGTGGGGGGGGGGGCGGCGGGGGCGCGGGCGGTGACCGTTGGAACCGGTTCGAACCGCCCGGGTCTGGGGGGAGGAGAAGGAGGGGTGCGGGGTTTGGGGGGGGGGGGGGGGGGGGGGCGGCCGGGCCGAAGCGCGCCGTACACAAAGCGGCGGCGGCGGCGGGAGGAGGGAGGGAGGGAGGGAGGGCTCGGCGCTGCCGAGGCGGGGGACGGGGAGGAGCCGCGGCGGCGGCGGCTCCCGCCGGGCGCTGGAACGGGGCCGCCGCTCGCCCGCGGGGGGGGGCGGGGGGCACGGGGGGACGGGCGGGCGGAGGGATCCGCGCACCCCCCCTCCCCCGCCGCCGGGGTGGGGGGACGGGCGGTGAGGCGGCCCCGGCAGCTCCCTCCGCCGCCCCCCCCCGGCGCCGAGCGGAGCCTCCCCCCGCCGCCGGCGGGGTCGCCATCCCCCGGGGGAGGGGGCGGCCGCCTCCTCCCCGTCTTACCTCCCCCTCCTCCTTTTCCCATGGCTGGTGCTGGGTGGGCGGCCATGTTGGGCACGGGGATTATTTTTCTCTCTCTTTCTTAGCTGCCACAATACGCTGGAGGTGGGTTTTGCGTTACTTCTCTGGAGAAATGTCCTTTTCGCCCCTTTCTGGGGGAAGTTAACGGTGAGAGGAGTCTCTGCCTGCCCGTTGGGAGGCTGAGGGCCACCCCTTGGCCTGCCTGCGCTCCCCCTTCGCAGAGCGGTTCCCCCCCTCCGTTGCCGCCTTGCCTGAGGGCCGAGGGAGCCGGGCTCGCCAGCCGCCCCCCCGCTCCGGGCTGGGCTCAGCTCGTCCTGCCGCTCGCTTCTCCCTTCGGTGTCATCCTCCGGTGACAAGGGAGCGCTCAGCGCTGGGCTCCCGGCCCCAGTGGAAGGGGCTCTTCCCGAGCTCATCCGAGTATGTGCAGAGGGGAAACTGTTCTTTTGATTTGTTTCCCTGAGCTTGCAGGCCCTCTCCCTAGGCTTCCTCGCCTGCCCTGTCCCCTTATGCCGACAAGAAACCTTGGACCGCTCGCCACCCTTGGCCAGCGCTTTCTCCCTAGTGAGCAGCGAGCCCCGACCTACCTGCTTGCCTGCCCCATTGCTGGGTCAGGAATTCAGTTTACCAGGCTCTTCTGGAGAAGGACTGGGATCACTGAAAGACTTTATGTAGAATACCCCCAGGCTGATTCTTCAGGCTACAAAGGTTAAAAATTACATGTTTGGTGTCATCAGGACGCTTGCCTGGCCCTTACTGTGGTCCTGTTCTTCCGAGCGCCTGGCGATGCCAGGCTGCTGCGTTGGGGCGTCCCCACTCGCTGCTTCTTCCCCTCGGCTGGGATGCGACATAAAGCAGGTGTGGAGATGAAGGAGAGGCATGAATCCTGCTGCCCAACACCCTTGCAGAAAACACGCAACACATGACAACACACACAGCTTTATTTTTATTAACTTGGCAGCAGTTGCAGCTGTCACCAAGACATACCAAATGGGGCAGGAGTGAGTGATCGGAAGTGGGGGTAGAGGATAGGGGGGATCTGTTGCTTCTTTTAGGAAATACTTCGCAAGCATAAACGAATTACGCCTTTTCCCTACTCGGTTTCTCTGTGTACGCTGTCCTAGAGCTTCAGGGTGCTGCAGTTGTTAATTTTTATCCATGAACGTGAAGCCGCGCTTGCGGCATGCACATCTCTTTTTCACTTGTGTAATTATTAGCGTGTGTACGGCTGTCCTGCGGGGCTACCCGCCCAGAGAGCTGGCTTGCCAGTGCTGCTTTAAGCTCTGTCTGGGTGCGGGGTTCGGCAAGTGTTCCGTACAGTTGTGTGTGTGGATATATACAGTTACGTTGTTTATGTGCCCCATCCCCACAGCTGCTTAGATACTGTCAGAGAGCCTCCGACTGTCTTCGTGCCAGTAGACCTGCATCCACAGTGACATGAGTGGAGCGCTCCATACTGTCTCCTCACAAAAGAGCCCGCTGCAGAAACAGCTGCAGACACGCTCTGGGCCTCTAGAAGCTTCAAGGTAGTCCCGTGCTCACAAAATATGCCAAAAATCAGAAAGCGGTTTGTTTTCATCACTCTGCAGTTCAAACTTTAAGGTAGATAACAATCATTATAATTGAGTGTGTAATAATACATTTTAATTAGTAGGCATCACACACTTCAAAGCCTTTAATAAAACATATAGAACTTTAAATGATAGCATTTGTAGGAAATGTAATATGCCTTTTGAAATTATTTCAGTACCCAGCAAAGTCAAGTCAACCACATCAGTCAACAAAACATAAATTTACCTTGGCCTGAAGGATGTAACTGTTGAACTCTGGCACTCAGCTTGCATGGTGCCTTTCACCTCCCCTCTTCTTTCGGAGGTGTTGCTCATGATGAATAGCCATATAAACAGTAATGAAAGCATCATCCAATATGTATTTTCATCACTTAGATTATATCAGTTTTAGGCTGTGCCAGTTAGTCATTAAAAGCCACTGAAGGGCATTATCTGTATTTCAGGGCAGGGATTGCAGCATGTCTTGACAGCAGAAACCTTTATTGTAGGATTCATTTGCATTTAATGTAACCTCGTCAGGTTTCTAGGTTCTCACGAAGTTAAGAGACGTTCCTTCCCATTAAGGACACATTATCGAAAGTAAGTGAGAAAATAAGTAACAAGGCAGCAATTCTGTTCAGGCTGCATGTTCACCAGGGGAAGACATAATGGAGAGAAGTGGCGGCCATTGAGAAGGAGGACTTGGACAAGAGACGTTGATTTATGCATTAATTTCTGTCCTAAAGCCTTCACTGAATCATCTCCTCAAGCTTATTTGTAGGTCTCTTAAAGCCAGACCCTCATTTTTATGTTTTAGACTTCCTTTCCTGGAATGTTGGGAAGGGAGGAAATTGTTTTATAGCAAGTAGTGAAGAAAATTTAGGAGCCAATTAATTCTTAATATATATTTTTTGAAAGGATTGGTGTACTGATAGCATTATCACCATACTGCAATTAAACCTACAATAGCAACTACAGGCTGGCATAAAAACTGACAAACCTTTGGCAGAAAGGATGAAGAAAGTTTACGCACCTGGTGCTAAAACTGTCACCACCTGGGATGCAGCCTGTGCACAGCCTCCCTCTGCGCAGGGCGGCCGCGTTCCCCCGTCACTGGAGGCGGCAGGCTGCCGGTTGCCCCGGCTGCGTCTCTTGGTGGCCCGCTGGCCAGCGCGCAGGGGCTCTGGGAGCTCCTGGAGGCATTCCCTGTGCAGGGGCGTTGCAGGGACCTCCTCTTTGTGCTGGGGCGGCGGCGTGCCAGCTCTGTCCCACACTGCTGCGTGCCAGGTGCAGCGTCCGTGAGCGAGGTGGAAGCTCGGCTCGGGAACTTGCAGGAGTCACCTTTGTGCTAAAATCCGTTAGTCCTAGACTTTTGGAAGATGCAAGGCCCATCTTTAAAGTTCAAGAACTATTTCCTCAGCTTCCATTCAGTCCTTCCTCACTAACAGTCAGCTGTGACCATGGGAGTCAGTTGGGGCTTTTTCCATAAAAAAAAATGAAATACTAGCATGTTAATGCTATGTGCTAACACTTGGATTGATCCTCCCTGCGTAGTCACTTGGGTATTTTATATTGTAAATTCATGTGAAGGTGCATACTCTCTTTTGAAAATGCGAATAAAGCTTTAAATTAGGATTGGTGAAGGCTTGATGTTATCTTTTAGGGTTAGGATATCTGTTCTTTAAAATGACTTAACTTGCTACCCATTTTGTGATGGTCAGAGTGTAAATGTATTTGCATGTGGCGTTCGTTCCTGTCCAGAGAAAGGCAATAACACGCAGCTCGAGTCTAGGCCGGGAGCGAGGGGGAGGAGTGGAGGTTCCTGAGTCCTTCACTGCTCTCTCAAAGCCTCCCACACGCGATCCGAGCAGGGCTGATGAATTCCTCCTGTTCTCCCGTCAGTGAAGTGCGTGGCTGCATTCGTACCTCTGTAGGTAACCGCGTGTTGGAGGGAAGACATTGTGAAATTGTGGGTAGTAGCCTCTGTCCCTCTGGGATAATGGTCTCTCTCCCTCTTTGTTCTGTCTTCAGACAAAATTCAGCTTTTTGCTTTACCAAGTCACCTGTATCATGGAGTACGTATTTATTCCTGACCTGCTAGTATGCCCTTAAGACTGATTGTGTTGCAGATGATTTCACCCAGTAGGCAGAAATTGGGCCACCAGCGGTGCCCTGACAAGTACTGATTTATTTATACTTTTTTTTAATTAAAAGCCTTAGAAAGGGAAGCTTATATAGCAAGAGTAGTGCATCCCATCATGTGAATTTTGAAGAACACTGTGAACGACTCATTAATTTGAAGTCCTTTTTAAAAAGAAGTGTGTGTATATACAGCATATGTATGTCATAACTTGTTTGCTTTGTGTCAAATAATATCAAGCTGTGAATGAAACTGTAAATATATAACCACACATCTTTTAGAGATCACTTCAATGAGACACAGCTGCCTTATTCTGCAGCTGTCATGTAAAACCTGCTATCCACAGGTGCTTTAGATAACAGTAAACACTTGGGACCTGATTCTTTCCGCTTGCATCACTAAGTCAGTGAAATTACTGAGTTACAACTTGCATTGTGGTAGCGAGTCCTTTGTTTGCCACCTCATTTAGGTGGAGAAACTGGGCTAAGTGTTTATTTTGTTTATTGAGATGTTTCTGAAGATTGAAAGTGCCAGTGATCTTTCAAACTGCAGTACAATGTTTTGTCCTTTCTACCTGTTCAGTCATTTTCTCTTGAGAAAATGATGGCAGTCTGTAGGGATTATATCTGATACCAAACTATGTGAAAGTGCTTCGTTGATAAATAAATGCAATTGGATCTGGTCATTTCAACTGAAATTTGGAATTTAATGGAGATGATTTTTTTTACTTTTTTTTTTTTATTTTTTTTTGCAGTGAGGCATAGGAGGAAAAGAATTCTCCTTTTCTTGTGACAGGATAATCTGTCTAGTTGTATGCAAATAAAACGTCTGTATTGTTGGATTTCCCCTGGTAATGGTGATCACATTGATCCGAGAATGTAATCAGGTGGCTGGCCTTTTAAGACAAGAGTTTAATGGCTGTTGGCTTTTTTCCTCTGTATGGCAACAATGAGTGTGAACCACATCAGCTGACAAAAAAAAAGGGTCTGTGTCTTGCAGTTGTGCTGGTTATTTGTGTAAGGCTAATATATCTTGGCTCTTCCACTGAAGATCTCCCATTTTCCAGCTAAAAGGGAGAGAAAATACCTTTCAGTCTGAAAGGCTTTATTTCTTGCAGTGTGTCTAGAACACTTTGTAATTTTTTTTGTAAATTTTTTTGGCATCCATATTTTCAACCAAGCATCTGCCAACTATGTGCTGAAAAGCTAAATGTAGAGTATTTATCATTGGGATTAATCATTTTATTGAGCAAAGGCTTCTTACATACAAAAATATTCAAGATCAAAGCTTTGAAAAACAAAGCTGTTACATTATAGAAGAGAGGAGACATTTTCTTAGTTCAGTTGATATGAACAGATGAAATACTATGCGCATAATGTAAGTTAGTGTCAAAAGAAGCTTGTAACTACAGTCTCTTTAGCATTTTGTCTTTGCATCTTTTGAATAATTATGAGGTGTTGAATAATATAATTTTTACAATGTGTGCAGAGACTTCCTCTGTAGTTCTAACCTTCCTGGGCAGCCATATGTGCACGCTTTAATTAATAGAGCAGGTTATTTATCCTGACTATTTATAGACTGCCCATCACTACAGCACTAAGGCACTGTTACTTGTCTGGCGTGGAGTAATACGATTCCAGACAAATAGTTACTGTTGTAAGCGTCACCGGGTTTGCCAGCGAAGAGAAGCTTTGTCCTAGAAGCTTCACCGAGGATTTTTTCTAGAGGTTTCTGTGAAGGATGAATATTGAAAGTCACAAATATGTAGCTACTGATCACTTGTAATGGCTGTCCACCCGAGATCTTAGTCTGTATCTTGTATGATTTGGCTTGGTTTTGCTAAGATCTTGTAATTATGAAGAAGTTTGTGTTAACAGGCAGCACAAATAATATTTAAGGCTCTTTGATTCTTGCTTTCCCCTGCTAAGCAGATCTCTAGCAGAAACCTGTACTTCAGAGCTTCATTTGTTGCAATCTATTTTCTTACCATTTGTCACTCTGAAAGGATTTTTGTTGTGGTTGGTTTTGTTTATTTTTTTTTTTTTTGTCTTTTTTTTTTTTTTTTTAACAGGACAGGAGGAAGTTTGACTTTATGTTCAGTGATGTGAAAAAGGGCTGGGCATCTTGAGGTTTTTTTCTGATTAAACCACCCACTTCTAGTAGAATCTTTGGCAAGTCATTTAATTTTACTAAACTCTGTTTCCCACCTTTGAGATAAGGTTAATAAAATTTTTTACACACTGCAGGTTTTATGTAAATGAAGAAGCTGGTAATGTCTTTGAAGCATGCAGGTAATGGGTGCTGTGGAGAATGTGAGCTTTTTCATGCTTAATGTAATACACTTGGTTAATTGTATATTAGGATTACTACAATACTCTTTGGTTTCTTTTTTTTTTTAAATATACTAATGTAATTTCATTTGACAAGTAAGAGGCTTGATTTATTTTTTTTAATCGATTGTCTATTTTTTTTTCTCATTGACTGCAAGAAGTTTTACTAAGACTAGTTTTAGGCATAGGTTTCTGTGAAGATTTCAGCAGACACATTTAAACAACTACCGCTCTATACCGTTTTTATGAGCAGGAGTTTGGATGTGTTAAGTTGGGGTAATTTGGTTTATGTGCTATATTTATTAGTAATGTTTTGTGTATTTGGCAAAATGAAAAGAGCTAACTGTTACAGGAGTAGTTAATTGCTTCCTATAAGGCAAAAGCCTCAGTGTCAACAACTGAAGTATACCTGCTGTTTCATAGTAGTGCAGAAATACCTGGTAATACATGTTTAGTTCATGAATTACACAATACTGTAGGAAAATGGAGCCTCAAATGTCCCCAGCAAGGCATTTAAGCCACCTTGCCTCCCTTATAGTATATATCCGTACCTTCTCCTACAGATCAGTCTGCTCCCAGGAGCATCCAGAACTGGACATTCCATGAGTTCCCTGGGCAGCCTGTTTCAGTCCTTCATCTTTATTCCTAGTAGCTTTTTGGGGCGTCTAAGTTGGAATCTTGTGTTCTTCCGTTTGAGCTCTTCGTTTCTTGTTTCCATCACAGATGTGGGGAAGAGACCGCTTCTTCCCACTTGGCGGTAGCCTTTTACCTATCTGCAGATCACTGTGCTTCTGCGTCCCCTCTGTGGATTGAACAACTCGGGTCATTCCATCATTTCGTGAAAAAACACACTTTCTAGCTCTCCTCTGGACTCAGGAGTTGGCTTCAGGCTGTCTCGGTGTTGTGCTCCAGGTAGTGTTGCAGCATGCAAAGCACAGCCTCATTGTTTCGCCTGAGGAACCATTAAATGTTCCTTTGCTTGTTGATAACTTGCTAGGGATCCGCTGGCCCGCTTGGCAAGCCTGAGCTGTTACTGGGCTTTTCTTGACTCAAAATGCGTGCTGGTAAGGTGTGATAAGAGCAAGGAGAAAACAGCTATGGAGATGCGCGCGTCTCTGGGCGGAATACCAGAGAAGAGCGCTTGGGGGACAGCTGGAAGGGGCAAGGTCATTTAAAGTTCCTGAAAGGATGCTTTTTAGGTGAAAAGTTGACCGAGAAGGGCTTGAAACAGTGAGAAAATAAATTAGCTCTTGTTTTGCCTGTGGTCAGAGAAACAGGATTCTTTATACTTCCCTTGTAAAGTCACAATACTAGATAAATATTTCCCTACTAGAAGCTTTTCCTGGTAGAACAAGCCCATGAGAAATTTGAGCAATCTATTTAGGTCCCCCTAAAAGAGGTAGTCTCATCGGGAGTAAGTTATCTATGAGTTGGGTTGGACTTTGGGGTCTTTTTATCTTCTTTTAAAGGCATTCGTAAAGGGCAAATCCAATTTCGTAGAGATCAAAAGTGAAATTATACAGAAACGTGTTCATTTACTGTATTATTTCGGATTCTGCACTGTAAATACGCAAACTTTTGAGGCATGGGGATAGCTATATTAAATACATCTTTGAGATTGGCAGTATATGTGAATAGGCATAAGCCAGTTCTGTGTCCTTGTAGAAGTGGTAGGGCTAGTCGTTCAGAGTCGTGTGCAGGGTAAGATGAACGACTTTTACTCTTTTATCAGTATGAATGTTGAGAAAGTGGGGGACAAAAGATCTGCTACTGAACGAAGGGCTTCCTTTAAGTATAATTCTTTGCTATTCTTAAAATGAGTATTACTGTGCTTCAAAAGCATAATTGGGAAGTGAGAATTACTTGTATAACCCAGCATAAAACTAAAGTGAGTATTTCTTAGTAAAACACCATCGTGCAATGACAGCATTGCAGTACGAACTCTCTGAATCCTTTTTAGACAGATAAACACAGAAAACAGAGTCAGAGTCTGTATCTAGGGGAAAACAACAGTATGTGTTGCTTCAAAGAAAGTGCTGGCAATTTGAATTTGGCAAATATTAACAAGTTCTTAGGATTTGTTTTTGGTTTTGAGGCTTACCTGTTTCAAACGGTTGCTTCAGATCAGCATTTGTTGAAGTCTTGTTCCGACTTCATGTTGTGTCGCAGGAAATTCCTGATGGTCATGCTCTGGCATTTTACACAAATAAAAATTAAAGATTGCGTTTGCACAAGGTGGTTTCAGGCTCAGTTTTAGCAGCCACTCCTGTAAATCCTAGTTTTAGACTGATTTACAAACTGAAGTTTATAGCAGCTTCAGCATTTGTTCGGCCAGAATTATGACTGTATTAGGCTAAGAAGGGTAGGCATAGTTTAACGATACAAGACTTACAATCTAATTGCTCTGTGGTTACTTAATCCAGTTTATATTTTAAAGCTAAGTCTCTTCTAGTCAGTCCACAGTGAACTAAGAGACGTTACTCTGTGTTGAAGCCTTCTGGTCAGCACTGTTTTCTGTGGCTATTGAAAACACAGATTGTCTGCACATGGGTTGGATTATTTTCTTGCTTGTCTCCTATTATAAACTGTTTATTCTGGCCAGTTTGTCTCAGAACATTTCTCATCAGATTTTTATGGCTGTCAAATGGTAGCAGAGATGACAAAATGCAATCATAACAGTCTTTTTTGCCACCAAAATGTAATCAAGAAGAGCAAATCCCTTCTAGACATCTTGATTCCCATTCAGTTGGAGTACAGAACTGGCACTTGTTCTGCTCGCCAGCCTTTCTCGTGGTTGGTAGGAGGGAAAGAATTGATCCTCTTTTACTACAACCCAGGTGGGAAATCGGGAACTTCAGGTTTTGGGGTGTCTTATCTTCTATAATAATCCTTATTTCTTTTAAAAAATGCAATTGAGCTTCTAGAATGAGTAATACTGGTTAAAGACTCTTCTAAATGTATTCCTAAGGACAGTTAAAATTTTGCATAAGCATCACTTATAAGTGAAGTTTGGAACCACCCAAATCCTGAAACAATGCAAAACTCGATCTGGGAGGAAGCTTCTTCCAGCGGCTTGGCCTAGGGATTGCCAGTTGTTAGGGCCTGATTAGAAATGTGTGTCTGTCGATTAGGTCTCGGTGATAATAGTGAAAATCAGCTTTTTGGAGACCTTTGGTGGTAACTCTACCACCTCCTGAGCAGAGATGTCCTCTAGGACACTTGTGACTGTTGCTAATTGTGAACCATCTTGGTTTTAATTCCATCTTGATGGTCTGAATGTTTAATTGAACTCTTAACTTTGAACACATACAGATTTATACATCGTTGAGGATTAGATTAGATGCAGTCCCAGGAGAAAACACTTGACTTTCACTGTAGTCAGATCCATAGAAACTTGTGTTCTGTGTGCAGTGGTGCTCGGAAAAGCAAACAAAGTGGGAAGATACGTAAATAGTGGAGCAGAAAGTAACACTGCGAGCTCTGATGTTATAACATCCTTATATTAGCAGTGATACACCCCCTGCTTATGTAACTGCCTTTGTCTCTGCTTCCCTGTCTCACAAAGACGTAGCCAAAATAGAAGTTTTAGATATTGGTGGCAAGAATGAGAGAGACTTATTCACGAGGAGAGACAAAACAGGCTGGAATTGTCTGTTGTGTCTTTTCTCTAACTAAATATGGTAATGATTATACCCAGCAGTGAGTGGTGTGGAAAAGGTAAATTGGGTAAATTTACTCCGGAGATCGAGGGAACGTTCATTTGAGTTGAAGGACAATAACTATGGATCTAATTGCAGAAAACCCCTTTACTTTTTTTTTTTTTTTTTTTTTTTTTTCTCCTTTGAACTAGTTCATAATTGTCTGTCCTGTTCCCTGCTACAAGGAAGGTAAGCAGGAGCCAGGGCTGTGGGAGTGTGCAGGGATTCGGGTACATGCGGGTTTGATTGGAGGGGTCGGCTGAGGTTAGCCGAAGACTGTTCGCACATTTGTGCACGCATTTTTTACTCATTTAAGCTTGGATATTCAATCTCTGTCATGTGTGTTGGCAATAATCCTAGAATACTCAAAACCACAAACAGAACAAAACCCATGATTCTTCCTTCTTTCAGTCCCAGTTATTTATTTAAAGGTACTGGAGTTTGGGGGGCAGTGACTTTGGATTTCAAAGCTGTTAGGTTGGCTTTCTTACGCAGGAGAGGCAAAACCACTGCATTTTAAGTCAAAAGCAAGGCTTTTCAGCACCAGCATCACAAATTTATCTGAAAAGGAAACACAGCCTATTAAAGTAGGATGTGGAGTCTACTCTATAACCGGAGAAATAAGCAAGAACCTGAAAATATGCAATTCAATCTTTTTCTTTGGAATACTGAGCAATAAAAACGTTGTTCATATTTCTGGCATTAGAATTTTTCCTGCAATGAATGACTTTTGCTGCCTGACAAAACACAGTTTTCCAATAAAGGTTTCTCTTCTTTTTCCCTTTGCAGGATGGCGGACACGGACCTTTTTATGGAATGTGAGGAGGAGGAGCTGGAACCATGGCAGAAAATCAGTGATGTGATTGAAGATTCTGTTGTTGAGGATTATAATTCAGTTGATAAAACTGCTACGGGTAATTAACTATTTTAGTCTAGAATTAATCCTGTTATCGGTGTTAAATCTTAAAGGGAAATGGCAGTGGTTGGTTACATCCTATCCAGTAAGTAGTCTTACTTGACAGCTAAAAAACCTGTTAATGAGTAATGCACCAAATTTCAGTTTTTCTGGTGGTGAACAGAGCTTTTGAGTGCTGGGTAGAGCTGACACGATGGTGGTGCTGCACGAGGCCAGGCGTCCTGTGAGGCAGTAGTTTAGGAGGCAGGAAGTACCTTTTCTCTCTGTGCAAGAGAAGTCAGATGTTTGCAGGTGTTGGAAAGGGTAGCTTGTTTAAAAAATTAGAAGGGAACTTTGGTTATTAGTGTTCTACAGCCAAAGTAGTAGTTGCTTAAAAGTAGAGAACTGATAATTTACATAGAAGATGGTGCTTTTTCTTCTATAAAGTGGTTTAGTGTGCATCAGCGTTCAGTGGTGACCAACTTTTAATCCTTCTAGCAGTTTTGAAATGAGTGAGAAAGTTAGGTGTTCGACTGGTGAGTTGTATTTCCTGTGACTTAACTTACGTAGTCAAATGTGAGATTAATGCTAGTTTATTATGACATTTAACCCATGATTTGATATAATCAGTTTCGGTTGGTTTTGGTTTGGGTTTGGGGTTTTTTGGGGGGAGTGGGGGGAAGGTGCTTGTTTTCTGCGAATGGAAAGATGCACAACTTTGATGTTCAGAGATTGCATTTAATGTGCAGGTTGCAGTATGTTGCTCTCCACTAGTTGTCTCAAATTATGAGAGATTTGGACTCATAAAAAGCAACAGTTGTCAGATGGGAGGCTTTCTGTTTTTTAGATGCTGTATAGTTCAATTTGTAACGGAACCCTAAGTAAAGATACAGGGATGGTATTTTCTGATTGTTGATTTCTGTTGGTATCAACAGAGTGAGTTGGACCATTTTGCCTATACCTATCTTATACAAATTAAACCTTGATCATGAGCATTTTGCAATTTGGAAGTAAATGAAACATGAGTATAAGAAGAAAAACGTTTATTCACTGTCCCTTTGGTTCTTGCAGCGTATTCAAGTCTGGTGTGTGGGAAAAAAAAATTTGCCCCAGTTATGTGTGTGGGTGAAGCAGACTGGCATGTTTAATAAGTTAGGCTTTCATTTAGCCATTGCAGTTACTTTTTCTTGGTCAAGATCAAGCAAAGCATCAGCTTAATATCTGGGACAGCGGCGGGTTCGTGTGCTGCCCTGGGCCGGGGCTGTCCAAGGGTGGTGAGTCGGTGTGTTCTGCGTTCCTGGCTGCTGCGATCCTAACCTCAGACCCTGGTGTGGGGTGCTGTGGGAGCACTCTTGGTAGCCGGGGCTGCCGACTCCTTGGCAGTAGCTGTTCACCCAACTCAGGTTTAACAAGGTGTGTGTGGGGGGGTGTTCTTCAACACTTGCGGCTTTGGAAGGTTCGCTGATGACTGGGGGTGAGCAGAAGGAGGCTGTCTCTGCTTCCTCTGGCCTTCCTGCCAGGGAAGGTTTAGAAGGAGCTTACTCTGAATAGTATTTAGAGATGTCAAGGCAGGAGGGTGTTTGGAATGACAAAGTGATTCAGTCATAGATGGGTTGGAATGGACATAAAACTAACAGTGGTTGTGAGTAACTTGAATTTCTCTTGTTTGTGCCGTGAGATAGAAAATACAGAGCTAAAGAAGCTGGAAGCGAGTATGGACTATCGTACGAAGATAAAGATTTTATGTAGTGTGGCGGTACAGCCAAGCAGCGTGCTAGTATGGTGTCTCTACAAATAGTGCTTTCTCTATCTTTTCTAAACACAATTATGCCATTCCTTTCTAGCAGTTTCAGTGAGTCTGCAGCCCGTTTCAGCCCCGCTGCCAGCTGTTGCCTGGGCATCCATAGGTGCTCATCTCTCCGCAGCCACGGCAGTCAGTAGCAGTGGGGCTCAGAATAGTGACAGTGCTAAGAAGATGCTAGTGACAGTGTTTGTGAGCAGCAATGGTAAGCAGAAGTGCCTTCCGTGTTCAGAGGGGGACCGTGGGGCTCGCTTGCTGTCGCGTGCTGGGAGCGCGTGAGCTTTCGCAGGCTGAGCTGGGGGGGGGGTGCCAGGGCTGCGCCTGGACGGGAGTCGTGCTGAACCTCGCAGGGGCTGCGGGAGAAGCAGCTGGCTTTCCTCAACTCGAGAGTGAATCCAGTGTCCTCACACATTGGTGGACGTTACCATTGGTAGTATTACCTTCAAGGTAAGATAGAAAATGAAGGTCCTGACTACTCCTCAGGGTCATTCTGGTGCACCACGATGCATTTTGCAAGAGTAGATGGGTCAAACTGGCCAAATCCCAAGATGAATAATTCTGGGATATTTTTTTTTTGCTGTTAAAGGGTGGCTGTGCTTTGTTTCAGTGCTAGCTTAAGCAATTTCTCTACATAACTTAGTATACCTAAATATAAAGTGGGTTTAGAATTCTCTGGGATTAAGGAGCTGTAAAAATATGTAAAACTCACCTAAAAGTCATTGCTTTGTTTTTAGTAAAATTTGATCAGACAAGTAATGAGGAAGGTTCTATGCATTGTTTGAAACAGATATCTTTGTTGGGAGTGTCTTAAAAGAATCTTGAACTCCAAATGTATTAGATATCACTACATAATACACTTGTGATTAATATTTCATAGCTTTACTAATAAAAGCAATTTGAGGCAAATGTTATAAGTCAATTACAAGTAATTAATAAAGGCTTGATGATATCACTATCCTATAATTAAATTAACAGTTAAAAAAGTGCAGCTACTAAAAAAGTAATCTGCTAATAGCAATATATTTATCAGTAAAATATTTGTATACTCTTCTGACAAGTTCAAATATGCCCCAATAGGGTCTGCTATCCAAATGATTGCCAGCTCCCATTAAAACTGCAGGAATCTAATTTGGAGGGGCCTTTGTCACATCCCAAATTTGAAAGGGTTGTGCAGAATCACAACAGACTGAGAAACTTTCTTCTTTGTTCCTTTATTTATTGTTTATTTGTTTGTCTCAAAAATAAGAGCCGTGGCACGCTCTGGAAGCGATTCCAGAGCTCCAGCATATGACAGAAATGCAGTGAAGAAAGAAAAAAAAAAAAAAAAGTGATGGTTTTGTCTTCCTCTCTGTCCCTTGCTGCATTCTCTGGGCTGCAGGAGCGAGCGTTAGAGGTGCCGGAGGATTGCTGTGCACTGCTGTGGGCTGGCTGGAAATATTTTTTTTTTTTTTTGACAGTACATATGGTGCAATTCAGAGGTACACAGAATGGTTTTACTAATGGCTTAGTTTCTTGCAGGCTTTGGAGAAACCTTTCCCTGAAAAGTCAGTATTATGTTTCTAGGCATTAATCACTGTAGTCTGTACTAGAGGAATGAAATCCTAGGTGTAGCTGCCTGTGATCGTTGTCTTTTATATGCTTATTCTTTTATTCTGGCTTGCAAACAGAGGTAGTGGTAGCTACTGGGGAAGAAACACCTTCAGGTTTTACTCCATAGATTAAAAAGTGAAATGGGGTGGGGATGTCACTCAGTGTGACATCCTTTTCCTTTTGTGCATCCCTTGTAGTCTGTCTTGTAGCTGAGCGGCGAGTGGGGTGTGGGCTGCCCGCTCCCACGGGCCCTGCCCCGCCGGGCGTGCCCGTGGCTCCCCGCACCACTGCAGGACCCACGCGGGATTTGCCCTCTTCTCCTGCTGCCTGTGGGGATCTCCTTCCGCCCCACGGGGCGGGTCTGCATGTTGGGGAGGGTTTGCAGAATTTCTTAAGTAATGGTTGATCAGAGAGCTGCCCTCAGACTGCTGAAAAAATGTGGAGATGCCAGAGGTGTGTGTTGGTCTGCTTTGGAAGAGAGGAGGGAGGGAAATGACCTTTACAGCCGCAAGGCGCAGTGACTTTCCAAATGGGCAGAATTTATGACTTGGCAGCTTGGTCAGCTCTTAGCACTGTCGAAACACAGTATGCAACATCAGAGTATTCAACATGGCAGTTAGGGCTGTGTGTTTCAGCGTAAGCTTGATGATGTGGGTTGTATTTTGTGTTTTTCTGATCTGCTGGAATAGGAACAAGCTCTGTGAGGGTGTGAGGGCCCCGCTGTTGGCAGTGCTGTGTGTTCCTGGTCACCGTCACTCCTTCACTGAGCGGTAGGCTTTCAGTGCTTTGGGATGGATGCTGTTAGGTGAAGAAATACAGAGGCTTGCTTGGTTTTTCACAGCTCTGGGGCGCTTCAGGTTTTATGGTGGAGTAAATTCTCCTCTTGGTGGCACCGATGTGGCAGAGGATAGCTTGGCCTGGTAACGTCAGGGCTGATGCAAACCAAAGTTCTTGAGCCTACAGCGTGTCTTTCCTTTCCTGAGGATTGTGTTGGTCGAGTCCCTACCAGCTCGTGTGACGTGACTTTGACTTGCAGGGGAATCCTTTCTGGCCTGCTGCCAGCGAGGATTTTGAGTGGCAAAGTGCCACAGGGACATCTGTCACCTCTTCAGTCCCTGCAGTCTCTGCTGGCCCAGTAACTGAGGGTCACATCCCAGTTTAAGTTGTGACTATGTGGAGCGCTCAGAAAATGAGTCGTGTCTGGAGTCATCCCAGCTTTCAGCAATCTGTTTTTTACACTCATGGCTGTCGTCTTGCATTTTGTTTTACATTAATTAGAAAGACTTACAAGCTAGGGCTGAAAAAGACCCGTTAAATCCATCCATTCTCCCAGTGTAAGGTTTTGTTGGGTTTTGTTTGGGATTTTTTCCCTCTAGGGTGCAATTCACTTATGAGAAAGCCTGGAGACCTAAAATTTATCCTTTTCTTAAATAACAGCATCAATGTTGGTAAATATCTAACTTTCAGGACCATACGTTAGCAAATGCAGGCTTGAATTGCTTGTGAGGGGTATTGTCCTTCTTAACGCTGAGATACCCAAGCCACCAGCTCTCCTTTGGATAACAGAAGTGCGAACTGGACTGGATAGAAATGACCCCATGTCCAAGAATCAAGAAACAGGATTTCAAAACTGGAAATACCTTTTGGCTTATCTCTTTCCATCGTTCTGCTGGATCCAAATTTTTCCCTGCAGATTAGTTTTAAAATGCCGCAAATTACTGGGACATAAAAGGAAAAATCACTGAAAGCTAAATATATTTGAACTGACGCTCGGCCTAATTTTTTCTTTCCTTAATTTCCTTTGATTGCTTTTATCTATACCTGTATTCCACTCAAACCAGTTCTTTCTTATATTACATATACGTGCATGCCTAGCTGGTATACCATATACCTGTGTCCCTTTCCACAGAGTCCTCGTATCCAAAAAAGCACTGTTGTTGTTGGCAAGAAAATGAGATGGGTGCCACATGGCACATCAGCCTGACAGCTTAACTCCTTTTTAATAATTCCACCATCAGATAAGAATATAACTTACATTCCTGCAATTCTTTTCGCCACAAGAATCACAAAGTGCTTTTTGTCCTGAAAATATAGAAACTATAGAAGAAAAGTACTGCACTTACACTGTTACGCAATTGCTGTGTATTAAATACATGTTTAAGTCAGGTTAAGGTGGGAAGTGAGAAAACTTTGTCTAGTTTAAATTACTGCCTGTGTCAGTGTGACAGGCCGCTTGCAGTGCATGCTTGCTTACTCTGCATACTGCCCTGTGATCCCCCTTTCCCCTAAACCGTATGTAACATTTAGTACAATTTTTCTCTTACACATATTGGCAAAAATTATTTACAGCAGGCTCAGCTAGCCTTTCATCTAGGGAGTGGTGTCATGGCAGAAGCTTCTCTTAGCTTTCCTCCCCGTGCTCCCCATGTCTCGAAGGATGCGCCTTGGAGCAGCGCTCAGCCTGCCGTACTTTCTGGAAATGGATTCAGAGAGCGCAGGAGCCAACTCGAGTTGCTTCTCCTAAGAATGGTGGAATGCTCCTCAGATACCTACAAGTGTCTGGCCCCAGGCCCCAGCAATCCCTTATTTCTCAGAGTGTCCCGGTGAGCTGACTCCACTCACGGGCCGTTGAAGCCTCAGCACTGTGTCCCCACATTGCTCCGGTTCACCCGTCAGCTCTCAGCGCTGGCTGCCGGGGGCCATTCACTGGAGAACAAAGTCATCAAGGAATTGAGTCATCCCAGCCTTGTTAGTCTACCCTCGTAAGCCTGACAGGACTTTTGTTGATGCCCGAGTATTGAATTCAAAGTCTGGGTGTATGGGAACCTCTCAGTCGTGACATGCTGACGTCAACCCTAACCGTTTATCACTGATTTTGATGTGGCTCGTGTCAGTGGTAGAAGCCTTGGCACCGATGGCCTCCTCAGCAGTGGCGTGGTGTGCTCTGCCTTTGAGGTCCCTGCCTCTGCACTTCGGTTCTTCCCACTGCAGAGTAACGTATTGATGGGCTTAGCACTATTGTTCTTCTCTAGGAAGGTCGTGCTGTTACAAAGTGCAGATTGTCTGTATGGGGTTTCTGGAGTATCAGATTAAAGAGGCTTTGTCAGTCCGGCCTCTCCTGTGAGCAGCCAGGGCACATCCAACATGAGGGGCTTCTCCTTTAGAGGAGAGCGGCTCTACTGTGCTTAGCTGAGGGAGAAGATAAAGAAACTTCTCTTCTACGTGTCTGTGTTCTGCCTTCCTGGTAGCATCCTGGAAGTCAAGGAGGAGTTCAAGAAGTGTAGGAAGAGGCCTAGGACTCGCAAGGATCGCTGTGTCCAGGACTAAATGGGCTGCTCAGGAGACTGCTTCATCAACAGGCATTTAGGTCTAAATTACCCTTCTCCAAGAAGCCAGCTAAGGCATTTCCAGTGAGTTACTGGGAAAATCATACTCTTGAGAGGCAGGAGGCAAAAAGAGGAGAACATAATACGTTCTTTCCCAGCAGCTCATTTCTGCCATGGTCTCCTCATTCTCCCTAGATGAAGTAGTGAATCTATGCACATCTGTCTTGGCCGGTGAGTTTAAAGTGCTCCAGGACCTGTGGAAACCTTACAAACCTCCTTGGAAACAATGTGAGAAGTACTGCACGCTCTTGGACATGCTACTCCAGAAGTGTTGTCATTCTCACTTGTGAAAGTCTACCAAAGCCTGAAAAAGAAAAATTGGGCATACAACTGTGTCCATCCTGGCCACATTGAAAAGAACCTGCAGTTTCTGGTAAGGAATTAGAGTATTTATATATGCTTCTGCTATTGTTTTGTCTAGGAATTGATAGCATTTCAGGAGAGAGCAACGGGGCAGGGACCTGCCAAGTCCACACTGCGAGAGTCAAAATCATTGAACTGATTGGACCAGAAGATCTTCATCAGCTGATTTCTGCTTTAAAATGGACTTAAACGCAAAGTCATCTTTTGTTCGTTAAACTAGTACAGGTCTTCCCAGGTTATTTGTAAACTCTAAAGGAGAGCCAGAAGGAGTTGGAAACCTGACTGTCACACTCTGCTTGAGGTTGCACAGTGGCCTCTGTACTAACCCCGAGGTCATCACAGCTTCAGTCTTCAGGATTTCTCATGGAATTCCAGGGGCAACGTAAGACCTCTCCTTTGCAGTCACAGACTTTCGGCGTTTGGCAAGGTCTCCGCGCCTTGACAGATTTGGGGATGACTCTGTGCTCCTTGTCAGCCAAGGAGGAGTAGTAAATGATCTGCTGATGCTCTGGATTTGGGCCTTCATCAGAAACTAGGTGGGATGTAAATGTTCAGAACCTGATAGAACTATCCAAAGGTTCTTTTTTTCTTTTTCCTCAACTTCTTTGTCTCTTCTTTGATAATCGCTGCATTATTTTTTTCATATTGTGATGGGATTACCTGTCTGGATTTTTTTTTAAGGTTTACAAATCCGGGCTATTTGTCTCTAGTTTTCATTCACTCCTTCCATCTTATTCCTACCTCTCTCCAGAGATCTTGCTTTATAAAGCAGCAAAGGCTAGAAGCACATCTTCTTTTTCACTTGGGACTGGAGGCAGCATGCACAGAGTTCAGACAGTAGTGGGTTTGTGCTGCCTGTTTTTCATCCTGAAGAAAGAATTGGTCCCAGATAGGCTGCCAGCCTTCATGATATCTCGCATCTCCATCCTCTGCCTCGGTGTGAGGTTATGTTTGCTGATTGATGGGGATTTTGGCGGTTTTTTTAATGCTCTGGAAGTGGGAACTGGTGTCTCTTTTCCAGCAGTCCCCCCACTGTCTAAGGCTCTTGGAAAAGCGAGGCAAGATGTGTTGTGGGCCAGGCAGTTGTGTGGCTTGGATCTGAACTTTCTGCTGTAGTCTTCCATTGCCCTACTGTTCCTGCCTAGTGTAAACTTCATGAAAACATTTGGATCTTATACCCTGAGGATTGCCAGCCAGGCAGCATCCAGACTGTCAGTGTAAAGCATCTTCCATTGAAAGAAGCTGTTTTGGCTGTGGGTCAGAACATTTTGGCATGCAGCAGGTCTTTTCCTGGATTTACACAGTTAGATAGGAAACATTTGCTGTGCGGGTACAGCAACCCTTTCCTCTAACATCAGCAGTTTCAGTAATGTTGGACCATTTTGTAGCCCTGAAACAACTTGGATGTTCTGTCAGTCTCGTGTCATATTGTGCTGCAGATCTACAGTGGGAAGATTCCTGTGGGGCTCCCTGGATCGTGCCTCCCTCTGCCGATTTGGAAGCCCTTTGTCCTCAAGACACGGATCGTAGTAATAGTGGGATTGAGTAGTGCATAAGCACAAGGACGTGACTGGGTTAGCTTTGTGAGGAAGAATGGTATAGAGGAAGAAGGAATTGAAGCCCGGATAAGTATCCTGCTCATTTTCTGGAGTTGAGCTTGAAATATTTGTGGGCTGATTTTTTTTTTATATATATATTTTACTCTCCCCCATGATATTTAGAAAAAGTAATGCATTTTATACATGCAGATCCCTTGCTGTTGCAGGCCCCTCGCTGTCTTTCGCCCCGGGCGGGTGTATGGGGTCCGGCTGGGGTGGAGGCAGTGTTCCCCCCAGCAGTGCTGTGTACTGGGAGCCAGAAGGGTGTTGACAACACCCGGGTGTTGTGGCGGCTGCTGGGCAGTGCTCCACAGCACCACAGCTCTCCAGCATTCCCCCTCTCCCCGCGGGCTGGGGGTGGGCAAGGTCTGGGGAGGGGGCAGAGCCAGGACAGCCGACCCAGCCCTACGGACCACCTGCTCCTAAGCTAAGAGAAGGGAGGAAGGGGCGTTCGTTAGGATGGCGTGTGTCTGACAGAGCAGCCGCTGCGTGCACTGAAGCCCTGCTTCCCGGGAAGTGGCTGGACATCACCTGCTGATGGGAAGTAGAGAGTAAGTCTTTTGTTTTCCTTGGCTTCCTTGCGCAGCCCTTGCTTTTGCTTTAACAAAGTGCCTTTATCTTGACCCGTGAGGTTTTTTTCCATCTTACTTTCTCCTCCCCGTCCTGCTGAGGAGGGGTGTGATAGTGCGGCTTGGTGGGCACCTGGAGTCCAGCCAGGGCCAGCCCACCAGGCCACATGTCACCTGTAACAGGCATTTGGGAGATGAAGCAGTAGTGATCAGCAGAGGAAAAAAGTCAATTTTTTGCTGAACTGCTTAATGGGATAGGATTCAGCTTTTGCCAGATGACACTCAGTAACCTTAGGTACCAAAGCACCCCTCTCTTCCACGGTCCTTTGCTCCCATCCTATTTCCTTTACGCGCAGCGCACGAGCCAGGCCTGTGCAGACATCGCCTCGCTCCTGCCTAGCTCTGACTTGTTCCCTCACCATCAGCCACCCTGTGCACAAAGTGAGGTGGATTTCTGTGGAAAAGACAACGTCTGGCCGTGAGCTCAAGTTGGGGCTGTCGGAGGGTGCGTGCCAACTACAGTAGCCGACCTTTACAGTTGCTTCTTAGCTTGATGCGCAGCACGGGCTTGAGCTAACGCGGTGGGGGGGCAGAGAATTGTGTCCATCCTCCAGCAGACTGGCCACTGAAGGGGAGCCAGGACAAAAGTGTTCTGCTGAGCATCCTTAATGCTTGTCAGTAGCAAAGGGTTGCTCTGCCTTCTCTAAACCAGTACCTTGGTGGTTGTAGAGCATTTCATCCCAACTTTCACTAGCATGTTTCTTCATTGCCTCCTCCCTCATCCACTCTTCTGCTCCTTTTAATTCTTTCCCCATCTCGGGTGCCAGCAAACGTTGGCAGTAGGTGGGAGACTCTTCTGATCTTTGTCGTGGTGTGACATTAGCCCCCAAGTTGCCAGAAGCAATTGGACTGTATTCCTGGGTTTTAATTTCCTCACTCTGTGCAAATATTGGAGGTCTGCTCTGCTTGGCAAGTGAGAGTTTGTGGAACCAGGAGCACATGTGGGACAAATGGGATTTTGACTGAAGGACACAGCCAAGTACTAGGAAGTGTCTGCTGGGCTGGTGCAAACTGAGGTGACCAGAAGCTGATTAATGTGGATGTTCCTCGGGATAGTCGGGCATCTCAGACAGCCCTTGGGCATCTGTGTAGAGGAAAGTGTTACAAGAAAAAAAAGCACCAGAAAAAGCAAAGCTTGCTTTTCTTTATTGACTGAACTATTCTACTTGTTGAAGCCTGCCACAAAAAAAAAAAAAATCTTTGAGGCAGACCTCAATCCCTACAGTTAGTAGTTCACAAAGCAATTGGATACCTTTTTGATCTGTGGGCATTAGGTAACTCCAGCAGCGATCGTGGGATGTTAGCAGTCCCAGCTCCACCGGGTGATGTGCGCCTGAGGACAGAACCTCATGGCAGAGTTACTGGGCAGCTGTATCTACGTGTAGCAAGTCACTAGTAGACCAGTGCAGTGAAAATCCACCGGGGCAATGCCTCCGTGTGCAGCTGTGGATAACGCTGGTATTAGAACTCCCTGGCAGGTCCGTCGGCCCAATTGCAAGGAACCAAGTTACTGCTGTGCAGTGTAGGGTGAAAGTCACTGTCAAAGAAGCAAACACGAAATAAAATCCACTAGTATAAAACCCCATGAAGATGCTTCAAGCTGAGTGGTTTCACTTCCCGGTGAAGCTGGCTAGCAGCCCCTGCACAGACCGCGGGTCCCGTCTGACACGTGGCAGCTGGCGAAGCCGCAGCAGCCTGGTCGTTTGCGGTTACGTGAGCACGCTCTCGTACCAAAGGACTTGGGTGAAATATTTCATGTATTGTGTGATATTAAGGACGTTGAGTTTAGTGGATAAAACTACTGTCTCTTCCCATCTTAACTTTTTTTTCTAGCAGGATGTTTTGCTTTTGCATCAAGAGAATAAGTACTTTGAACCATTATAAGATATTCTTATGATACAGACGGCACATCATGACTTCAGTGTCATCCAAATGTTTTCACTACCTTCTTTTTTTTTTTTTTTCCCTTCATTTGTTGAAGTTTGTCTGCCACTTTGTGAAGGTTCAGTCCCATCCTCCTCTTTTCATCCGAGGATTCTGAAGATAACTTTAGGTTATTTCAGAATTCTCGTGACCTCCTGGTCCTGGTTAATTGAAACCATCTTCAGACTCCGTGTCCCTGACGGCCTGTGATTGTCAATACTGTTCAGAAACTTTGAGTGTCGCTCTACTTCTGGTACCCATCCTGTGCCAGGGGTTGTAGTGGTTCAGCATAAGTTTTCCCAATGTCTGTCAGCAGGTGAACTTTTACTTAATAGTTAATAAAACCAGTAAAAAATATTTTCTTTAGCTGCTGTGTTCAGAGGGCATGTAGGAGCCAGAATAATCAGTCTCTGAAGTTGCTGGAGGCAAAGGGATTTGAACACCTAGTTCCCAGGCAGCTTGGAAAATCCTAGCCTAAATATGAATATTAAAACAATGTATAGAAGGGTTGGACATTTTCACAAGTTTATTTTAAAACATGCTCTGGAAAAGTCATTCAAATTCTGAAGACTAAAATTGCCAGCTGAGTGAGAAGCAGCAGCCTTTTTACCTGACAAATGTGACTCCTGCTATGTTTCTGTTTTTCCTTCCAGCTGGCAATCCTCTTGTTCAGCAGAGTGGGCAGCCGCTAATCCTCGCCCAGAACCCAGCCTCGGGCCTGGGCACAATGGTAACTCAGCCAGTGCTACGACCTGTGCAGATCATGCAGAACGCCAATCATGTCACAAATTCTCCGGTGGCCAGCCAGCCCATCTTCATAACGACCCAGGTGCGTGCCCTGCCAGCCAGGACGGCTGAGGCGGAAGATCTGGTGCACTCGTCCACCGAGGACTGGTCTCCCTTGAGAAATAATCAGGCGCCTGTTCCAGTGTTTCTTGTGCACTTTAGTGGGTGTTACACCTGAGCTGAAATCTGTTGGCTTCTGGTTTTTTAATTTATGTAGATTTGGAAATAGCTTGTCTTCCTAGTCATTTTGCGGTTGATTCTCACTTGGGAAAATTGGCTCTGTTCCACACCTCAGCCAGTCTTGTGGGACTTCACAGGTCTGATGGGACTTCACGCTGGCTCTCAGCTGGAGCCCTGCCAGCAGGGCCTGACTCCCTCCTGTAGGTGGGTCTGTCCACTCTGCGTGAATTTGACCTCGCTGAATACTTCACTATTTTGTTTTATTTTCTTGAGAAATGTGCAGGTAAATTTTTTTAAGTGTCCATTGGCTTCTTTGAGCATTTGTTAAGACCTGGGAGAAGATCCCTCTAGGTGCTTGGGGCAGGAGAGGTTGAGAGTGGAGGCTGTATGTCGGAATGCTGTAGAGTGTAAGGAAGGTGGCCCTGCTGTTGGGAAGGTGCTGGCTGAGAACAGTATGGCCTCATAGTCCAGTTGGTCTATAGGTGATAGTACTGTGGGGTAGGTTTTTTTTTGATTTGTTTGTCTGATTTTTAGGGTAGAAAGTTCATATTTGAAAGTGCTTCAGGTATGCTCGGTATCTTAATGGTAGTGGTACTGTTTGACTGCAGGGATTTCCCGTGAGGAATGTGCGGCCTGTACAAAACACAATGAACCAAGTTGGAATTGTTCTGAATGTACAGCAAGGTCAAACAGTTAGACCCATCACCCTCGTCCCAGGTAAGGACTGAAGCAAGCCAAAGCCACTGTTGTGTTCCTTTTTAGAGCACCAAAGGTTTTTTTTAAAAAAAAAAAAAATTGAAATCTGTATTTCACCTGTATATCTAGTAGTTCAGAAAAGGAGGGGGTTTTAGTTCTCTAGTAGGTGAGATTTGTCCATATCTGTGGCTGTGATTCTGCTAGTCATTTTGCAGCAGAGAGTCACCCCTTTGATCATAGTAACGAACCACTTTGCAGAGTAGGGGACTTCCAGCTGGGAAGAATGGCTGTCTCTCAGAACTCCACATAATCTAGCCTCTTCAGAAAGCCTCCTCAGGTAACTTAATTCCAAAGTCCCGGCCCATGGCCACCCCTCTTCCTTCCTTTCAAAATCTCCCCGTGCCATGTCAGTGCTGGAAAGCTGCCTGGGAACCAAACCTCACCCTGAGGATGATTCTTGTAATGCTCATTTCTGCTACTGGAGCCTGTCGCGCACCATCAGAAGGACCGAGGCCGCGTGTCACCAGACACCTGCCTTACAACAAAGCAGCCACGCTAGTGACGAGTCGCCTTTCGCTCTCCCCGAAACAAATCTCCCAGAGCCTCATATTGCAAACCAGTTCACAGCTGTAGGATCACCCTTGTCCTGCCATAAGAAGCCTTCCGAGGGCTTCCGTTGGGCCTAGGGATGAGGGCTGTGAAAGTCAGTGGGATTTGTGCTCAAGAGAGTCTTGGGCCTTTCAGAAAATTCCACCTAAAAGAAGTTGTAAATACAATCTTCACTCTGCATCCATGTTGAGTTTTAGTCTGTCTGGGAAGTGAAATTAAGGTGCCAACCTCCTAAAACTTCCACTGGAATTGCTGGGAGTTCTGGGAGCTCAGCGGTGTCGGAAAAGAGGTTGCACTCCGTTACTACTGTGCAAGGAATGGAATTCGATGACCTGATCTACTGTGTTTGTCATTTGTCTCTGAAGCCCCAGGTACCCAGTTTGTTAAGCCGGCAGTTGGCGTTCCTCAGGTGTTCTCTCAAATGGCCCAGGTGAGACCAGGTACAACCATGCCGGTCCGACCCACCACCAACACTTTCACTACGGTCATTCCGGCCACGCTTACCATCAGGAGCACTGTACCCCAGTCCCAGGCACAACAGCAAAGTAAGTCCACTCCCAGCACCTCCACAACTCCTACTGCAACGCAGCCAACCACCCTTGGACAGTTAACTGTGCAGCAGCCAGGGCAGTCCAGTCAAGCTACTAACCCCAAATTAGGTAAGACTTGCCATGGAAAAGCAAGGGGACTTGAGTGTATAACACTGTCTATAATTTGATCTTCAAACATACGGAGTAGCAGCTAAAAGACAGAAGTTGAGTCAGAGCTCCTGGGTTCTATTTTTGCCTCTGTCACTGACTCATGCTTCATCTCTCTTACCAACCTGGAAAACGAGGATAATCCTGCCATCCTGTCCAGTTTGGTTTGAGAACTAGTTACGTTTTGTTTTGTAGAATGTTCTGAGACCATCAATTAGAAGTCCCCAAAAGTAAAAATTACTCTCTGTTAATCACTTGTATTTTTAAAAAGGTGAGGTTGAATACATGATGAACACATGCAGAAACTAACCATGTTGCTTTTTTTTAATGTTGGCTGAATTCATGAGTGAAACGATCGCTCAAGAATAGTGACAAACAATTTAAAAAGGAAAAAAAAATACTTCTTCACACAGCAAGTAGTCAGGTTATTTTTAGCTTTAAGTGGCCATAATCATGTACAGCCGCAGTTAGGAAAGAATAATTTTTATGACCATCAGTACCCTGTTTAGTTCATCGTGGGACTTGGCTCATGTCTTGGCGTGTGATCTGGAAGGTCAGGGAAGTTTACTTTCCCAGTCTTGCCAGCCTTCACATTACTGGACAGGATAGTTGATGGCTCGGTCACCTTTGGTGAAGACTCAAGGTGGAAGAGCAAGAGAGAAGGTGTAGTGGATGGGGGCGGGATTCACACAGTGGATCAGATCTGACTGATTCCTTATTAGTGTTCTTGTATTATCCATTCCCTTGGCAGTGAGTATTGCAAGCTTTGTGACTGTAAAGAGACCTGGAGTGACTGGTGAGAACAGCAATGAGGTTGCTAAGCTAGTGAATACCCTGAACACCATTCCTTCGTTAGGACAGAGCCCTGGCAATGAGGTTGCTAAGCTAGTGAATACCCTGAACACCATTCCTTCGTTAGGACAGAGCCCTGGCCCGCTGGTGGTTTCCAACAGCAGCCCTGTGCATGGTTCCCAGAGATCTAGTGTTTCAGAGTCGTCGTCATCGTCATCATCGTTAAAAGGTATGGTCTGGAGCAGCTATCTTAACTCCATTGATTCTGCTGAGAATTCAGAAGTTTATTTTCTGGAGTAAAATAAAAAAAAAAAAAAAGGCTAACCTGTAACTACTGAGATTCATAATCAGCATAAACACTTGAAAAGCTTTGCTATTAATTTCTTCATCTTTATCTGTACAATTTTGTCCAGCGATTATATTTTGTTTGTGGATATTTGCTTGCACACGTTATTTTGCATTCAAACTTACCGGTGTGCGTGCTGCCATCTTGAGAATACACACACACCTGAAATACTCTACACAAGGAGGCAAAAAGGATAAAAATCTTTGCTTCTCTTCCAAAAAAGCACCTTGCTAAGGTGTTCGAGAGCCCAAAAGTTGATTTAAGGTACATTTCATGTCATCTGTATTCTGAGTTTCTTACTGCAGCTGGAGGTGAAGATGAGGCATTATAGTCTGAGAAACCAAGCCAAACAGATGATTAAAGAAAAAGGGGAGATGAGTTGAACTGAACTTTTTTCCATTTTTTGTTACTCACTAAGTGTAGTTTCGACACACTCCTGTTTTCGTTCTAGCTACTGGGGGGTATGTCTTGACATACAGATTGTCAGAAGTTGGCATACTTTTGCCATTTTCCATGCCTCTTCCAGTCTAGTTAGTAGTAACAAGTACAGCTCTTGAGACTAAAGTATTCCAGCATTCCAAAAAGCTTGCTTAGATTTAAGATGAAGTGTAAGGTTTCTATTTTTCTAGTTTGGTTTTGTGTTTTTCCTGTTACAGTCAGTTCATCTCCTGTTCCCACATTTGATTTGCAAGATGGTGGCAGGAAGGTCTGCCCAAGGTGCGATGCTCAGTTTCGAGTCACTGAAGCTTTAAGAGGACATATGTGTGTAAGTAACCATTCTAAGATGGTTATTTTACTAATGGATAATTGCTCGTGATTGTGAAGTGCAAAGAATAGTTCTCCTCCCTAGATTAGGGACTGCTGTGGAAAGGAAGAATGTGACTGGGAGAAGGTGAGAGGCAAAGGAGAGAGAGGCCTTTGGAAGACCTTCCCCAGCATCCCTCGCTGGAAGTAGGCAGGACCCCAGTTTCATGTCCTGTTGGTGCCAGGCAATCTGTTTATTTTCTAATCTGACATATCAGTAAACAATCAAAACAGAAAATTGGATATTGACACTGCATCACTCTTTCCTTAAGAGTTTCTTAGAGTTCCTCTGCCTTTTCTTAGTACTGGTTAGTTTCTGTCTGTTTAACAGTATAATGAGACTGTACCTAGGAAGAACTACATAGACTAGTTCTTCTTAGATACAGTTTAATGTGTGGGGTGGTTTTGTCTTGTTTGTTTGTTTTTCTTTTAGTACTGCTGCCCTGAAATGGTTAAATTCCTCAAGAAAAGAAAATCTCCAGATTCCGAACCAAATACTCAATCTGCAAAGCCTCCATCTCCAGAAAAAACGACGGCTGTTGCTTCACCGCCCTCTTCTACTCCTATCCCTGCACTGTCCCCACCCGCTAAAGCGCCAGAGCCCAGTGAAAGCGTAGTTGACTCGTCCCAAAGTAAGCTCATTATGTTAGTAGATGATTTCTACTATGGCAGAGATGGCGGCAAAGTGAACCAGCTGCTGAACTTCCCCAAGGTTCCAACTTCCTTCAGGTGTCCGCACTGCACCAAGAGGCTAAAGAACAACATACGGTAAGGGTGTGCGATGTGCCACAAAAACAGTCGGCAGTGCTCTGACTACCTGCAGGGGGGGAAATGCCTGGTAAGCCCCAGTGTGGCCGGCCCTGCCGCTTTCCCGTGTTGGAGCTCAGGACCAGGACTGAGGCACGACAGGGAGAGATTTACCCACAGTCACACAGTTCAGTCAGGGCAGAGGTTGTAAGGAGATTGCACGCTTAGAATAATTGTGTTTATATCCTTCAGCAGAGAAGCCTCATTTGCTCATCACTAGCCTTAGTAGATAATAGGAAGTCATTCTTCTTGAAGAACTGCTCTTCTCACCTTTATTCAATGCACTTTCAATAGAGGGAGAAAGTACTTTTGTGAAATAGTGTATACTTTTGAGAAAGTCACTGCGTTGTTCTATTGTGCTATCTGGACTACTGATTTTTCTTTTAAGTTGAAATGTTTTGTCGTCATCAGTCGGATGCCGAGTTGGGGTCAGAAGTGCTCAAAAGCGAGTCGTACAGCCTCTGTACTACAGAATCTGTTCTTTGACTTCCCCTAGAGCTGGGGAGCAGGAGGTTGCTGGATAGAGGGAGACTTTGCTTTTGATGGGAGGAGGAGGAAGGAAACGTCTTAATGCAGTTGAAAATACTTTCGGTGTAGCGTTCGTACTGCTTTCAGGGTTACAGGTGCAAAATGTTTGGCTTTCTGCTCACACACTTTCTGTTCACCTCCATAAGATTTATGAATCACATGAAGCACCATGTGGAACTGGATCAGCAGAACGGAGAGGTAGATGTCCACACCATCTGTCAGCACTGTTACAGACAGTTCTCCACTCCGTTTCAGCTACAGTGTCACTTAGAGAATGTCCACAGTCCCTATGAGTCAACAAGTAAGTTGGCTCTCCTGTTGTTGTTTGTTTAGGTTTAAGAGGGTTTCTGTCTTGAATTAACTGCAGAACTGGTGAGAAAGGAGTGTCTGTTCTGCCTTGCCCCTTGGCGCCTTTGTGTTGTAGGCCACCAGAAAAATCCATCTAAGTTACATTTCTGCAGACTTACTGTCAAGAGTATTCTGGAGATTGAGTTCAATAACAACGTCATGGTAGAACTTAATTTTTTTCAGCAAATTGACATCTGATTTAAAATCACTTGAAGATTCCTCGTTGGGACACCTTGTTGTACCCACCATTTTAAGAGAATTTTTGCTGCCTTTTGGGAACTTCAGAGAGTTCAGAGCTAGTTTTTTGGGAGAGGTGGTGGGGGCGGTTGTTTTAGTTTTAAGGGACAGTTGTTGCCCAAGAAACTCGTACTGGTGTTTGGTTTGGTTTGGTTTGTTTTTTTTTTTTGTCCCCCAGCTGTTACCTGCTTTTCCTTTCTTTCGCAGCAAAGTGCAAGATCTGTGAATGGGCATTCGAGAGTGAGCCAATGTTCCTGCAGCACATGAAGGACACTCACAAGCCTGGGGAGATGCCCTATGTTTGTCAGGTATTAAAAGCGGTTTAGGGGCTGGACTTCAGAAATACATACCAGAGAATAAAAGGAAATCTGGTGCTTTTCAGCGAAGTGTGTGGCTCGTAGTGGTCTGGAGCAGACTTGAGCCACGACACAGTGCTGTGGAGCCCGCTGCGTTTTTTTCCAGGTGTGGACCTGGAGAAGTCCAGTGGCTTTTGGGGCAGCACAAGTAGCTGAATGTTTGCCACCAGTTCCCAGCACTCTGAAGCTGGATCAGTTTGATAGATGTTTGTTTAGTCCCAGTGGCGTTCAGAGCCTAATTTTTTTTTCCTCCCAGGGCATGCAGACAAATTGCCGTGCCATAAAGAGAAGTTGTCACTCCGGAGCAGATGAGATTATGTTGCTTGTGTGATACCTTTTCTTGACACTCTGTTGCCATGAGATTTGTGCTTGCATCGATTCTGAGATTCTGAACGTATCATCTCCACCCAGAGGTCCTAACACTGTCCCTCCAAAAAGAAAAAACAGAGAAGAAACTTCTAAAATATGTTATGTTAAAACAGATTATGTTCCAAATTCTGCATTTTACATAGATCCTGAAGAAACTGCTCTTTAATATATTCCAGCTGCTTTGCTTTGACTGTCTCTCTCCCTTTTCTTCTTTTTTTCCTTGGATATGGAGCTTGAATTGTCACTACTTTCTTTCTATACGAGTAGCTCAAATCTGTTTCTCCAAACTACTCTGAATATCCACTGCTTGATTTCATATCTAACAGTTGGAACAGGCTGGCAGGTTCTTTAAGGTTCTTTAGGACCTGGTTCCTAAACTCCACTGATGAGTATCTTTGGGTATCTGGGCACTACTACTAAGATCTCCGTGTCACAGTGGTGGATGTGAGAGAGACTCCGATGTTATTTCACTGTTAATTGTTCCCATCCACTGCGATAGGTCTGTCAGTACCGCTCATCGCTCTACTCCGAAGTGGATAGCCATTTCCGAATGATCCACGAAGACACGCGGCACCTGCTCTGCCCCTACTGCCTCAAAGTCTTTAAGAATGGCAATGCTTTCCAGCAGCACTTCATGAGGCATCAGGTACTGTGTCAGGGCTGTAGTCTCTCCTTGTTTAAGGGGGCTGGCTCTCCGCAGAGATGCAGTGGATGGTAAGCGTGCAATTAGTTCAGCATTTGCTTGGGATAAAAACGGAAAAAAAGAAAACTTGGTTGAAAGAGGGGTTTTAGTAGATGCTGCTTTCACTCCGTAACAAATGCAATTTGCACGCTGTCATTCCAGGCCTTGCATAGGGATTGTGCTGGAGGGAGGAGGCGTTGCTCCTTTGGGAGTAGCCCGGGCTGTTACTTAGCAGAAAAACGCACGGTCTGCTGGGCTGTTTGCTCCGTGTGATGATTAACCAACAGTGGGCTCTCTGTTCGTTTGGGTTTATAATTTTTTTTTATTTCCAGGTAATAGATAAGTAAATAATACTGTATGCACACAGATGAGTGTAATTTTAGTAGCTCGGTGTTCTGTTTCCATGTACGTTGCCCGTATTGACAACATATTTTATGTGGGTGTAGCTGAAGTGTACTTTCAGAATATAGAAACGTAGCGCTCTTACCGAGAGCCTGAGTTGATGTGCCCCGAAGTCCTTCGCCGGCTCCCGTGAGAGGCAGAGGCAAGGCAGCTTTTGAAGGAATGCTGCCCCACGTGCTGCTCTGCTCGTGTGCCTTGCTTTGGCTTGAACAAGCTGGGGAAGACTCGTTCCCTGGCACTTCCAGGTCTGGTGTCTCTGCAGAGCCTGATGATTTTAATTGAAAAACCAAAACAAACAAAAAATTCAGAGCACCCGAGATCGGGCTTGCCAGGGAGGGACTTTCAGATGCTGAAGAAAAATGGGGCTGCCTTTGGTTTCAAAGAACAGAAAAAATGTTAGCTTTTTTTTTTTTTAAACAAAAAACCCT
This sequence comes from Tyto alba, assembly GCF_018691265.1. Classification (NCBI taxonomy): domain Eukaryota; kingdom Metazoa; phylum Chordata; class Aves; order Strigiformes; family Tytonidae; genus Tyto; species Tyto alba. The sequence continues at coordinate 24,362,414 of NW_024881329.1, forward strand.
GCTGTGTTGTGACATGCTTCTCTAAAATTCGATATATTTCATCTGCATTTGCTTTAGAAGAAGAGTGTTTATCATTGCAACAAGTGTAGACTCCAGTTCCTGTTTGCCAAGGATAAAATTGAACACAAGCTGCAGCATCACAAAACTTTCCGAAAGCCCAAGCAATTAGAAGGATTGAAACCTGGAACCAAGGTAAGGACTCGAGGTTAACAGCAGGCCTGTGTCCTCGGGAAACACCCGCAGTGTCTGGGGGGGGGGGGACTTAGCAAGAGCAGACGTTTGCTTCAGCTGCACCGTTACCCGGCACTCGCTGGGACAGAAAAGCCCTTTGTGTTCTGCCCGCCTGGGGAGTGCGTAGTTAACGGGATGTGGTTGGGGCAGAAGCAGAGCGGGGGGGGGTGGCAGTGGCACGCTGGAGGCTGAACTCTCCTGGTGAAGGTACCGACGGGTGGAGGTACCTGAACTAGGTGTCGGGCGGCCTCTCTAGTTGCCAGGGACTGAGCGGCGCTTCGGGACTCGTGTCCTGGGGGGCTGGTGCCGCCCTGGGTGGGACGAGCCGCGTCCTGGGAGCAGCGCTCTGTTCTCTGCCGGGGGGCTGGAGGACACAGGAGTGAGCTCAGAGGCGCCTCTGCCCATGTGGTTTAGGGGACGTGGGGGTGTGTTTTCTGCAGGTTACGATCAGGGCGTCTAGAGGACAGCCACGGACAGTGCCGATAGCTTCCAACGACGTGCCGCAGGGCGCTGGACAGGAAACCACCTCGCTGGCAGCCTCTACCGATCCCCAGCCCATCTTCCTGTACCCGCCCGTCCAGAGGAACGTCCAGAAGAGAGCGGTCAAAAAAATGTCAGAACGTTCTGCTAAATGCCAAATTAAAAAAGATTTTTTTAAAGGAAATGCAGTTAGCTTTTCAGTGCCACAGCGATGGGTAATACGATCCTCAGCACTGGACAGCTCTGTCTTACCAGTTGCCAAGGAAACTTTATGCCAGGAGAGCCTAGCTTCCGCCAAGCCCAGGATTAAGTCATGTTAGGAAAGCCCTTAAGGTGAAACGGTGAAGTACAGACTTAGTGAGGCGTTTTTATAGAAACAATGGAATTTCATCAGCATAAGGGCTTTCCCACAGCCTACCCTGTGTCCTGCTGCCTTGTCTTAATTTTTTTTTTTTCTTTTTTTAATTGATTATCCACTCTTAAACTGTATATTCCTGACTACAGCAAGTAGGGAATGCTTAGCCTGGCACCGAGGCACCTTGGCTTCCCGGGGCGCGAGATGAGACTAGTTGGACTGCAGACTTGTGAAAGTTTACGTGCCATTAAATTCTTCTCGGTCTTGACAGTTGTTGTAACTCCGAAGATGCCTGCTCAGACACTAATGAAAACATCCCTCTGATTTTCAGGAGTGTCTTGGGGAGGCAGACTTGTCTGGAGTGCAGCTTCGAAATCCCCGACTTCCCAAACCACTTCCCCACCTACGTGCACTGTTCGCTGTGTCGCTACAGCACTTGCTGCTCCAGAGCTTACGCCAACCACATGATCAAGTACGTGGGATTCTGCGAATGCTGTCGTAGAAACTCCTCCTGCCTGAATGCAGTGGCACCTCTGTGTGTGTCTGCACTGCAGGAAAGGGGCATGGGGAAACTCCAGGTCACCGCAGCAGTTTGTAAGTGTCAGCACAGGTGTGGGTGGTGGCTCTCAAATGGGATGAGAACACTGAGTGCAAGAGCTGAGATTCATCCCAAGCTGTCAGGATTGTGGCCAGTGACATGTGTCCTGCATGCTGCTGCAAAACACTGTCACTTTTCAGCGCTTCTTGAAAAATTCTCAGATTTAATAATCTAGAAATTTTTTAAAGGGGTAAAAAAAAAAAATAATGCTGTGCTTCTCCAAGCCTGTGGTCTGTACAGGACTGTGGATAGACCACAGACCAGGATGGCAGAAGTTACTCCAAAATCTGGGCACTTTAAATGTTGTTGTACAGGTTTTTCATTTAGACACGGAGTTTTCCTTTCCTTGAATACAAAACTGACAGACAAAATGTTATTAAAACCAGGATTGGCTCTGTCTTTGTAAATGTGCAGTATTTTGCATGGGTTTATAGCTCTTTAAATACCCAGAATAATTCTGACATTTAATAAACTCTTTTGTCTTACAGCAACCACGTTCCTCGGAAGAGTCCAAAATACTTGGCTTTGTTTAAAAACTATACTGCCTGGTAATGGAAAACTTGTCATCTGACTTTAATCCCCTGGAACCGAATGTGCCTTCACTTTCTGATCTTCCCGTTCTGCTCTTGCATGATTGCTTCTGAAGAAGCTCTGGTTATTTTTTGCCACACAGGAAAATATGTTGAATTAAGGGCAATATGTTGACACCCCCATTGCCTTCCAGTGGGAGTTTAGTGTTTCAGGGTGGGGACACTGCCTGTATGCACTGGAGGGTGATGGTTTTTTCTAATTGTTAGTGGGGGGATGTACTTACTTTCATAACTGGTGTTGATACTGAGCTCACTTTTTTTTTTTTTTTTTCCCCCTCCTCCCTTCCAGTGGTGTAAAGCTGTCCTGTTCCTCTTGTCTCTTTGTAACGACTGAGGGTGATGCAATGGCCGAACATCTGGTCTTCAACCCATCACACGAGTTTAGTAACATTATTTTCCGAGGTAAGAGTTTGAAAAGGAGCCAGGAGTGTTGTGGAAAATGAACACAGGGCATAATATTTCACCTGGAGCCTATGAACTGATACACTTCTTTGTTTAGCGTTGGGCTGAGCGCTTGGGCCCCAGTTCTGAGGAGATGCAGTGTGTTAGGGACCTCCTGAACCGCCTGAATGAGTCTTCATTGTTATGGAGATTGGAGAGTTAAGCGTTGAGGGAGGCTGGCTCTGCCCCTGAGCTCCTCTGAGCCACCACTGTACCTCCCTGACGCCAGGAGCCTTCAGCAGCTGCTGCTGCCGGGCTTGAACGGAGCCGCGGAGCGGCGGCCCGGCCGCTGCCTGTGAATTGCCACAACTTGCGGAACTCGGGGATCGGGCCGCCGCCGAGCTTTCCCAACCCAACTGCCCGCGTTACCGAGCGCACGTGGAGTCGTGCGGCTGGTGAGCGCGGCTCTGCCCCTCGCCCCGTGGCTGGGGCGCGAGGGGCGCGAGGGGCGCGAGGGCGGTAGCTGTTGGGCAGCACCTTGGGGTGCGGCAGGGCAGCAGGCAGCAGCGGGGCGCCGCGCTCCTCTCTGTAAGGGAACTTGTTTGTTTGCACTGGCGCGGTGTTCGTTTGCTAAGCTACAAATGGGTTTTGTTGTTTTGTTTTTCGTAACAGGGCCTACTTGGATATCACATTCCAGGTAAAGTGTTTGCGAACCCTTATCTGCCATCATCCCTTTCGGTTTGTGGGGTTGGGTGCGGGTTTTTTCCCTCGGTTTGTTTTCTCTCGACAGCTCTATTATCTCAGTTTTAAGAAGGCGCTGTGTTCTCTCCCCTCAAGGCACATTCAGCCCCAGGACAAAAGCGTGAAGAATCCTTGCCCTACCTATTCCCCGAGTAAAGCTGCTACTGTGAAAACAAAGTCTGTGTTACCCGCGAAAGATGACCTGGAGCCCGAGCTGGCACCAGCAGCCTACAACAGACCTCCGGTCTGCCAGGAAGAGGAGTGCTTAAATATTGATGCTCCAGAAGACGAGCAGCCAACGAAGGAGCCTGAGCCTGCCAGCAAAAAGGAGCAGCTGTCGGTGAAGAAGCTGCGCATGGTACTGTTTGCTTTGTGCTGCAACACCGAGCAGGCCGCAGAGCACTTCCGGAACCCTCAGAGGCGGATCAGGCGCTGGCTGCGAAGGTTTCAGGCTTTCCAAGAGGAGAACCTGGCGTCCCTGTCAGAGGGCAAGTACCTCAGCTTAGAGGCCGAAGAGAAGCTGGCGGAGTGGGTGCTGACGCAGCGAGAGCAGCAGCTGCCCGTGAACGAGGAGACGCTCTTCCAGAAAGCCACCAAGATCGGCCGGTCCCTCGAGGGGGGCTTCAAGATCTCCTACGAGTGGGCGGTGAGGTTCATGCTACGGCACAACCTCAGCACGCACACGCGGAGGGCCGTGGCTCACCCTCTCCCCAAAGACGTGGAGGACAACGCCGGTTGCTTCATCGAGTTCGTGCAGCGGCAGATCCACACCCAGGACCTGCCCCTCTCCATGATCGCCGCCATCGACGAGATCTCGCTCTTCCTGGACGTGGAGGTGCTGAGCAGCGACGACCGGAAGGAGAACGCCCTGCAGACGGTGGGGACCGGGGAGCCCTGGTGCGACGTCGTCCTGACGATCCTCGCCGACGGCAGCGTTCTCCCGACGCTGGTCTTCTACCGGGGGAACGTGCAGCAGCCCGCCAACGTGCCGGAATCGATCATGTTGGAAGCGAAGGAGAACGGGTACAGCGACGACGAAGTCATGGAGCTGTGGTCGACCAGAGTGTGGCAGAAGCACACGGAGTGCCAGAACAGCAAGGGCATGCTCGTGCTGGACTGTCACCGAACACACCTCTCGGAAGAAGTACTTGCCCTGCTGAGCGCGTCCAGCACTCTGCCGGCCGTCGTCCCTGCCGGCTGCAGCTCCAAAATCCAGCCCCTGGATGTTTGTATAAAAAGGACTGTGAAAAATTTCTTGCATAAAAAGTGGAAAGAGCAAGCCAAGGAAATGGCGGACTCCACGTGCGACTCGGACATTCTTCTGCAGCTGGTCCTGTGCTGGCTGGCGGAGGTGCTGGAGATCATTAGTGACTCCCCCGAACTGGTGCAGCAGTCCTTCCTGGTGGCCAGCGTGCTGCCCGGCCCGGACGGCACGGCCAACTCGCCCACGCGCAACGGCGACATGCAGGAGGAGCTGATCGCCGCGCTGGAGGAGCAGCTGAAGCTGAGCGACGCGCAGGCGGAGCAGGCGGCGGCGGGCGGGCAGGACGGGGCCCGGCCCGAGGAGCCCGCGGACCCCGAAATCCTCCAGCAGCTCTTCGAAGGGGAGAGCGAGACTGAGTCGTTCTACGGCTTTGAAGATGCCGATTTGGATCTGATGGAAATCTGAGCACTGATCTGCGAACCGTGATCCAGAAAGGGTTATTTTTGAAATAAATGTTGGATGAGACCATTACACTTCCCTGTGGATTTGTGGGTTTAGGAAATTCGTAGGCGATCACTCAGATAAATAGCCATTTATGCTGTTCATTTATAAGTTTTGTGCTTTTTTAAAAGAAAAATCACTGTGTTGGTATTTTCTGAAAATATATTGTGGGTGAATATTTTTGCGTTTTCTTTACCTCACTGTATCATAGTTTTCTGTTTTTATTGTGCAGAAATGTTTTGAATTATACATTGTCAATGTGACCATTTCTAAAGAAAGGAGAAAAATATGTAGCTAATGAACCAGTATATAAATCTTTTTGGTTGTCTTAACACAGGTTTTTTGTTTTGTTTTTTTTTTTCTTTTTTTTTTAACACTTGACCCAGAGATTTAGGTTTCTGTGGAAAATTTAGGTATGAGTTACTGCTCTAACGTGTGAACCTTCTATAATTGGCCATTAAGATTTGGGTTTGGTTTGGGGGTTTTTTGTTGGTTGTTTTTTTTTTTTTTTTAAAGAAGAGTAATTATTTTGCTTGTGAATTTGGACGGGGGGTAGAAACACAAGCGCAAGCGTTTTGCCTGTTCCGTGCCAGCGCCGCTGCCGGGGGCGGGGGGAGGACGGGCAGCGCTGGCCCCAGCCCCCCGCCTTCCCCTCGGCTCTCCGGCACCGGGCGGGGGTTCCTCTCCACCCGGGAGCCCGCCCGGCACCCACCTTGCTCCAAAGAATTCCTGACAGAGGGTACATGGTGGAAGAGGAAAGTCAAGTCTGTCTTGATCTTCCTGTACAGTAGGTGGGAGTTAAAACCGTACGGACCATTAAACGTCGACCTTTTAACTACTCGTAGTTGATAAACCTGCTTTAACCAGTGGCATCAGACACTACGTTCCTTAGAATTAGAAATCTGATTTAATGAAACAAACTGTGACGTGCACAAAAAGAAGACGTTTGTTTTTATTTTTCACTGCCAGCTTAAATTTTTCTACAATTTGCATGTTTGAGGGTTTTTTAATTGTATGTATTATGGTATAAACGGAAAGCATTTTGACACACAGAATTCAGAAGCACCTGCACCTTTCTGTTTCCATAGAGGTTTTGTGAACCTTCCCTATTACCTAAGGAAAGCAGGAGGCAGCATGTGCAGACCTGTAAATGGTTCATCTTTAAAATGTACATAAGTGGAACATTTAATAAAACCAGGGAAATGGATTTATAAACATGTGTTTTTATTATGAAGAACTATTTAACTCTTGTGATATCGTACTGCTTAATCTAAAGTGCATCCTGCCTTCCTGGGGGCCGCGCGAGCGCGCCGGCCGCAGCCTGCCCGGGCCGCAGGCCGGGTTCCCTCTGTGCGTGTGAGGGGCCGCGGAGTCGTTTCACATGTCCTGAAGAAGCCCCCAGCTGGGGTAGTAATTAAATGTGTTTACATGTCGTTAACACTCGAGGCAGAGTTCTGCCCGACTGGCATTTCTGCAGCCGCTCCCTGCCCTTTCACCATGCAGCGGGTTCAGTGGAACAACCTACTCTTCCCCAGTGAGATTTTTTTTTTGCTTTTTTTTTTTTTTAAATAAAAAGTCTGAAAAACCATTAATAAAATACTCTCCTGAATAAATATTTTCGCTGTTGTTTATCTCGGGTAGCAGTAAATACCGCTCTTGCTCTTCTTTATGGATGTATTCCACCCCAGGCGCAGCACTACCCCGCTCAGCCCCAGGGACACCTTGGGGTTCCTCCTGGCGCCGCGCCCCCGGCAGATGCTCAGTGCCCCGGCCTGGCTGCCGTCAGCAGGCACCGCCAGAGGACTTTAGGTAGGGAGAGCTTAATTCTTCTAATTGCAGTTATTAGAGAAAGCACTGAAGTCAACCCCCTCCTTTGTCTTTCTCCCCCGTGCTCCCGCGTTGGGCCAAGCGCCGGCAGCTGCGGGATAAGCCGGGGGCCCGGTGGGGGAGCAGCACCAGGACCGTGGGCTTGGGCTGGCAGAGCTGCTCCTGCCCAGCCCCACAGCTCTGCCCACCCGTGTCCGACCCCCACGGACACACCGTGGGGCTCCCCAAGTCCCCACACGCTCAGCCCCAGCAGCGCCCGCCCGACTCCTTGGTGATGCAGCGTACTGCTCACAAATACTCTTTTTTTTTTTTTTTTTAAACAGAAAAGATCTTTAAAGATGTTCTTTTCACTCTGTCCCCAGGTGGCTTTTAAAGGGCAACCGAGGCTTTTCACCTGTCCAGATCAGAATTTGGGGTTCTCTGGATTACGAGTGTGTGCAGAACCCCAGTACGTGGTCGCTGAAAGGCCCTGGGAGGCATGGGCTCCCCAGGACAGAGTGGTGGAATCACTTAGGCTGGAAAAGACCTTTAAGATCAAGTCTAAGTGGTGACTGAACTCTGCCCAGGCCACCACTCACCCCTGTCCCTAAGTGCCACAGCTCCTTGTCCTTTAACATCACAGTTCACTAGATTTTGTCTTTCCTTAGGGCAAATCTTGACAGGACTTGGGTATTTAACTTCAGGTTTAGCAAACAGGTACCAACCAGGCCGGGTGCTGACCCTCCTGTCCCCCAGGTCATCGTTCCAGCTGCTGCCCTCGAGCCGTCTGGTACAAACCTGCAACTCGAAACCGTCGCTAGAAGGGAGACATGCAAACGGAGACGTGCTGCTCCAGCAAAAATAAGGACTTGCAGCCGTTAGGAACCTTCACTGCCTGAAACCACGAGACTTCCCAAAATCGGTATTTTTGGAGCACCCCCTAAACTCAATCCCAACTGTAGCACAACACACAGGCTTGGCTTATCGGGTTTATTTTCTTTCCAAAACACATGAGATCAGAGCTTCAAAAGGAGAAACGGATTTACAGCAGATAAAAAGGGTGATAACGTGGACACAACGGCTGGAGCAGCTCCTTGGCGATCATTCAAAGCCACTGCAAGAAGATGATTTGATAATGTCAGGACATAATGACAAAGCCAGGGGTACGGCCCCAAAGAGCTCTCCCCCTCCTGAGGGAAGGCGCACTAACGCCTTCAGGCTGGGCTGCAAAGGGGTGAGCGGAGCCCAGAGCTGCCTCCGGAGCGGGAGGAGTTGGGGGGATCGAGGAGCCTCCCGCCGCAGCGCGTGGCAGGGACGTGATCCTGCAGCGGCTGCCCCTCACCCAGCCTGGACCAGCCGCTTCCTCCTGTGCCTCCAGGACGTGCCAGGCTGCCGCCGCGCAGCCCAGAGCACCTGCAACCCAGCGGGCATTACCTGACAAGGTGCGCGATGTCCCAGTTGGCTTCCAGGGTCAGCGGCCCTTCTACCTCCACGCCTTTCTCCGTCGCAATAGCCACTTCATACTGGGGAGAGAAGACATTGGCAGCTCTCAATAAAGCCTGAATTCCACACCTGAATTTCAGATGGGCCCCGTGAAAGCTCTAATCAGCAAGAGCCAGTAGTAACAGCCATTAAACAAGTTTTGGGTTAACACAGCTTTGCATTCAGTAACGTTTCACTGTCTCCCTGGTGGGCAAGTTGAGATAGTTGACAGTAGAAGCAGACAGAAACACTTCTGAAGCTAAACAACTGCAGCCTCGGGACGCTGCCACTGTGGGGATGGGAGAAGTATCACCAGATCGAAGGAAACGCCGGGGCTGAGCATCGCTGGGACTCAAACAGCTCTTCTGAGGCTGCAGGGGCAGCCTGGCTCTGGAGGGCAGCTTTGCTAGCAGCATCCCGTGACACAGCCCACCCCAGCCACCGCAGGGGTTACCGCGAGGACTCCCGCGCTCAGAGACAGGAGAGGAGCCGGGGTGCAGCCCGGAACGTCGGCCCGAGGCGCGGAGAGGGCACCCCAGCTCTCCAGCCCAGGCAGGCCGCAGCTGGGCACTCACCCTGTTGAACGACCGAGCGTCTCTGTAATACAAAATTTTCATGCAACGCTCGATCAAGTCACGGGCCTCCTCCTTCGTCAGGCTGGGTTTCTTCTCCAAGACTTCTCTCATCAATGGCTGCGGGAGAAAAAAAAAAAAAAAAAAAAAAAAAGAAGAATAAAATCCAGTAGCTCGGCCCCTCGGTAGCCCAGTGCTGAAGTCGCTTTAGCAGCTGAGCAGGAGCAGACTCTACCTGAGCTAGGTACGCTCCGTAACCCGTCGCGAGCGTAGAGGCTTCGTAGGCCACGCCGAGCATGTCCACGTAACCTAGGAAGCTGAAGGGGCAGCTCTGTGAGCGCGGCGGCTGCGGCGGGGAGGGACTCGGCTTTGGAGGGGCTACACCCGGCCGCAGACCTCTCCGAGCGCCACGCCGTGAGGAGCGGCCCCGGGGAAGGACGCGCAGGAACCGCCACGCCGCTCGCCCTCGCTCACCTCTCGCCGCTGTAGTAGCCTCCGATGACAACGGTGTTCCAGAGCGGGTTTATCTTGGACCTCCGGTTGTACATGACTCGTGTCAGCCAGGAGTGAATGGCTTTCGGGCTGTAACTGTGACCATCTCCCAACAGCTCCTCGTCGATTCTAACGCAGGTAGAAATTTCGCCCAACTAAGCAAAGCGGGAGGCGCCCGGGGAAGGGGGCAGCTGCGGCACCAGCAGGACTGAGCAGCCTCCCGCACGCTCCCCACGGGCTGTTCTCAAACGGGACCCTACGAGAGGTGAACCTGCCAAAGGCCACACACCGAAACCGGCTCTCCGCAGAGAATTTGGCAAATTCACTTGTACTGAAGGGGCTGCCGAAGGACAAGGGGGATTTCGGCTCAGTTTTACCCCTGCTCAGTGAATGCTTTTAATTACATTTCAGCCCTCTGAGGACCGGGAAAGGGAGGCAGCCCAGGCCAGGAGGACTTACACCATCTGGTCGATGACCTGTTTGAGGTACTGGAAGTCGGCGTAGTCGCCGGACGCGCCCAGCATGGTGGTGTCGTTCACCTTCAGGAGCCTGGAGATGCTGCGGAAGCGGGCGAGGGAGCCGTAGGAGCCCATCATGTCCGCGGCGACCATCACCCCGCCGTCGAACTTCACGCCCAGCACCGAGGTGCCGGTCACCATCGGGCTCCTGCGGGCACCCAAGGTCAGCGCTGCCGCGGCTCCTCGCAACCCCCAGCCCGGCCCAGCCCTCCCCAGTCCCTCCTGCCCAGACCCCCCCCCCGCCCCTCCCGCACTCACAGCGTGCGGGTGAAGGGCAAGGAGCCGGCGGCGGGGCCGGGCCCGGGCGCCACGGGGCTGTACGTTTGCCCCGGGGCCGGGCCCCCGGCCCAGAAAGGCGGCGGAGCCCGCGTCCCCCCGACCTCCATCTTAGTCACGGTGCGGCCCGCGCTGCGCAGGCGCGACGGAAGAACGACGGCGCCGCGGGGGCGGCCGGAGCCGGGCGGGAGGGTCTGGCCACCATCTTGTGTGTGGCGGAACTGTCGTGCGTTCGCTACAGCTCCCTCCCCCCTCGGGGCTGGAAGCCTCGCTCCGCGCCCCGCTGCAGCCCCGGGGGGGCGGGGGGGGGCCCGGGGCTGCCCCTGTCGCGCCGCGCCCTACGGAGCAGCCCCGGGGGCAGCGCTGAGGGGCCGCCGACCCGGCCGCCGCGCCCTTCCCAAGATGGCGGCGCCAGGTGCGTCACGTGGTCTCCCTCCCGCTAGCCGAGGGGGCGTGGTTGGGGGCGTGGTAGAAGCGCTCTGTCTCCGCCCCGGGGCGGGACATGGAGCGGCGCCGTCCAATAGGCGTCCCCGGGGGCGCGGCCTGGGCGAAGGTAACAGGTTGCGGTGGGCAGCGGCGGGGAGCGGAGCCGGCGGCGGGCGGTGAGTCCTATAGGGATGGAGCGCCTATGGAGCGCCTATGGAGCGCCTATGGAGCGCCTATGGAGCGCCTATAGCGGCCGGGGTGTGCGGGCTGCCGGCCCGGGAGGGTGCCCTGCCCTATGGCAGCACCTATAGCGGCTGGGGACATAGGGGCTGCCGACTCGGGAGGGTGCCCTGCCCCATGGCAAAGCCCATAGGGGTTGGGTCTGTAGGCGTTGTCCTTCCTGGGATGTGCCCTGCCCTATGGCAGAGCCTATAGGGGCTGGGACTGTAGGGACTGTTGTCCTTGGCATGCGTCCTGTCCTATGGCAGAGCCTATAGGGGCTGGGACTGTAGGTGTTGTCCTTCCTGGAGCGTGCCCTGCCCTGTGGCAGAGCCTATAGGGGCTGGGGCCATAGGGGCTGTCCTTCCTGGGCCATGTGCTGCCCTATGGCAGAACCTATAAGGGCTGGGCCTGTTGGGGCTTTCTGTTGCAGGGGAACCTTGCCCTGTAGAAGATCCTATAGGGGCTGGCTCTGTGGGGGCCCTTGTCCTTGGCGTGTGCTCCACCCTATAGGAGCGCCCATAGGAGATCTCCCCAGGGTGTGACCTGCCCTATAGCAGATCCTATAGGGAGCCCCAGGCTGCTCCCCTGGTGAGGAACCCGGGTTCTCCCTTTTCTATGGGCTCTCTCCTATCAGGGATCTGCTGTCCCCTATAGCCGCTACAGGAACTGCCTTTACCTGCCCCTATGGGCACTGTCCCTTCCATAGGGGATCTGTGTTTCCCTATGGAAGCTGCCTCTGCAGGCGCTCTTGCCCTTTGAGGAGCGGTCCCATACAGGGACCCTATAGCATCCCTCTATAGGGGCGGCAGCGGCCTTTGCTGCTTCTCCTCGTCATTATGGAGATAATCAGCCCCCGCCTTGTCTCAGCCGGCACCGGGAGTCGCGGGAGGGCGCGTTGCACCCCGGAAAAAAGGGGGGAAAAAGCCTTTTGGCCCCGGCGGCTTCCCAGGAAATCTCACACCACCGAGGAAGCCGCCCGGCCGTACCGCGGCCCCTCCTGAAACTTTAATGTGCCGAGCTGCCCTACTTCGCGGGCTCCCGGGGCGGTATTTTTAGCAGCCTGTTTAAATAAGAAGGAAAAATCTAGGGCTTGGGTGTTGTCCCTGCTGCCGCCCGATTATTCGCTGTCTCGGGGTCCCCGGTGCGCCGCAGCTCGCTGACCCGTCCCCGTCCTCTGCCCGCTCTTGCGTTTGTTTGGAGGGTGTTTGGGGCTGGCTCCCCGCTGCCTTTCCTCTCCCACCACCCCGACCAGTCGAGCTGGTTTGGGGTGGAGGTGGTTTCCATCCCCTTCGGAGGAGATAAGGCGCCGTTTGCCGACGGGAGCCCCTCGCCCGCTGCGTCGTGGCTGCGGCACTTGCAGCATCTCCCCTCGGCAGCTTTTCTGGGGGCGGCAGCTGCAGCATCGCCTCGCAGGGCGCTGCCCCGGGTCGGGGTACCCAGGGGGTTGGTGTGATGCCTGTGTGCGCAGTGAGCTGGGCGGGAGACAGGGGTTCCCATTTTGGGGTGAAATCAGAGCATCCCTGCGGGGCCGGAGGCCTGCCGGCTTGTGGGCTCTTCCTCGCTCCCTGCTCATGTACCCCTGGGCAATACTTATCCCCACGAGTGTGTGGGTCAGAATAACCCTGGTCCCAAAGGCACGACTTGCTTGGGGACCAGCAAACTGATCGGATCGGTGCCGCAGGAAACCCGTTACGGCGTGGCTTGTGTTTGGTTTACGGTTTGGTCACGGGCCCAGCCCCACGGTGCAGGGTCCCGCACGAGGGTCGGGTCGGGGCTTTCGGTTTCTGAAACGGGCCCTGGGAGAGGCGGGGAACGGGATTTTCCAGTCCCTGGGTTGTTGATTAACCCGAGGGCTCTGCCTGCGGCTGGGTTGGGATGGGAAGGAATTCGGTCCTTATCAGCTCCCTTGGGAGCCGCTGTGGCCATCGCTGGGGAGGGGGGGGGGGGACGATGACGACACCCTTATTCCCCCTGGCCATCCCTCTCCTGGCCCCCCGGCGCGGTAGCGGCTCCCCAGCACCCTGAGGAGCCCGTCCCCGTGGCGTGACGCAGGAGCCCTGGTTTCGGGTTCCTCCGACCCGGCTGGCAGCGCACGGCTCACGTGCTCGGCTGAGGATTTATCGGGGTTTCGGGCTCCCGAGTTTGCAGGAGAGCAGGAATAGCCGGTCCCCGCCGGTGTCGGCGCGGGCTGGCCCGGTGACGGGCAGGGCTCAGGCACGGCGTGTGCTGCCTGCGCCCAAAATCAGCCCCGGACTTTGGCCCCGAGCGAAACCAGGGCTGCGTACGCACACGGTTGAGCAAGCAGCGCTGCAGACGGGGCAGAGCTTTGGGGAAAGCCTCGGTGGAAATAGCCTAAACCGTGCCGGGAGCCAAAAACCAGGTGACGGGGGGAGAAACGCCGGGTCGGTGCATCCCTGCTGGCCCCTTCCCCACCATGTCGGTCTGGACACGGAGCGCTTGGGGACGATCCAGCAGCTTTTTCTCCCCGTGCTCAGGGGGTGCAGCAGCCGCACGGCCCGGCCTGCTCGGTTCGGGCCGAGGCGGCTCAGGGATGGGCTCTGGCGTCGAGGCAAAACGGTGCTGGCTCCTGGCCGGGGTCGCGGTGCGCGGCTGCCCGCGGTCGGGTTACCTGGCTGACCTTGATGGAGGAGGATCAGCCCGACCCGGCAGCCGCCGCCTTCCCCACCCGGGCGTTTTCGGTGCTGGGAGGGAGCCGGAGCCCCGCTCGGCGCAGGAGCCTTTTCCAGCACCGCCTGCAAATTGCAAAACAACTTTCTGGGTTAACGTCGCCGGCACAAAGGGCTCATTGTGCCGCCGATCCGGGCGAGCAGAGCTGGCCGCCCGCCATCCCCGGCGCTGCGGCCGACAGCACGGTGCCGGGGGTGCGTGACCACCAGCAAGAGAGACCTCTCCTGCCAGTTGGCTGCCGGTTCGCTGCCGGATCGCTGCCTGCCTGCCCTGCCGGGTCTGCTCTTGCCTTGGCCGGGCGCAGGACCCCCGCTGCTCAGCACGGCCGCCGCTGCCAGCCCGACCCGGGGATGGGTTAGGGTGTGTTGGAGTACGGTGCACACCCCGGAGACAATAACTAGCCTATTTTTAGCCCCGATTCTCCATCCCTCCAGCTTCCAGGCTCCTTCTCTGCGGTTTCCAGTGAAATCCCCTCCCGGGGCTGTTTCCAGCCCGGGGCTGGGTGTTGCTCTCCCACACAGGAATGTGATCCGGCTCCAGCCCTTTATCAGCGAGCTGGAGCCCTTCCAGGAGGAGGGAGGCATTCCTGGGAGATTACGGGCCGGGCCTGGCTCACCTGCTTCCTCCCGGCTCCCCCACCTCCCGGCTCGTGCCGCCGGAGCCCCCCGAAGCCGGGAGCGAAGCCGTGCACCTCCAGCCTTGGAAAGAGCAAATCCTGCTCTCCCCGGTCCGGTGCTGTGCCGGCTGGGTTTGAGCCCAGCGCCGCCCCCACCCGCGTCCGACCCCCGCCGTTATCCTCCATCTGCTCCCCGCTCGTGCCAGCCCGGGGGCAGAGCCGCGGCCTTTGCCGGCGATGCTGGCACAGCCGGCGCTTTGCCGGCGGTGCCGGGGAGGAGGCCGATGCCGTGCCGCCCCTCGACACCCATCCAAAGGCCTTCCCGAGGCGGGTGCTGCGCCCCAGGCTCGTGGTCCCCACTCTGATTGCAGCGGCCGAGCCCTCTCCCCGCCCGGGCTGTGCCTCGTCACCGGCCGCACTTTGGACACTGGCAGCCGTGGAAAATTCTGAATTTTGCTGCCGAAGCTGGTTCCCTCTCCCCAGTTTGGCACGGAGGGGATCCCGCAGCGCCCAGACTGATGGGATTTGCCGTAGGGGCTCTCGCCGCGGGCGCTGGGCTCAGGGTGTGTTTACAGGGGCTGGTGTCTGTTACTGATCTCATTAGCTGCACACGGGGCAGGGATAACGAGCTCATGAGACGGGGGGGGGATCTTCTCCCATCCCCTGCGCCGGCTCTTGGGCTCCTTCGCCTCTGAAATGAGGAGCCGGTCCCTCGGCTGCTGCCGCGGCTGCTGGTTGCTGCTCTGGGGAGGGGTGCGGGAGCCCCGAGGGGCTCGTTGTGACTGGCAAAGCAGAGGAGCCGCCTCTGCCGGGTTTGGCTGGGGGACGGGAGCAGCCGGCGGCTGCGGGGGGCTGTCAGGGCCGGGGGGAGCAAACGGCTCGTCCTTCCTGGCACTGCCCGGCACGGTCAGCGCGGCACCCGCTGCCGCCCCGGGCCTGGCACTGGCCTTTTCCACAGAAAGCTGGGTCCCACGGCCGCAGGGCGCCGGCTTCTCCCCTGGGTGGGCATGGGGGGAGCTGTGGGCTCGGGGTGATGCGAGGACTTGGGAGAGCCCAGCAGTGCTGGGATCCCCCCGCTCCCTCCCGGCCGGCTCCCCGCTCCGGGCTGGGGCAACTTTGGGGGTGATGCCTGGACCTGTGCTGAAATCATGGGGGGTTTGGGTTTGCTTTTTTTTGTTTTTCTCCATGCTCAGGGTGTGTTTAAGCATCCCCCTGCCTAGCTTGGGGTGCCTTTGCGTCCCGGGGTCCCCCCAGGACACCCTTCCGGGGATGTGGGTGCGAGCTGAGCGCTCAGCACCTCCCGGCATCCAGTTTCTTTACAGCAGAGAAAGGAGCCGCTGCTGCTCCCGGTGCTCGGGGGGGGGGGGGGGGGGGGAACGCGGTGCCGCGGGGCTCGGGGGCTGATCTGGGGCTTTTCCATCACTTAAACCCCGCAGGTGCCTACAGGGGAGCTCACACACACTCCCCCCCACCTGCCGCATCCTCCGCTCCTGCCGCCCGGCATCACCCTGGGTGCCTCCGGGACCGAGGGGGAGGGTCACATCACGCTGTTCCCAATATGTCACTGCTCATATCTGTCCCCTCCCCGCGGGACCCGGGCGGCTGCCCCGGCCGTGGGGACGGCGGGCGCCGGGGGTGATGCTGAGGGACGCCGGCGCTCCGGCTGCAGCGAGGCTGCGGCGTTGCGGGCGGCAGCGGGAGCGGGAGCTCCGTGTCCCCTCCGCCTCCCCGGGGTCCTGTCACCAAGGGCGAGCGAGCGGCAGGAGACGCGGTGAGGGTCCGGCTGCGGGGGGGTGGTGGGGGGGGGGTGTGTGGGGGGGTGTTGTCCCAGCGTCCCCCCCGGAGCAGCCGGCCGATGCCGGTGCCGGCACAGCAAAGCCTTGTCCCCGTCCTGTGCTGGGGACGCCGCAGCGCTGGCACCGGCACCAGGTGCCTTCTGGCGCCCGTCCCCGCGGGAAAGCGCTGCCGGACCCTCGCTGAGCGCCGTCTGCCATCCGAGGATGACTCTGCCCTCTCTCCCCTTCCCTCCCCTTGCCCAGGACCGTGGTGCTGAGCCCCGGGGATGGAGTGGCCGGCGAGCGCGGCGATGGCGGAGAAGCAGAGCCCCGTGGACTACGGCGTCCAGATCCGCTTCATCAACGACCTGCAGGAGCCCCGGAGACCCCCCAAGGCGCGGGGCAAGCCCGGCTCCTACGGGGTGGCCGTGCGGGTGCAGGGCATCGCCGGGCAGCCCTTCGTCGTCCTCAACAGCGGCGAGAAGGGCGGCGACTCCTTCGGGGTGCAGATCAAGAGCGAGGGCTCCTACCCGACCCCCCCCGCCGGCCCCCGGCCCTCTGGCTCCGTCAGCTCCGACTCGGACCTGCCGGAAAATCCTTATGCCGGGCGGCAGCCCCGGCACGGCTCGTCCTACAGCACCTCGGATGAGGAGGCGAGCGGCATCTCCGCGACCTCCCGGCGTGAGCCCAAACCTCTGCCGGGCAAGCGGCTGCTCGGGGAGGAGCTGCGGAGGACGCAGTCCCACGGGGATCTGCTCGGCGCTGCCACGAACGAGCCCTTTGCCTCCGGCGCTCCCCGGGCCGGCAGCGGCCGGCAGCACCGGGCTCTGGCCGGCGCCAAAAGCAGCAGCATGTGGAGCATCGCCCCGGAGCGGAGCAAAGCCCCCGGCCCGCGGGCCGTGGCCAAGGACGTCTCCTCGGACACCGAGGCGGCGGCGGCCGCCGGCCGCAGTGACGTGGACACCAAACCCCTCTCCTCGGTGGATTCGCTCATCAGCAAGTTCGACGGGAAGGTGCAGCAGCGAGGCCGGGCGGCCAGGAGGGGCCGGATCCCCTCGGAGGAGAGGAGACGCTCGCAGAGCCTGGACAGCCGCGTCTCCCACCGCGCCGTGCCGGATGCCAAGGAGCTGAGCGGTGCCCAGCGCCAGGACGGCGGCCTTCGCCCCCCCCAGCCCCCGGTGCCCACCGGCAGCCTGAGCCGCCCCAGCGGGGCCGGGGGGGTGGAGGATGGGGGGTCGAGGAGCCCGCGGCCGAACCGGGGCGCGGAGGAGCCCGCGGCCGAGCGGCTGCAGAGCAAAGCCCGGGCAGAGCTGCAGGTACCGGGGGGCCGGATCCTGCTGGGGTCACAGGGGCCACCAGCCCCTTCGCCATGGGGGGCACCGGCACCACGGCGAGCGCCGGCATCCCCCGGAGTCCCATGTCCTCGCCGGAGCTGAGCTTTTCTTATCCCTCACGGCAGCTCAAATCCACCCCGGACCTGCTGCGGGACCAGCGGGAGGTCGCCCAGCCCGGCAGCAGCGAGCACCCCAAGGATCTCATCTACAGCATCCTGAAGGAGGGGTGAGCCCCCCCGACCCCCCCAAGTGTCCCCGTCGCTCCCTGCCCCTCTCCCAAAGCCCCGGTGCCTGTGGGATGCTGCGGGGTGGTTTGGGAGCCGGGATGTCCCTGTAACCAGCGGGCACCCGGGGTTTTGGGGGGGTGAGCAGCAAAGTGCTGGGGGTGTCCCTGCACCCTGGGTTTGGCCGTCCCCTTGCTCTGTCCCTCCCGTCCCCAAACGCTTCCCCCCGCTCTGACGCCCGCAGGAGCAGCGAGAGCGAAATCTCCCTGAAGAGGAAAAGCGTGCGGCTGCTGGAGAAGCTGCAGGAGCTGGCGGTGAGCCAGGGCTGGCCCGGTGCTGCTCCCTGCTTGGGGGGCAGACTGGTCCCTCAGCCCGCCCCGGGGGCTCCTGCCCTCCCAGCACTGGGACCCCAGTGACACGCAGCTGCCGGACGGTGGCTGGGGACAGAGCTGTGGCCCTGAGGGGGGGGCTGCAGCACCCCAAACCAACCCAGTGAGCCCGGGGGGGTCTCTCCAGGCGCCCGGCAAGGATGTGGCGTGTTCCCAGCCCCAGCACAGAGAGCTGGCCAGGAAGGTGGAGGAGCTGCAGGAGAAGCTCGATGAGGAGACCAAGGTGAAGCTGAGCAGAAGGTTGGGGGGGGACATGGGGTTGCATTTTGCATCCTGGGGGGGGGAGCGCAGTGAGTCCCTGCTCTGAGCCCTCTTCACTTGAGTTTGCGTGCCCAGGTGGGACCGAATCTTCTCCCAGGGTGTCTTGGGGGTACTGGGGGTCCTTCCCGTGCCCGTTGGAGCTGGGGAGGGGATGCTGGGGAGGTGGGATGGGAGCGTCGCTGGCCGCTCGGCCCCCAGGAGGGGCCGTAACCGGTGTCCCCCCTCCCGCAGCTCCGCCAGAAGCTGGAGCTGCCCAGGGAGCCGAGGAGCGGCCCCGCTCGGGCGCTGGAAGCCCGGCTGCGGGAGGCCGAAGGGGAGAGCCAGCGGCTGCGGGGGGCCCTGGAGAAGAAAACCCAGGAGCTGCAGAGAAGTTTGCAAGAGTAAGAGCTGGCAGAGGGCGGTGGGAGGGCGGCGGGGGTGTTTGGAGGTGCAGAGAGGGCTGGGGGCGGGTGGCCGTGTCCCCCCCGCTGTCCCCGTTGCCGTGCCGGGACGAGCTGCCCACCGGTGTGGCTGCTGGCGGGCGGGGGGGGCGGGGGGGGGGGCTGCAGCCCTTTCGGGGTGTCGCGCCCCGCGCTGCGAAGGGCCCCCCACGCTCCTCCCCAGGCTGAGCGAGGTGACAGCGGCCAAGGAGCGGGCGCAGACCCAGCTGGGCGACAGCGAGGAGCGGCTGCGGGCGACGCGCCGGGAGCTCGACCGCCTGCGCGAGGGCTGCGGCGCGTCCCCGGGCGGAGAAGCCTTGTACAAGGTACGGCGACGGCTGCACCCCTGAGCATCCCCCCCAGCCCCGTGTCACGTCGCGGCCGCTGAGCCCGGCTGTCCCCTTCGCCCAGGAGCTGCTGGAGACCAGGGAGGAGCTGGAGGAGGCCCTGAGCTCCAAACAGCGGCAGGAGGAGCAGCTGCGGCTGCGGGAGCGGGAGCTGACGGCGTTGAAGGGGGCCCTCAAGGAGGAGGTGGCCAGCCACGACAAGGAGCTGGACCGCGTCCGGCAGCAGTACCAGAGCGACATGGAGCAGCTGCGGCGCAGCATGGAGGACATCTCGCAGGTCCGGCTGCGGCAGGGGCTGCCGGGGAGATCCAGGGACCAGGACCTGCCGCCCGCGGCTGCCAGGGTCTTTGCTGGGAGGCGGTGTCCTTGAATTCCCCCTTTAAATGGTGCCGGGCTGGACATGGGGCTCGTGTCCTGCCCCAGTCTCGCCCCACGGGAGCATCCGTCTGCCCCGGCTCCCACCGCCCCAGGGTGGAGATGCTGGGGGGGGGGGGGAGCGGAGCTGGTTTGTGGGGGTGTGGGGGCTCCCCAGGCCCCTGCGTGGGGCCGCTGGGGGAGGCGTTGGCCGGGGCAGGACCTCAGCGTCGTTGGAGCGTCCGCAGCTGAGCGCTCAATGCTTCGATCCAGGATCAGGCCAACCTGGAGTCGGAGAGGCAGAAGATCAACGCTGTGGTGAGGAACCTGCAGCGGGAGCTGGAGGAGAGCACGGAGGAGACGGGGCACTGGCGGGACATGTTCCAGAAGAACAAGGACGAGCTCCGCACCACCAAGCAGGAGTAAGTGCCGGAGCTGCGGCTGAGCCTGAGGCACGAGAGGCTTTTGGGGAGGTCCAGCCGCTCGGGACCGCCCGGCATCTTCACCCCAAACCCTGTTAGATGGAGCGGGAGCTGGGATGGGGCTGGTCCTCCTCCTCCTCCTCCCCTGCGCACGCGGGGAGGAGGGCGATGGCCGAGCTGGGTGCCGCTCTCCAGGCACGCTGGGTGCTGGGGACGGGGGTGCGGGACACGGGGACGCAGCGGGGGCGTTGGGTGGCCTCATCCTGCCCCGCTCCAGGCTGCTGCAGGTGAAGCTGGAGCGGGAGGAGTTCGAGGAGGAGCTGCGGGAGCTGCGGGAGCGCTTCGCGGCCGCCCGGGAGGAGGCAGACCAGGCGCGGAGCAGCGCGGTGGACCCCGGCGAGCTGGAGGCGCTCAGGAAGGTGGGCGACGGGGGGACGGCGGCGCAGGTGGCGCCGGGGACCGCGTCCAGCGCCAGGGGCCCCCCCTAAGCCCCCGTCTCCGCTGTCCCAGGAGCTGCGGCAGGCGCAGGAGGCGCAGCGGGAGCTGGCGGCGGAGAAGCAGAGCCGGGAGGAGCTGCTGCGGCAGCGGGAGCGGGAGCTGGCGGCGCTGAAGGGCTCCGTGCAGGAGGCGGCCGCCAGCCGCGACGGGGAGCTGGAGCGGTACCGCAGAGACCTGCAGCAGCTCCGGGAGGAGCGGGACGAGGCCACCAAGGCGAGTGCCAGGGCCAGGGGTTTGCCCCCAGCCCGCCCCGAGCCGAGGAGCGGTCCCCACCGGGGGCTGACCTGGCACCTTCCCGCCAGCCCCGAATCTTGTAGCCGCGGGGCGGGGCGGCAAACCCGGATCTGCCCGCCGGGGGCTTCTCCCGACGGGTGCAAGCCCAAATCGCCCCCCGAGATCTCCCGGCCCAGCAGCTGGCCCCGGGGCCACCCTGTGCCGTGGTCTCCCTGCAGGCGAAAGCATCCCTGGAGAGCGCGCGGGATGCGTCAGAGCAGACGAGGAAGATGGTGGAGTCCAGCCTGCGCGAGCTGCAGGAGCAGAACGACGACCTGAGGAGGAAGATCCTCGGGATGGAGACGCAGCTGAAGGAATACGAGCGCTTGGGCGAGAACTGGGAGGGCTCCCAGGCACGGCTGAAGGAGAAGGTCACCAAACTGGAGGTACCGGAGCTGCGGCCGTTCCTGATCTGCCCTGAGCTGTTCCCCTGCCCTGGGAGGGAGTTCGAAGAGCCCTGTCTCTGCAGGCAGAGCGCAGGCAGACCGAGGAGTCGCTGGGCGAAGCCACGGAGCGGGAGCAGGAGCTGCTGATGGCCAAGCGGTTGCTGGAGACCCGCCTGGAAGAGGCGCAGCGGAGCCTGGCCCGGCTGACGCAGGAGCACCAGGAGCTGAGCGCGTCCTACCAGGACGAGCAGCGGCAGAAAGAGCAGCTCAAGCGCGCCAAGAGCGAGCTGGAGGAGCAGAAGCGGCTGCTCGATCGCACCACCGAGAAGCTGAACAAAGAGGTTGGGGCTCCCGGGTGCCTCGGGGGCCCTTTGCACCCCCCAGACCCCCTGTCCCGTGGGGCATCGTGTGCCGCCACACCCAGTCTCTGTGCCAGGGGACGGGGGTCTCTGAGATGCCCTTGCTGGGTTGGGGGAGGGAGCTGGGGCTTTGGGCACAGGTCTGGTTTCCCTGCGGGGGCGGCTGGGACCGATCGTTCCCCAGTGTCCCAGGGGACTCCACAAAACCACGCTGTCCCCAGGGATCAGCATCCCCTGCTGTCCCAGGGCCATGTTGTCCCCTGCCCTTTCCCAGGTGGCTCATGCAAGAGCCCGGTGCCTGCTCAGAGTCTGGGGTCATCCAGGCTGCTCTGCTTGCACCCCTCGCCGTGACGCTCCTGAACCCCCGGGGCAGACATGTCCCCCCCCCGGGGGCACCTTCTCCCACCTCGAGTCCCCCCAGCTCAGGACAGGGTGCGTGGGCTGGTCCCCGGGTCCTGAGCCGTCCCTGCTCTGCCGCAGCTGGAGCAGATGACGGAGGAGTCGCACAGCTCGCTGGCCGTGCTGAGGTCGCAGCTGGAGGAGTTCAAGGAGAAGTCGCGGAAGGAGATCACGGACTCCCAAAAACAAGCCAAGGACCGGGGCGCCGAGGTGGAGAAGATGCAGTTCAGCATGGGACGGCTGCAGGACGAGGTACGGCGGGTCGGGGGTCCCCACCCCGCCCTCCGCGGGGAGCCTGGGGACACGTCTCACGTGTGGGGACACCTCTTCCCTCGGCGCCGCAGGTCGCCCGGCTGAAGCAAGCGCTGCAGGACAGCCAGGCAGAGCGGGAGAGCGTGCTGCTGGATAAGGAGGTGCTGCTGCAGCGCCTGCACAACCTCGAGCAGGAGGTGGAGACCAAGAAGCGCTCCCAGGACGATCGCTCCCGGCACGTCAAGG
Organism: Tyto alba; assembly: GCF_018691265.1. Classification (NCBI taxonomy): domain Eukaryota; kingdom Metazoa; phylum Chordata; class Aves; order Strigiformes; family Tytonidae; genus Tyto; species Tyto alba. The sequence goes on from NW_024881329.1 coordinate 24,384,531, forward strand.
CGCTGGAGGTGGGGAGCGCCGCGCCCCGAAACCGCTCCTGCAGTGCTGGGTGCTAACAGCAAGGGGCAGAGCTCGCCCGGGCATCCCCCGTCCCGCAGCCGCCGCGCGAGAGCAGTCACGCAGCCCGCCAGCGCTGCGGGGGGACGCGCTATTGCTGCTATTAATATTTGCTAATTGCCGGCGCCGCCAGCTTTGTGCCGGCGCGGCCCCGCGGCTCGCCTTGCCGCCGGCTGTTGCTTTGCGGGTTGTTGTCCCCGCAGCGGGGCGGTGGGTGCCGGGGGGGGTCCGCGCAGCATCGAGCTGCCGTGTCTGGTACCCCAGCATCTCCCGCCTCCCCGCCTGCGTCCGAGCCCCCCGGGCCGTTGGGCTTTGCTGGGCTGGAGGCGTTGTCGGAGCAAAGGCCCTTCTGGCCTGGCCTGCTTGCAGGAGAAGTCCAAGCGCCTGGAGGTGGAGCTGGACGAGGAGAGGACCACGGTGGAGCTGCTGACGGAGAGGGTCAACCGGGGCCGAGACCAGGTAGGGCAGGCGGTGCGGCCCCGAGCCCGGCTGGTGCTGTGGCACAGCCCCCCCAGCGCCCGCAAAACAGCGCTGGAGACCTCGGGTCTTTGGGTGCAACTGGTCACCGGAGTTAAAACCCCACTCATGAGTCATTAGCGAGCGGCCCAGAGCCCTCTGTCACTCTACATACAGTCGAGATGACGGTGGCATCTGAAAAGCTGGTTCGGGCACGGATGGAAATTATACAAGCTTGGCACACAACAAAAAAAAAAAAAAAAAATAATCCCCTGAAATTACAGGGTGAGGCTTGTGTTTGTGCAGGAAGTTGGGGCTTAAGTTAGGCTGGGCTCCAGGCTCTCCTGAGCCACCTGCTAATTACCTTCAAGGCCGGAGCCGGTGCTTGGGCTCGGGAGCGGGAGCTGCCGGCCGAGCCCCCCGGGATCCGGCGGCGCTGGGTGTTACTGGGATCCCGGAATCGGCAGCTCCTCTGCTGACAGCCCGTGTCCCTCCCCGCCGGCATCCAGCCTGGGGCTTGGACAGGGCGTTCCCACCCCTGGGCTGCAGCGAGCCCGGACAATGGGTGGTTTTCCCATTTTTCCATCTGGGAAATGGGCACATCCCAGGGAGATTTTTCTCCTTGAATCCTGGATGTGCCCGAGGCACAGAAGCTGTGGAGCACACGAAACCGCAGCTGGGTTCGGCTCCGAAGTGGCCCTGCCGGCTTTTGGGGCTGCTTGAATAAAATTCAAGCAATTTTTTATATAAATTCCAATTTCCTTCGCTTTAAAACAATGCCCAAAGCTGTGTATTTTGCCTTGGTCAGCCTGAAAGAGGCCCCTGGGGCAGTTCTGGTTTTGCTCCATCGCTGGGTCAAACCCTTTTCTGCCCCACGGTGCCAGGCATTGCTGGGAGCACAGCCAGGTCCCCGAATCCCAGTCCAACCAGTTTAAACCCTCCAGCGAAAAGTTGCAGCCCTCATCTCTGGGCCGCCCGCCGAAACGGCGATAACTGATTTGAGAAGGAACCAAAATCCTCTTGTTGGGGGCTTGTGGTGCCACCGATCCCAGCTGCGTGCCGTGGGACAGCCAGCGTGCGGCTGTTGGGTGCACCGAGTCCCCCTGTGCTCTGCGGCACCGGCGGCGTGGGGAGAAGCGGCGGTGGCCCCGACCATGTCCTTGTCCCCAGATCGACCAGCTGCGGGCAGAGCTGCTGCAGGAACGCTCCAGCCGGCAGGACCTGGAGTGCGACAAGCTCTCGCTGGAGAGGCAGGTAAGGCCGGGGGCGGCCGGGGGTCCCGTGTGGGGCGCAGGGCACAGCTCCTCTCTAGAGCGTCCCGGGGAGGGGGACCCTCTCCCCAAGGAGCTTTTCCTGCTGTAAAACCGTTCCCCCTCCCCCCCGGCTCTGCCTACGGCCCGTCCCACCCTCCCCATCCCCGGCCGGAGCATCCCTGGAGCCGCCTGGCATCGCGCTGGGGTGGCATCCCCGCGGGGTCCCCCCTTTCCTCGCGGCTCCCCGCCGGCCTGCCCGGGCTTGCACTCCAAACCCTTGGTTACCTCACCCCGAGCTGGCTCTTAACGCGACGGATCGATGGGAACGAAGCTCCCCGAGCTGTTCCTGTTCCCGGCGCGGAGTCGCCGCTGCCAAGAAAAACACGGGGCTCCGACTGCCGCCGCCGCGGGGCCCGGCCCAGCCCGGCCGCCGGCGTTACCGCTGCCCGGTGGAGGAGGCTGGGGCGGTGCCACTGCGCGGGACGGGGATTTGTGGTGCTTTTGGGGATTTTCTTTTGGCCAACGAGGGTGTTTAAGGGCAGAAATTGGGGAGCTGGCGGGGGCTTCTGCACCCGGTGATCCCTGACACATCCTGGCCTCGCCTCGTGCCCCGGCTGGTGCCAGCGCAGCTAATTGCCATTATATAACCCGGCTCGTGAGGTCTCCTCCTTGGGAAAGGGTTTCTGGGCCCTGACTCACCGCCCGGATTTACATGAGCCAGGCTCTGCGCCTTTCCCCCTCGGGGCTGGGAGCACGATGGGGGGTGACGGGGGCGGCTTTGGGGTTTTCTCTCCCCGCAGAACAAGGAGCTGAAGAGCCGCCTGGCCAGCTCAGAGGGGCTGCAGAAGCCCAGCAGCAACGTCTCGCAGCTGGAGGCGCGGGTGGAGGAGCTGCAGGACAAGCTGCAGGCGGAGGAGAGGTACTGGCCGCCGAGCCCCCCGCCTCGGGGGTGCCTGCGCCCCGGCGCTGCCAGCCCGGCTGGCCCACAACCCCTTGCCTCGCCGCAGGGAGAAGAGCGTCCTGCTGTCCTCCAACCGCAAGCTGGAGAGGAAGGTGAAGGAGCTGACCATCCAGATCGACGACGAGCGGCAGCACGTCAGCGACCAGAAGGACCAGGTGGGGTGGGGGACGGGAGCAGCTGCGGGACCCACCTAAGGGACCCTCGGGTGCTTGCCCCACACCGGCTGCCCTCACCCCCGGGGAATTGCCCCGTGTCCCCGCAGCTGAGCCTGCGGGTGAAGGCTCTGAAGCGCCAAGTGGATGAAGCAGAGGAGGAGATCGAGCGGCTGGAGGGCGCCCGCAAGAAGGCGCAGCGGGAGCTGGAGGAGCAGCACGAGCTCAACGAGCAGCTCCAGAACCGCGTCAAGGCGCTGGAGAAGGAGGCTTGGTAGGGGACACCGGGCTGGAGGCGGGTGCCAGCCCCGTCCCCGGCGAGGGCTGACCCCTCTTCTCCATCCCCAGGCGCAAAGCCGCCCGCTCGGCCGCCGATTCCTCCCTGCAAGATGACCAGCTCAGCTCGGACGAGGAGTTCGACAGTGCCTACGGGCCTTCCTCCATCGCCTCGCTGCTCAACGAGGCCAACCTGCAGACCAGCTCCTGCTGACGCCCGCCCGCACCGGCCGCGGCTGCTGCTGCTCGATGCAAAAACTCTTCTACTCCCGCCGACATGAAGGAAGGTGCCGCTCAAAAAGCGGTGGGACGGGGAACCCCCCGCCTCCCGTCTCGCCTCTTCGTTTTCATACGGGTCTCAAGGTGCGTTGGCACCGCGGCTTTTTGCCGGGGGGGAGCTGGTCACCGCGGCCGCTGCCCGCCTTGGTGACCGGGTCCCCGGGGGATCAGGGTCCCGGGGGAGAAGCTGGGGAGCAGGGCTGGGGGCACCCGGGGCTCTGGCCCCCCTGGTTTATTTTTATATGCAACCGCCCTTCGTCCCCCCGCTGCCCTTCTCCCTCTCCAAGTGCTATTTTAAATAAAATTGAGCATTTTAATGCCTGCGGCTCGTCGTCCCTGCGGGGCCGGAGGGACGGCCCCGGCTCTGTGGCACCAGGCTGGTGCCCGGCCCCAGGAAGGCAGCTCCTTCCCCGCTCCGCTGGATCTGGCCTGGAGATAAATCCTCGTTATCACTAATTAACAAGGATGGGAGCCTTGCCAACTGCTAATTAGCGCCATTGCGTTGATTGGCAGGTGGTTACCACAGTTCCCCTCCGTGGCCTCGAGCGGGGCCGGGCTGGCTCCATCCCCGAGCCGGCGGGGGGCTGGGCCGGTGCCCGGGGCCCTGGCCAGCCCTGTCCCTCCTGCCTCAGTTTCCCTTCCCGTGCCCCGGTGACGTTTAACGGTGCCGGAGCCCGTGGGGCCGGACACGGTGCCAATGCAGGGACGCCCGTGTCCCCTCGCGGGTCAGTGCTGGCGTCACCACCACCCGCCCGGCACGCGGCCCCGCACCCACCGCGTCCCCGCTGCGGCTAAACCGGGCCGGCACAACCGGTTCTGCCCTCAGCTCCTCCCGGACACGCGTGGCGGAGCCGAGGTCAACCACCCTCCCCGCCCTGTGCCTCAGTTTCCCGCAGCGCCTGCTCGGCCCAGCAAGGCAGCAGGGGCCCTGCCGTGCCTCAGTTTCCCCTGCGGCCACTGCAGCGGTTGGTGGGGGGCCCCGGGGCTGGGCCAGCTGAGCGTGACCAAAGTTTGCCGGTCCCTGGCTTTGCCAGCCCGGAGGAAGTGGCGTCCTCCAGCCTGCAGAAAATCCCACTGCCCCGACCCCTCCCCGGGACGGGGTGTCCCCACCCTGGGGCTGGAGCGTGGCCCCGGCTCGGCCCCGGTGACCGCACGGGGCTGGAGCGTGGCCCCGGCTGGCAGGGCTGAGGCCAGCGGTGAACTTGAGGCCGGCTGAGCTCATCACACCGGTATGTGGCAATTAGCGCCCAGCAGAGAGGAGGCGGCCGGCGCGCCCACAGCCAGCGTGGCACAGGGACACCCGCCTGGCACGGGCGAGGGGCCGCGGCACCCCCCGGTGACCCCCCAGCTCCGGGCACCTCTGGCCGGGCTGGACGGCACCCTGAGGCCCAACACCCCCCGGGCCTGGGGGGGGACCAGCCCTCGCGCGGTTTGGGGCGCGGCAGCGGGGTTTGGCACCGCTCGGCGTGGCAGGGCCGGCCCTGGCGGGGTTTGGCAGAGCTCGGGCAGGGTTTGTTGTGGCCTGGCATGGGCCAGGCACGGCTTTGGCACGGTTTAGGCGCGGCTTTGGCACGGTTTAGGCACGGATTTGGCGCGGCGCTGGCAGGGCGCGCCACGCCGAAGGTGTCATGGGCGTGGGCAAAGGGGGGGGGGCGTGGCTTAAATGGAAATGGGCGCGGTTTGTCGCTGGGGCGGGACTCAGGAGATGGGCGTGTCGGGGGGCGTGCCCCGCGGGCGGGGGCGTGGCCATATAAAAGGCGCGGCGGCGGCGGCGCGGCCCGGCAGTCGCGGCGGGGCCATGAACGGGCTGAAGGGCTGGTGCGCGGTGCTGGACGTGCGGCCCCACGGCGAGAGCCCGGTGAGCCGCGACCCCCGGGGCCTCCCGGGACACCCCCACCCCCCGTGCCTCCCCGCTGCCGCTGCCGCTGGGGCGCGGCGGGTGCCCGCGGGGGTGCCCCGGTGGGGCGATGGCGGGGGGGGGGGAGCCCGGGACGCGCCGTCGGTGCAGCGGGGCTGTGCCCACCCGGCAGCCGGGGGGAGGTCTGGGGGTCTGAAGGGGTCTGCGGTCCCCCTCTGCCGCCGGGGTGTCCCCGTCACCGAAGTCCCCGCCCGTCCCGCCGCTGGGACCTTTGCTGGGCCAGTGCGCGGGGACCGGGGGTGAACCCCACGGGGGTGGGTGAGGATGGGGGAGCGCCCCGGCATCGCTGCTGGGCTCCCGCCGTCCCCCGTCCCGCGCACAGTGGGCTCCCGAGAATCCCGGCCCCTGCGCCGTCGTGGAGCCGTCCCCAGGTAATGGCATTTCTGGGGGTAACGCGCCCCTCGAGCGGCTCCCGGGGGGCCGCGGTGGCGGGAGCTGCCGGCAGCTCGTCTGTTCTGGCACTTTCCCCCCCTCGGTTACAGCAAGGCCTCGCGATTCTCCTCTCCTGATCGTTGGGTTTCCCCCGTCGCCGGCAGCAGCCGGGCCATCGCCGCGAGGACGGGCCCTGGGTGGGGCTGGCAGCGCCCCAAAGCCAGCCCTGCGCCGGCGCGGCGCCCCAATTTCCCCGCGAAGGGGACGAAGCCGGCGGCGGCGCTCGGCGCTTCGGCTTTTTGGCTCGGGTTTTGGTGACCAGAGGGATCCCCCGAAAGCTGCCGGCGGTGGCGGAGGAACCGCGCCGGTGCTCGCCCCCTTCCCCCGTGCCGGCGGCTGCCCGGCTCCCCGGCCCGAGTCCTGCCGGGTGACTCAGCTCTGAGTCTCCTTAGGAGAGTCCTAATTCCCCGCAGCTTGCCCGGCCTTATAAGGAGCGATTGCAGAGTTGGGCTCGTTTGGCTAATGGGTTATTACGGTGATAAGCGCCTCTGAAACGCCGGCGATCTCCAAACACCAGAGCTGTTTGCTGCTGATCCCTGGCGATACCCTCTGGGTCAGGTCAGGCCTGTTCTTATTTAACAGCCAGGACGGACGGACAGACAAAGCGCCTTCCCTGTGGTTGCAAAACGCCGGCGTCGGGATCGCCGGCTGTGGGTCCTCGGACGGTGCCGCCTCTCCTCCACCCGGGATGTGGTTGGGATTTGCGTGGTTCCTTCTTCCTCGGGAGCGGAGTTGGTGCCTCTCCCTCCAGCCAAGCTTTTCCCAAGTGAGGTTTTTTGGGGCTGGATAATGCAAAGCGAACCAAAAGATTTAAAACCGGCTTCGGTGTCTCTAAAATCCCAGCCCCAGCCGTCCCAGCAGAACCACTCGCCCCTGTTTCTCGGGGCCCCCGCTCTTTTCCAGGTGGTTGGACCCAAAAGGGCCACGGGGATTTTGGGAGCGCCTCCTCGAAGGGCGCTGGACAGGAGCACGGCCGTCCTCCCGCAGGCGTTCCCGCTGCTGGTGCTTCGCTGCAGCCACTGCCCAAGCCTGGCCAAGCTCTCCCCACCGCGCTTCGTTCCCAGGGCTGGTACTAAAAGCCGTAAACCCGCGCTGCCAGGCGGGAGTACCGCCCGGGGAGCTCGGCTGGGGCGGTAAGGAAGCATTTTCTGTAGGAGGTGGGATTCCTTCCAAGCGGGAGACGAGCGTGAGGCACTCCCAGCGCTGGCCACGCTGCAAAACCCTCCTGCCCTCCCCAGAAAATAATGGAGGGGGCCCAAAACCCGCCGACCCTCCGTTCCGGGGCTGTAAACGGGAGGTGAGCGCCGACAGAGCGGGTTTAACGCCAGCCAAGAGGTAAAGGAGCTGGGTAGGGGATCCCCACGGCTCCACTCCTTCTGCCCCAGCCGAGTTCAGCACCTCGGGGTGGGGAGACAGTGTGTGCCGGCCGCGGCATCCCTCTGGGCTGCTCCAGCTTCGTGTCCCAGGAGCTGCTTCTCCTGGAAACCGTCCCGGCACCGGCAAGGAGCTGATGAAACTTTGGCTGTGGGACGGTGAAAGCAAAGCCCAAAAAGTAACCGGGCACAGGGGACTGGCACGAGACGAGAGCTGAATGAAGCGCCTCTTCTCCTCACCTGCATCCGACCGGGCGCAGCTCCCCACGGCCGAGGCTGCTGCAGACAAACAAGCTGGGCAGGGATGGGTTTGCTTTCCTCCAGCTGCAGCTTCCGCCTCCTGCACCTGCCTCAGCCTCCTTAAAAGCATCTGCTGCACCGAGAAAGCTGGTTTTCTCCCCCGGTGTCCCAGCCAGCTTCACTCAAATGTCCATGTGGTGTTTCGCCATCCCTCTGCCTCCCCCGCGCTGCCCCGGCCCGCGGTGCCTGCCCCCGCCGGCATTTGCATGGGTGGTTTCCTGGTTGTTTGACCCGCGGTTTGGTCGTGCTGGTGCCGGTTGGGAAGGCACCGGCTGCTCTTCGCTCCCTGCCGCAGCCGGTTTGCATCGGCTCGAGGGCAGGTTTATCCGGGGGCAGGTTTTTGGGGTGGAAAGCACCCGCGTGCCGATTCCGGGTAGTTTTGGCTGTGGGGATGGAAATAGGCCAGTGCTTGCTTCTTGTCACAGCAAATCTTCCTTGGCAGCCTCCCACCCTTGCCCGGGCCTGACGGGACGGGGACAGCGAACGCGAGATCCCGGTGCTTGTAAACAAAGCTGGGAGTGAGGGCGCGAGAGGGGACGGGCGGGCTGCCCCGTGCTCCTGCCCGGCCGTGCCCCGGGGCCCCTTTGCTTTCGGCAGCACCAAGATGAGCGACGCTCCGCGCGCAGGCACTGCCGGGAGCACTTTTCCCCACCGTAAAACCCTGGGTGCTGCTTGCGTCTTCCCAAGGCCACGGAGCACGCGGCATCCAGCTGCTCTTCTGTTTTCCCGACCGAAGTTTCCAACTTCTTGGGTCTTGCCGAGGAAAACATTCCCTGGAGTAAAAGTTGCGGACAAGGACCTGGTTAAACGATCGGTGCTGCTGGGTGCTAGCAGAGCCCAAGTGGAGTTTCTCTTGGATAATTTAGTGGGGGAACGAAGGGGTCTGGCCGCGTGTTGGAGATCTGTAGGAGGGCTCCTTGTTTCCCAGGGAGCCGGAGCCTGTGCGAGCAGCGTATACAAAATATTTTGGAAACAAACAGATGGCTTGTCGAGACTTGGACGGCGGGGAGAGCGCTTGGAAGCGGGGAAGGCAGAAATACCTTGATGTTGCTTTTGGAGAGCAGGAGGCTGACGTGGCCGAGGTGTGGCGAGGGGCGGGCCCCCGGTGCTGCGCGGGCACCTACCCCGGCCCCGCGGTGCTGCCGCCCGAGAGCCGCTGCCGGGGCCGCCGCACGCCCAGCAGCTCCCGCTGGCGGGGCCACGTTTCCCGAGGGCCATGGGCGACGGCTGCGCGGGTGCCGGTGAGGTCTGTCTGGGACACGGGGGGGTTGTGCAGTGCCGTGGGTGCGCGGTGCCGGTGTCGAGCTGCCGACGGAGAGTGGGCAACCCCCCTGGAGCGTTTTGGGTGTCCGTGTGCAGCTTCGGGGCTCTTCATACGCTCCGGGCATCTCCTCGAAAGCTTGCTGAGGTTTGCACGGGGCTGGACTCAGCTGAAATGGCCCATCGGCGGGTGGCACTGGTAGGAAGGCTTCGGGTGGGGAGTTAAGTGGTCAAGGCCTCCGTGGATGCTCGTGGCCGTGCGCCGGGGGGTGCTCTGCTGCCGAAATGGGCTCTGCCAGGCCGGGGCAGTGCTGGCAGGGGCCGGGCAGAGCCGTGGGGGCACGTGGCCGCCGCGGTGGGGCAGGGAGAAGGATGAATCTGGCGAGGTCCCAGCGCATGAGCTGCTGTCGCCCTTCTCCCGGGGCTGCTACCAAATGCCGGGGCCGGCTGCCGCGAGGGATGACAGCCGTGACTCCTGGCAGGGGAGGGCATGCACGAAAAGGAGCCCGGCAATCGCTCCTGCAGCCCGTCTGCATTACCTCAGCTTTGGCTGGGCCACGGCTCCTCCAAGCCCTGATGGGTTTGATAAATGTAGTCGCCGTGCGCTCGCTATTACTCATTCTGATCCCAGCGTTACTTCGCAGGCTGCAGCTCAAGCCGAGGGGGAAGGCAGCTTGTCCGCGCGCCTGCAGCGATGCCGACCTGGCTCTCGGCTCGGGCCAGAGCTGGTTGTAAACAGACTTTCAGGGAGTCTAAACTTAAAACTAAAACCCGGCTCTTGTTTCAGGAGAGCGTGAAGGTGCTGCGGCTGACTCTGCCGAATGACCTCCCGGGCGACAGGCGCGAGCAGGCGAAGCAGAAGGTGGGTCTCCCCCGCCGCTTGCTTTGGAGTTGCAAATACAAGATCGTGAATTAACCTGGGGAGGGGGAGGCGGGCACTTTGCAGAGGGCCGGTCGCTTTGTGCCGCATGATCTGGAAAAGTCGCCTCCTGGCCTGTTAAACGCTTCGGTGCCGGTTCGCGGGGCCGCGCTCGGCGCCGCGTTCCTCTGCGAAAGCACACGGTGCTCATTTGACTGGAGCCGGGCGAACCGTTCCAGCCGGTCTCGCCCTCCTGAAAGCCCTGCTGCTTCTGTCTCTTGCAGCCGGTGGGAAAAGCCTTCGCCATGGTGGCCAACAGATCCAGCAACGGTCACTCCCTGGCCTCCGAATGCATCAAATCCAACGATGGCGACGAGGAGATCATCAAGGTACGGTCCCTGGCTCCCTGGTTTTGTCACACAGCGATCTTGTTTAACAACTGGGGCTGGAAAAAAGGTTTTGTCCGAGACTACACCATTAAAAGCTCCCCGGTGTAGCTCCTGATTGTGCGGGCAGGACTGGCGCAGCGCTGCTGGCTGGCAGCACCAGCTCAGGCTTCCCCGGTGTTGGAAGATGCAGCGTGAGCCCGGGGCAGCTCTGCGGGGTGGGGGGACGTGCGGGTGAAGCAGCAGCTTCAGAAAAAGCCAGGGAGGGTTAACTGCAAAGGGGAACCCCACGGACAAGGTGGCTCAGGGAGCGGTGGGATCCGGTGTGCTGGTCCCTGCGGAGCTGGGCTGGCTGCTGGAGTTACTGGGCTGGCTGGAGCCGGGACGGTCTGACCCGCTGCCACCGTCTCTCCTGGGCAGGTTTATCTCAAGGCGCGAGCCGAGGGCGGCATGAACCACGAGGAGCACGTCAACCAGCTGAAGAGCGAAGTTCGTTACATCCAAGAGGTAGTTAACGCGGGCGAGGGGCTCCGGCTTGCACCCGCGGGGGCTTGGCGAGGGTCGGGGCGCTCTGCTTCCCCCGGGACGTCCCCTGGCCCAGCCCCGGCCGCTCCGGCAAACCGGCAGCGGAGCTGAACTCTCCAGTTTGTTGACTTGCCCGTACAGGGCAGTAGTCTAATCAAGCACCATAAATTAATTCAGCCTGACTAATTGCTCTGCTATATGGACTGAATTTGAAGAGAATTGCGCGATGACTTTCCCCCAAGGCTGTCCCCTGCATGCCTGGGTGCGGCAAGACCGGAGCCTCTTGTTAAAAGGCAGTTTCTTTGGTATGTCTCATCTCCCAAAGTAAACTGGATGATGAGGCTCTTGGAAGGTTAACCCTTTCCTCTGCTCCTGGTGGGGATGTTATTTCTGGAGAGCTGGTTGCAAGGCACGGAAGCGGTTGCATGCATGTTCTGGTCTGGGCAGCTTGGCCTAAAAAAAAAAAAAAATACAAAAAAGGGGGGAAAAAAAAAAAAACCAAACTGTGTTTGCTTTCATGGGGGAGTCTCTGTGCTGAATGCTGGCCCCAGGGAGCAGCAAGGGGCAGATCTGGTAGGGTGGCCTCCAGATCTTTTACATCATCCTTCTGACTCCTCTGCCAAATGCATGTTTTCCCCCCAAAAAAGAAAACAGGCTGCTCCCGCTGCCTCCTGCCAGCACCCCAGACCGGCCCGGCTCCCGCCTGCCCAGGGCTGTGGCGCTCGGGGGGCCTTGCTCACCCAGACCTTACCTCGCAGCCACCTGGATGCTGCAGCTTTTGTGCGTGATCCTTCCCACTCACGGGGCTTCGACTTCAGCTCTTCTGATCTGAGCTTTCCCGTAGGTCCCCACAGCTCGGATGGAAGCAGGAGTCAGGTTTTAAAAGGGCCTCTTAGCAGTGGTTGAGCGGGGCTCAAACCTTGTCTGGCCACAAAGGCTGGACGTAGCCCTGCCAGCATAGCTGAAGCAGCGTGACTGTGCAGGGCGACTTTATTCTCTGGTTTTCACATGCAGGATTATCTAAACCAGTAAGTCGCGGCAGCTGTACCAGTCTGTCAGCATCCAAGGGAAGTGCCCTGCGCAGGGCGGTGGTGTAAAAACCCTGGGGACGTCCTGATCCAGCTGGATCAAAGTCACGGATCTCTGTCCCCAGGTGGAGGGCCTGATTGCTGACCCAAGAGCCGCACGTTGCGCTCTCACCTTGTCCCTTGTCCTGCCGCTGCCCGGTCTCTGGCAAACTGCTTTGCCCCAGCACCTCGGGCACCTAAAACCCAGGGGTACAGATGAAGCCACGCTGTTAATGCTTTGAGAAAGCTTTTCTTTGGAAAGCGTTGGGGCAGCGTTTGCTGCCTGTAAAAGCCTGTAAATCATTCCTCTGGCTCACCTGCTCTGACTAATTCGAGTAGCTGCAAGTCAAGACTGTACTTGTCGGCGTCCCGCAGCGTGGCAGAGGGAGCTGGGGAGCAGCAAGGGTCTTCTCAGCACTTCAAAGGTGAACTCGATGACTAATGCATGAAAAATCAGAAGCGTCTCTGGATTGTTGCTTTTTTTTTTTGCTTTAATTTTTTTTTTTTTCTTCCCATGGTCATGTGGGACAGCTGCCCCGCAAGGATCGTGTCTGCCAGAGACAGTGCTGCTTGCAGGCAGGGCTGTAGTGAAAGCAGAGGGTCAGGCTGGCGGAGAAGCCACCGATCGCGTGTCAGCGCAGGGCACCGTAGCGGCCGCCGCGCCTTCGTTTGATTTCTGTTAGGCTGAGTGACACTGTCCATGCGGATCGAGCTAAATTGACTTGCCTTTGCCAGGCTAGAAGTTCTTTGAAGAAGCTGCGGGAAGACTTAAGTAGTAAACTTGAGAACAGACAAGGAGATAAACAGCATGCACAGGTAACGGGAGCATTTCTCGGGCGTTAAATGACATTGCCTTATTAAAAAGATGTCGTCTTTGGGTCCGGAAAGTGATAGAAGGGGCCTTAAAGATCGAGGCGCTTGTGGCGAGTGAAGGGCCACGTTGGCACCGTTTACAGGCAAAATTTCAAAACCCACGCAAGCACGTAACGAGGAGTCAGTAAGCAAAACGCATTGGCTGGCCAAATGCGCTATTGCATGTTGGTTTGCCGAAAACCCCCTCGGTCCCGAGGCGCTGCGGCGGCCCGGAGCCAGCTGTCGGCGTGCGACTGCTCCCGCGCGCGCGGCGGCGCCGGCCGGCCTTACGTCCCTGTCCCTCTGTCCTTCGCTAACGCAGGTCGTGCTGGAAAAGCAGAACGGCAGCTGGCTGTACCCCGAGAGGCTGCGTGCTGATTCCTGGGAGGACGAGGTACGGGGCCGAACGGGGAGTTTTCAGCGCTATGGAAAGAAATACCGGGTTTGGTTTGAAACCGTCCTCCCAGCGGGTCACTCTGAACCTGTTCAGCGCACGGTTGGGCGCTCCTGCAGCAAACACCAGTCTTTTTATCAGGGTCGAGTCAGAAATGGAGGGCAGCTCTGTTAGAGCAATAAGAATGTGCATAATGGGTTTCTGAACCTCTGCACACGAGAGTTTTTCAGCAGAAGGGGTGCCAGGAATCTTGGAGCTCCAGCTCTTCGTCTTGCCCCCGGCTGGGGCAGACGCCCTGGGCTGGGCTTTCGGGCTGGATTGCCGTGGATGTGGTTCGCGTTGCGGGGTTTCGGGTTGCCCAAGCGCGGATCAGGATGGCATCCTGCAAACAGGGCTTGGAAGGCAACCAAAGGATACTGCGCGCGTTATCTTGAGGGCTGGAAGCTGTCGCTCGAGTGTGGGAGGTGAGGACAGGAGCGCCTCTCCTTTCTTTCAAGCTGAGAAGTGATGTTACCAGGCTTTGTCGCCAGCAGTGCTGCCCACATTGGGGCGGAGGGCTCCTTTGATACCTCCCGACTGCTCATCCTGTCCTGTTACCTCTCCGCAGGAGGAGGACTGCTCAGGTGAAGACGTGGAAAAGATCCGACAGACAGCAAAGAGGCTGTTCACAAAGCTGCAGGAGGCTGAAAAGCGCCATCAGTTGGAAAAGAAAGCCTTTGAGGTGACTGCACTGCGCGCTTCTCTGCTGGGAAAGTGGGATTTTTATTTTATTTTGATTTTTTTATTTATTTATGAAAGTCTGAGGAGCTGCAAGGGCATGTGAGTTTGGGCTGCTGGAGGTGTCTGGCTTCTCCTTGCAGAGCAGCAGGCCCGGTGTGCACCATTAAAACACACCAGGGAGTCCAGACCTGGCCAGGCCCCAGCAAACTGCCCCCCTCGTTGCCCGAGTGAGGCTGAAGACATAAATGCTTTTCCAGTTAAAAATCACATAAAGTAAAAGCAGCTGCCAGGTTGGAGAGCAGCCCCCCCCGACTCTGCTGAGCCTTTCCGCCCGTAGCTGGGCTCGGTGCGCGAGGGGGGCGTTTGGTGGGGAGCGGGGCCCAGCCGTGCGTCCCAGCGGGTCGAGTGGAGACCACGGCTGCGGTTCCCAGCCCCGGTGCCGGGCTGCTGCGGCGGTGCTGGCTGTTGTGGTCCCTCCTGGAGCTCGGGCTCCTTGTGCGCGGGGCTGTGCGCTGCAGAGAGGGGTGAGCTGACCGGGAGGCACCCAGACCCATCGCGCGGGTCTCCTCGCCTGCCAAGTGGTTGCTGACGGAGCTGCCGCGGCCGCTTCCCTCCCTCCCTCCCGCAGCCCTGGTGATTAATGGTCCCCTTCGGTTTGTTTGTGAGTGACTGCTCATGCCCCGGATGGGCTGGGCCTGACCGCGTCACCCCGCAGCTCCAAGCGCTGGTGGCAGCGGTGACATCCTGGCTCGCATCCTGTCCCGCAGACCAAACTGGTCCCAGCCAGCCCGGGGGGTTCCCCGCCGCGGGACGGGGGACGGCGTCCGCTGGGGAAGTGGGTTTGAGCAGCGACAGCTTCCTCCCCCGCGGGGTCGTCCGCCCGCCCGCCCGCAGCGGTGGCACGTGCCCTGAGGGTCTCTGTCCCTGCGCGTAGGAAGTCCCGTGGTCTGGTGGCATTTCGGGGTCCTTGGCCAGCTGTGATGCCGCCTGCGGGCTCTGAGCCCGGGGGGAGACCCTGGGGGGGGCGGGGAGGGGTGTTTCGGCAGTCGCCGATCCTGCCAGCGCTGCCCAGATGTTTTTGGTGTGCCTTGCTGTCCGAGCCTTCCCTCCAGCCGTCGTGGGGACCCATGGGGACACCCCACCCTTGTCCCCGCTCAGCTCCTGGGCCGTTGATGCAGGCGTGAGGCTGCTGCCGAGGTCGGTTCCTCGGCCCCAGAGGAGCCTGCAAACAGCCCCAGAGCGCGCGCGGCTGAGGGCGAACACGGCTCTTGCGTTCGAGGAGTCTTTATTGCTGCAGCGTTGAAGCGCTCACTCCTTTGAAGTGCTTTGAAGCCGGGGAGCGTTCTGAGGAAGCTCTGCTCGCTGAGGCGCCCGGCTGCCTTCAGCAAAATCCGCCTGCCAAGGCTTCGAGCAGCGGTGTGGCTCCAGAACCTTGCTGGGGAGAAGAGCGTCGGGGCTTGGGGTAAAGGCATCTCCGTCTTGTTTGCAGAGGACGGTCTCGCAGTACCAGGAGGAAGCGGAGCAGACGAGCTCTGCCCTGCGGAGAGCAGAGAAGAGCGTGGTGGAGAAGGAGGTGCAGGTGGATGAGCTGCAGAGACTCCTGGCAGGGATGGAGAAGGTACCGGCCCTGCGGCCACGGTGGGGCTGACAGGATCAGCGGAGCTGCCTGGTATTGCTCAGCTTGGGGGGGGGGGAATGGAAAAGCCCAGTGGTGATGAGTTTGGCAGTGCTCAGCGCAGACCCCCGTGGCAGGTCTTGGACTGGCTGCAGGCTACCCACCGTGTGGAGGGTTTGACTTCCCAGCCAGGTTTAACCCGACAGCAGCAGGCAAAGCCAGCTGCTGGGAACGGCTGCAAATCGGCTGTTGCTGATTTAAACTTGCATTTCTCAGGTCTAGAAGATCTGGTCGGTCTGTGAAAACTCTTCCAGGTATCCTGGAAACAAGCACGCAGTCTAGACAGCCGCGCGGTCGTTCTTCTCATGGGGGCGGTAACACAACCTCCAGCCTTGATTATACTTTTTTTCAGCTGTGGCCTGCTCATAATACTATTAAAAGTCATAAATCTGCCAGTGCAGTATGAGCACGGGGTGACCTGGGACTGCATTCCCTGGCCTGACCGCGGGGTGCCTTGCCTGTATCCTAGGGGTAAAGGAGTGGGATGTCTGCTGTCGGTCATCTCTGTGGCTGCCCTTGTCTGTCTGTCTCTCACATGTAAATGTAATGCTCGTGAAAGCAACCCGCAGATGGAGCGGGGAGGCTGAGCTGAGCCCGCCCGGCTCCCTGGGTGTTTGTAGTTCCCTGCTGCGCAGCGGAGGCCGAGGAGCATGTGTTGCGACTTGTTTCCCTGCGTGTAACTCGGCCTCTCGCTCTGCCGCAGGAGCACAGGAGTTTGCTGCTGAAGATGAAAGAAGGCGAAGCAGAGCTGGCGAGGCTGAGGAGCGTGGAAGGTGACAAGCTCGCCGAACAAGACCGGTGAGGCTCGGCCTGGGGCTCGGCTGCCAACTCCGGAGCAAGCCCACGCCGCTGGGTCGGGGTGTCAGCTCGCTGGGGCATGACTGCACATTCCTGCGAAGGGCGTGCTTGCTCTCTGGCTTGCAAAACAGCTCCCTGCTCCCCAGAGCTGACTAATCTCCAAATACCTCCTGCAGTTTTGCTTTGCTCCGAGAGACCCGGAGCTCCGGAGATGGGCTGCCCGGAGACCTCTGGCGGCCCCGCTGCCGGCTGGGAGCTCGGGGCAGCCGATTCTCCCTGTAAGGTCGGACGCATTCCACCCAGCCGGTATCCCTGTGCTCCAGGGGCTAATTGGCAGTGGCTTGTTTCTGGAAGGCCTTGTTTGTGGGCCCGACTCTTCCTGATGTTCCTGTGTCCCTGCAGTCTGTGGTTACTTGTCTTTGTGGCTCCTGCTTGAATAGTTTTTGTCTCTGCCTCTCCTTACCTCACCTAGTCTAAATATTTCAAGACCTGTGGCGGCTGTAGAGGAGACCCGGCTGATAGAAAGCTGCTCTGGGCATAGCTGGGTGGGTGCTCCCTGTCTGGGAAGCTGTCCGATGGCTCCTGGACTCTGTCCTCTCCTTTTCCCAGGTCAGCCCAGCTGGAGAAGGAGGTGGCCATGCTGCGGGAGAAGATTCACCATCTGGACGACATGCTGAAAAGCCAGCAGCGCAAAGTCCGCCAGATGATTGAGCAGGTGAGAGGCGCGGGGCTGGGCTGGGAGGACTCGGAGGGGACTTCAAAAAAAGAGAAAGGAGTGGGGGAAAACAAAAAAAAATCTCATAAGCTTCTTGGAAGCAAAGAATTGGTAGTTTGTGGGGCTGAATCCCTTTGCAAACCAAAGGGACACAAGTTCAAAGGCAGCCTGGAGCCCTGTCCTGCAGTGGGGACAGCCCAGAGGGCTGTGGCGTGAGCTGCCCTGGGCCAGGGAGGGTGACAGAAGGAGCATAAAAGCAGTGTTGTGTGCCTAGCTTGGCTTGCTGAAAGGGTTGACTCTCACACTGTGTGAGTGAGCAGGGGCTCCTTCACCGGGGGGGCTTAATTTGCAGACTTAATTTGAGGCTTTTTTGATTGTTTTTTATGCAGACCTTGGAGTTAATGTTGTAGGTGTTAGCCGGCAGAAAGGTGTCTGGCTAAGCTGCTCTCCTGCCTCGACGTTTCTCCAGCCACGCACGAGAGGGATTTTCAGCTGCTGTGAACTTTTCTCTTACAGCTCCAGAACTCCAAAACGGTGATTCAGGCCAAGGATGCCGTGATCCAGGAGCTGAAGGAGAGAGTCGCTTACTTGGAGGCTGAGGTGCGTCTTAGCGGGGCCGTTGCAGGGCGCGCACGGGGTCTGCTCCGAGCCCAGCCCCTCGTGGTGTGACTGGTCCGTGGGTGCCTGCGGGCCGTGGCTGGGCCATGAGCTTTGCTCTGGGCAGCGCGGCCGGCAGCAAAGCCCTTCCCTGGCACCGACACCTGCTCCCCGTAGGAAAATGTGCCCTCCGCAGCGCCCAGGGCTCTGCTGGTTCCCCGAGCTGGTGTGATGGTTTCCAGTGCTGCCGGGGTTGCTGGAGCAGCTGTGAACTCAAGCGGAGTCCAAAATAATCTCATCACACGCATTTCTCTGGCAGCAAACCCCTTCTCGCTTACAAAGCTGCAGCTGAATCCGTGCGTGTCAGAAATTAAAATTGCATTCCAGCCTCTAGGATTGTAACAAGTGTCAAACCTCTCTCCTTTTTTGGAGAAAAACTGAGCCTGCATTGGCATTCCCAGTGTTTTCTTCCCTCCTGAGTGGCTTATTTTGCTAATTTGTGCATGGGGACGGTACGTGTGAGCGCAGCCAGCTGTGAACCCAGGCAGAAAACATCCAGTGAGAGAGATTTGTGTGCTGGTGGGTTTCTGTGTTGGGTGTTCAGCAGGTCTTACAGCCCACCCCAGCTCTCCTTTGGTGAGCGGTCCCTATGTAGGGCGGAATTTCATTTCCCTCAGTAAAAAAACTGCCCCACGGCAAGCGATTATACTGGAGCGTTCCTCAGCACGCGATCCGTGTGCCCACAGCTTGGCTGCCCGTCGCTAACCATGGCTCCATCTCTTGCAGAACCTGGAGATGCACGACCGCATAGAGCACTTGATTGAGAAGCAGGTCAGCCGGGGCGGCCACAGCTCCCGAGCGCGCTCCAAGTCGGAGTACGTGAGCAGGTACGTGGGGAGCACGTACCCTCCAGCCTGCCCGGCCGCTCAGCACCTTCATCTGCAGGTCCACGTCTTGCCCAGGGCAGCGGGAGCTGCAGTCCAGGAGGAGGTGCTGCACTCGGGGATGCTCTTCTGGACGTGTATTGTAGCACTGTCTGTTTGCAGAGAGGTCTCCATTCCTGGGTTCCTCCTTCAGGGGAGCAGAGGTCCCTCCTGTGGGCAGTTCTGGGGGGGAGCCATCACCGACCAGGGCTGGGGCAGGACCCTCTCCCCACAGGTTTTCCCCCTAAGCCCCCCATCCAGTTTATCTGGCCAAACAAACCCTTTCTCTCTTGCAGCAAAAGGCTGACGGGCCCCAAGCCGCTGCCTCTCATTCGAGTAGTGGAAACATGAGTTTCGAGGGCTGGTCCGAGCTGAAGACTCTCCCCTTGTTATCGTTGACTGGATTTCCCTGCTTGGCTGCCGTCCTCTGGCCTCTGTGCTCCCGGAGGCTCCCCGGAGCCGTCGGCGGAGGGCTGTGCCCTGGAGAACTGCGGCAGCCGAGGACAGACGTAGCCGGGGCGGTCCTGGCAGAGGAAGGAGGTTTGCGAAGCGTCCACGTTGCTGTCCCCACTGGGTCCCAAGGTCACACGGATGCCAGTTTTGGAGGCTGGGACCAGCCGGCCCCGGCGTGGACAAGGTGGCTTCTCTGGGTGGAGAGCCAGGCTCGCTTTCCCTGGTCAGTCCTGGGTTTGCCGGGGTTGCTCTGCAAGAGCAGCCTTTGCTTCTGAAGGGCCTCGTCCGACCAGAGCCCCCCCTTCAGCTTGCAGCTTGCCAACGTGGACTTGGGGGTTTAACCTTTTTCTGGTTAAAAATTTAAAACAAAAAAGAAGATTCACTCTTACAAAGAAGAAATAAATCCTCCTGAAACTGGACTCCTTCCTACAACAAAGCCCAATGCGTGACAAGTTGGGAGCCTCCACCTCCGATCTCCAGCACATATCTGGCTGCTCCAGACTTGGCAAAGGCTCATGTGGCCAAAAATCAGTGTATCACCGTGCTTTTCCCAAGAGCGTAGAGAAATTGTACCCGACGTACATGTAGTGTTTAAACCAGAGGCTGTTTGGTTTGTTACCTGTATTTATTTCAATAAATTATTGGTGTCTTCCAATGATGTGGTGACAGGCACGATTGCTGCTGTCCACCTCCACGGGAGCACAGTTGAGGACTGCCTGTCCCACGTTTGAACTGGAAAATACCAACCAGCTTCCTCTGGGCTTGCGCGTCCTGACCTGTCTTGTGTGCGCCCGCGCTTGGGAAAGGAGCTTGGCTACAGCTCGAGGGAAGTCGCTGGCGTTCGTACTGACCGCGTT
Source organism: Tyto alba (assembly GCF_018691265.1). Lineage (NCBI taxonomy): Eukaryota > Metazoa > Chordata > Aves > Strigiformes > Tytonidae > Tyto > Tyto alba. Next base: position 24,404,069 of record NW_024881329.1, read on the forward strand.
AATCCCAAAATACACGTGCCTTAATCCCTCCGCCTGAAGTTGATTAAACAGGCGTGAGCGGGGGGAGCGTTGGGGCTGCGCTGGCTGGGCTCCTTGCTTCTCCAGCTGGCTGTGCGCAACCTTCTTTTCTCTTTTTTTGTTTTTTTTTCCTTGCTGGCGGGTCACGCGTGCTGAGCCGAGCCCGGTGCTGCCGGCGCAGGCTCCGGGGGCTCGGCTGGGTCGGGTCCGTCTCCACCCGGCCAGGCCCCAGACCCGGAGCTCCCACAGCCCCCAGGGCTCTGGGCCGCAGCTGGCGCCATTTCGGTGCCTCTGAGGGGAAGGCGGTGAAGCGGGAGTAGGTTCCCCCCCGCGCTGAGGCCTCTCCGCCACCTCCTGAGGCTGCTTGACGTCACAGCTATGACATCACCCCGTTGCCGCGGCGACGCTCCCGCTCCCGGACTACCTTTCCCAGCGCCCCCCGCGCCCGCGGGGAGGGGAACTACACTTCCCGTCGCCCCTCGCGGCGCCGCGCTGGGCGGCGCCCTACGGCGGCCGGCGCGGCGGTCGCGTGACGGGCCGGCCGGGCGCTGCTCGCCAAGATGGCGGACGAGGAGGGCGAAGGGCCGCCGCGCTCGGCCGCCGCGCCGCACCGGAACGGCGGCGGTGAGGGGGCCCCGGCGGGGCCGGGCGGCCCCCGCGTGGTCCGCATCGTCAAGTCGGAGTCCGGTTACGGCTTCAACGTGCGCGGCCAAGTGAGCGAGGGCGGCCAGCTGCGGAGCATCAACGGCGAGCTGTACGCCCCGCTGCAGCATGTCAGCGCCGTGCTGGGCGGCGGGGCGGCCGACCGCGCCGGGGTGCGCAAGGGGGACCGCATCCTGGAGGTGTGAGTACGGGGGGGCCGCCGCCCCGCTGCCGCCCGCCCTGCCCGCCCCGCCGCGGGGAGGCCGGGGGGTTTGGGGGGGGTCCCCGGGGGGAGGGCGGGTGAGCCTCGCTGGGGGCTTGGGGTGGCCTTGTTGGGGGAGGCGTGAGGGGAGGCTCGGAGAGGGGCTTGTGGGGAGCTGGGCCAGCTGCCCCTCTTTGGGGAAGAGGGGGAGCTTATGGGGGCGGCTGCACCCCCCCGGGGGCTGGTTTGGTTTCCTGTCAGCGGGGGCTTTGGGGGCGCCCCCGGGGGAGGTTCCCCTGAGGAGCTGTGTTGGTCTGCCCAGATGCTTTGGGGATCCCTGATGAGGGGGCCTGGTCTGCCCTTCTCTCACTGGGAGCTTGGAGGAGCCCTTACAGGGGGGGCCGGTCCAGGTTCCTCTCGCTGGGGGGTCCTTAGGGAGTCTGGCTTCCCCTCCCCGGGGGCTGCGGGGGCCCCTTCTGAGGGGTCTGGGCCAGCGTCTCATCCCTGGGAACCCCTTTATGCAAGGAGAGGGGTGGGCTGCCCTCATCCTCTCGGTGAGAGTTTTAGGGTCCCTGTTTTTATAGGAAGCTGTGGACCAGCATCTTCCTCCCTGGGGGCTCTGGGGGATCCCTTTGGGGCTGGAGGGACACAGTGTCCATCTCCTTGAAGGCGAGGCACTCATTTTTTTAGGGGGTTCATTAGCGGATCCCCTTCGTTGTGGAGTTTGTAGAGGGTTTGAGAGTCACAGCCTCAGGAAAGGGTCCCTCCCTTGAAGGATGAATCGGGGGTCCCTTTCATCAGCTCATTCCTGGGGAGATTCTCCCCTCATTTTTGTTTTTGGGGGCATCCCTGGGATTGCAGAGCAGGAAGGGCTCACAGGCTGCAGAAATACCTGTAGGAGCCACGTCCACAGATCTGCCTCCCCGCCTGGGAAGGAGCTGGTGGAAGAGGGTGGCCGTGGTGGGGAATTTGTGTGGGGAGGCCTGTTGCTCCTGGAGAAAAGCTGTTCCTGGGAGAGGTCTGTGGTAAAGTGGGGAAGTAGGTTAGGAGATGTGAAAGGAGGTGGCTGGAAGGAAGGGGGAGCCCACCCTGAGAAAGTGTTAGGGGAGGAGGGCAGGATGAAGGGCCCAGAGCTGGCAGAAACTGGTGCTGAGCTGGGTGAGCTCATGGGTGCCCTCGCAGAGAGTTGGGGGGGGCGCCGGGACGAGGTGTGCGAGATGCAAACCCTCCTCTGGTGAGCGGGACCCTCGGTCTTCAACCTGGAGACCTTCCTGGGGAGGGCAGGGGGATGCTTGCGGAGGGAGGAGGAGGAGGAGGAGATCTGACCTGGCAGGATTGCTGCTGCAGGCCCGGCGGGGCAAGGATGGGGCCCACAAACCCCCACTTTGGGGCTGGTGGCCTGCCTTCCCCTCCCCGCAGGCGCGCCGCTCTGCAGACGGCAGCGGAGATGGAAGCGGGCGCTCAGGGATGCTTGGCTTTTGCTTCTCTCAGTCACTGGGACCATGGGTTGTCCAGGGCTGGGCGGTAGCTGTTTCTCGACAGCAAGAATTGTAACGTGAGCCTGAAAATATCTTTCCATGGGAATGCTTCAGCTGTGCTGAAACTGATCTTTCCTGCTCCCCCTCCCCACCCCTACCCCCCCAAAAAAAAACAAACCTTAAACTTTCAGCTCATGTTTGTAGACTGACATTGGTTAAATCTCTTCAAGGGCTTTCTGTAGCCTCAGCCTGTCAAGGTGTATTTTTCTGAGGGTGTTCCCCTTTGTCTTGTGGTTCTTGGGGCTGGTTCTACCCATGCTGAGCTGTGCGATACCTCCTGATCCTTACGTATTTGTACTTCATGCTGAGTTGGTTAAGTTCAATTACTTATTAATTACAGGGATTTCATAGCAGCAGGAATGCTTTGCTGCCAGTCTTTGCAGGCTGCAGTGTGTGAAGGACAACAGCGTGTGTTTGGGCCCAGCAGAGAAGATCTGTTCTGACTAGCCCATGGCTAGAGAGCTGGCCGTGCCCTGCAGAAAGCTTGCTCTTGGGATTTGGCTCTCTCCCGTGTGACCCAAATACTTGACGCTTTGATTTTTCTGTGCAGAAGAACCGTTCGGGGGGTGGATTCTGCACCTGGAGGATCTACTTGAAAGAACAGCATTTATTGACCAAGGGGAAATATTTCGCATGTGTTGCAAGGTGCTGAGCTGAAATCCTCCCTTGTGCCTGCTGTGGGGAAACACTTCAAATGCTCTCTTTGAAATTGGGGGTAGGTTTTGAGGCTGGCGCTGGAATCGGGGTTCAGCCCCCGGTGTCTCGGCCGGCGTGAGGCGAGGGCTCAACCTTCAGTCTGTCACCAAACCACGCAGCAGTGTCTGAAGGAGTTAAGACCTGCAGAGAAGGGCGGTTAATGAGAGGTCACGAGGGTGTTTGCTCTGGACCCCTGGCTTCCCCCTCCGCAGGGCAGGGAGCAACTGTGGCTGGAAGGATGGGGGATTTCCTCTTCCTTGATCTGCCTCTTCTTATCTCCCAGGAGAAACTGCTTTTAATTTGCCCATGTATCTTGTAGCGCTGCCAGGTTGGCTCTCACCCTTTTCCAATATCAGCCCTCGCTTTTGTTAACCTGGCTGCATAAATCGGCCTGAAAACACCGTGCGGTACCAGCCGTGTTTTGGCGGCGTGAAGTCCCTGTGTCTCTGCACGCTCTGCCAAGAGGACGCCCGTTCTCGGCGGGGCTATTAAAATCCAACTCCTGCAAGTAAATCTTAGCACGGTTGTGAGTTGGAGTAGAAAACAATAAACCGAGACTCCAAAAATAGCTCCGATTTCCCTTCCTTTCCCCAGCAGCACCCTGCGCACAATGGTGGGGGTGGGGTTCCCCGGGAGGCCCGGGGCCCATCCGCCGCCTCCCCGGCACGGGGGTGCTCTGCCCGCAGGACCCACGGCGGGCTCGGCAGGCGCGGGGAGCTGGCTGGAAGCCGGGCTGCGGGGCCGGAGCTGGGCGGCGGTGCTGCGGGAGGAGCTGCTGGTCTTCGCAGGTCTGGCGTCATGTCCGAGTGCCAAAAGCACGCGCAGGTTGGGTGTTCTCTGAACAGGCTCTTTATTTCCAGGCGGGACTTTGTTTCCACCTCCCGCAACTCCAAGGGAACTGCCCTGGGAGAGGGTTTTCTGGAGCAAGAGCCCGAGACACGAGATTCTTCCACTGCCTGGCCTTGGTGGCATTGCTGAGACTGCTGCTGCAGAGCGGTGGGGCATTTAGCCCGTGGTAACTTGTTCTCTGCGGGGTCTGGCACCCCCCGTCTTCCCCAGCTCCCTCGGGATGTGCGCGGGGGCTGGAAGACCCGGAGACCTCCCATCCCTGCGCGGCTGGGGGCTGCGGCCGCAGCAATGGGAGCGTGGTTTTCCTCTGCGAGGTGGAGCACAACCTGCTTCCCAGTCCTCATCCAAAACCAGAGGATGTTTCAGGTGTTGTTTGAAGGGTTTTTTTTAGTCTCGTGCCTGCTACCTGCTACAAAGTCCTTTCTTTCCATCCTTCGCTGCATCGCGCTCCCATATGGAGCATCTAGCTCAGACCTCTTGCTTTCAGCGGCTGGTTTTGCAACATAGCTATGGCCTGCTCTCTAATCTCCTTAGCTGGTTGTGTGTTTGTGGGTGTTGAGGGCATTGGAGACAGACAATGAAAGCTAATTTAGTTCTTGATTATCACCCTGAATGACAATCATAACTAATCTTGACAGGGAAGAAAACCCCACTAGCATTTTCTCTGCTTGCAGGGAAGCTCGCTCAAAAATAATTGAACAGATAAAGAAGGGATTTGTTCTCGATATTGTTGAACTGTGTGTGGTGGAAACGTGGTCTGATCTAGGTGTGATTTTGAGGATCGGGAGGTGCTGGACCAGAGTAGTCTCCATCACTTACTCCAGCATCAGAAACATCTCCAACGGTCACAGCACCTTCTGCTCTGAGGGAAGCCGTCGTACCCCTCGATACGGCTCTGGATGGAATAACCCCCACTGGAGATGGCTCCTTCCTAACCTCTCGGGGAGTGACCTGTGCCTGCTGTGCGGGGTAAAAGGCATTTCTCTCAGGAGATTAGACTCTTTATCTCTTCTTGGGCTAAAGTCTAATTTTCTCTATCCACGTGGGACAGAAAAAGCTGGTTCTGCTTTGGAAAAGTCTGGAACGGTCTGTAAAAAGGAGGCAGCAGCTGCGTGCTCTGCTTATTCTCAGCATTTTGCTGCTCGCACAGGGGGCGTGCTGCCAGAAAACCACCTTACAAAGTGATCGGCGGGCTTTACCTCGGCCAAAGTCTTTAAGGGTGTTTCTTGCTTTAACCTCAGACAACTTAAGAAGTGGATCGAATCAGTGTTGGAAACTTTATCTTACGCGCCTGGATGGTAAGGAGGTGGAACACGTGTGGGGAGGCACGGCCCCCTCGCCGCTTCAGCGGTGGGTGGTTTTTCTGCAGTTGCAGCCGTAGGAGCTCGGGAAACCTGCTGAGTTTGGCTCGCAGCCTGGCGAACCCAAAATCCCTCTGATCACCAGCTGATAGATGCCTTTCCTTCCCCCGCCTCTTAAGCACACCGTCTTCCCGGTAGTGCTCCTGAATTCACCCCAACTTTCCAGGCTCCATCCCTCGCTTTCCTGCGCACGTTTTCGGAGCACTTCACCGTGGGTCAGCATCGCTCCCCCTCTTATGAAGTGCAGGAGGGGGAGCGGATTCGCCTGGTTAAGGCTGCAGATTAGAACTGGGAATAGTTCGGATCTCCTGATTGCGCCTTTCAGCCTGTGCTTGGTGTGCTCAATGAGGCTGCTGTTAGCTGTTTGAGTGAAAACCTGCAAAGGTATCTCCTTTTTTTTCTTGGGAGATAACAGCAGTGGGTAAATGAAGAACCCTCGTGTGCTGGGTTTTCCATTAAGCGTACAATTAGATAAATGCAAGAGCCTTTCTATCTACCCTGGTTTAACACTTCTGCAGTATATTTAAACAGGACTCTGTGTGTGCCTAGGAATGGGCACAGTGACTGAAGCTGGAGAAATTTAAACCCGTTTCTGCTGCCTGCGCTCTCCACTCCTGCTTTGTTCATCTCGAGATAACGAAGCAAATGGGTCAGACCTCGTAGGCTCCGTGGAAGCGGCCGCCCCGCTCCTGGTGGGGATGTGCTGGATGTGGGTGCCCGGCGTGTTGTGGTGGCTTTTTCTGTACCCACCATTTCCTTTCCTTGTTCACCAGTCTGAGCACAGGGGAAGCAACAACGTACGAATTAAATACAAGGTGAGGGGAGAGTTTCCTTCTACCGGGGTTCAGACCTGTGCTTGTAAAACACGAGCTGCAGACCGAAACGCCGTCGCGGGGCCTCGTGAACACCTGTACTCCAGGCTGCCATTAGACTGAGATGCTGTTTTGGAGAGCTGGAGCGCAAGGCTTTGCAGGCTCTTCACTGACATCTCTGGAGGAGCATCTCGTGGCGGTGGTTTTCAGCGTGTGGTCTGCAGAGTCCTCGGGGGCTCATTGATGTTGCTTGGAGCTCTGCAAAAGACCATGGCTGGGAAACCAAAGCTGGTGTCACAGGCTTGAACTTGGTCGTCAGCAGCTTGAACCGAGCCGGAGGAGCCTCTGGGTCTACAAAAGGAACAGATAAAAATCATTGCTTTGATGTTGGTCAAAAAGGTTATGCTGAAAAGTCCAGCTCCGTGCTAGTGCCGGGGCTTGTAGTCCAGCAGCCCTGTCCATCTCTGGGCTCCTCAGGGTGGTTTTGCTGATGGTTCAGGGAAGGGAAAACCAAGGAGGCCTTGACCTAGATCGTGTCTCCTGTTGCTGGGGTGGAAGCTGATTGCAAGTAACTGCTCCTGAGTTTCCAGGGTGGATTTGATACAGGTTTGGTTTCGCAAGTGTCAAAAAATTAATTTTTCAGCAAAACTAATAGCTTTCCACTTGTTGAGTCAGTACTTGTTTGCTTTTCAGTATTTACTTTTTAACCTTCTGAAATGTTAACATTCTTTGTCGTCTTCCAGGGTGTTTCAAAAGTGTTAATTTGCAAGGAATCATTGCTCTCGCGATCGGAGCGGGTGAATGGCAGTTGCGCGGTTTGCAAGAGCAGAGCTTGTCAGTATGCACCGGGATGGTAAAACTTCCTCAAAATGTCCTAGGAGGCTTCTGTGAAAATGGTAATTATCCCACCCTTCTTCTGGTCTCTCCCATGTAAGAGAAATAGGAAAGGCCACTGAAATTGCACTTGTTAGTGTCTTCTGGGTCCTTTTTATCTGTTTGGAATGCTGTGGTACAGAGTCTGGATTTCCCAGCTGTAAAAGAGGAAGGCTGGCTTCTCTTTTGAGTAATTAGAAATGGGGAAATACTGCTCTGGCCTCAGCTGAACAGCCCTGGGATGGTTCAGTTTGAGGAAGGCTTGTGCTAACGGCTGTCTGGCTTTGGGGACTGAGCATTTCGGGGGGGAAAACGGTTTAGCTTGAGTGATCTTGGGTGTGTCGTGCAACTGAGAGATGTCAGGCTCCCCGGGGCTAAGCTGTGAGCAGCGGGGCCTGGGAAGCTGCTGCGGCTCGGTCGGGATGCGCGGCTCTGCCCAGGAGTGGGGAAGGGAGCCGGCAGCGTGGCGGCAGCTGCCCTGGTGCGAGCACACCCCGTAAGGCATTGCTGGTGGCATCGCCTGGAGCTGCTCCCGTGTTTGACATGGGCTGGCTTTGGGAGGGGAGGGGGATGAAGGCGACGAAGCGCCCGTTTCTGCAGCTGCTACAGCAAGCCTGGAGAAGCTGTCCCGCACCGCTGTGTCCAGTAAGCTCATTAGCTGTTCATCGTTATTTCCAGAGCCTCTCCCGAGGAGGCTGCTGATCCCTGTGTCAACTGCCCTTGTTGCTGGATCTCATCTTTAGCGCTCTTCTGCCTCCATCAGCCCTTCTCAGAGGAGAGTAATCTGTCGCTGCTGCTGTGGTCTCAGCACCGCGCTTAAAATCTCTCCCGCAGCTGAATGCTGTTGAGAACCGGTGCGTTACGCAAGAAGCAGGAGTGCAGGGAGCTTCTTGGTGACGTATTGAATTTTATGGGCTTAAGGTACAGCCCTGCACAGAGCGGGAGCTGGAAGATGCAAAGCGCTGGGGACTTGGCAGACTGTCCCCGTTAAGGGGCGGGTGACTCCAGAAGTTGTGGTGTGCTAGCTGCTGCCGGTCCCGCTTCGGAGGCCACGTCTACACGGCGAGGCTCTTGCCAGCCTGGTTTTGTCACGCTGGGATGGGAGAGCTCTGACCCGTGCTTTGCCGTGGCGGCCCTGCTGATAGCGTGGGGTGGCTGGAGGTGCTCATCTGCCAAAAAGCAAAGCCTTAAAGATGACTCGAGTCATTTCTGGGGTGTTTTTTCTCGGACGGTTTGTCAGCTTGGCCAATACCTTGCCTGAACAAAGCACAAAGGCAGGCCGTGGTCTTAATCTCCAGGAAGCTTATTGCAGACTTTCTTGCAGTAAATTTCCTTGTCATCTCTTGACAGACAGATAGTTGGGAAATTTTAAGAAGTCTTTGCAGAAAATGAGTCATTCGATGTACAAATGGGAGAAGTGAAATGTTCTTCTCTGTGTCTCGAGGATCTTGCTTGTTAGTGTCAGCAGGGTGGGGAATTTTGCTTTGTTGAACGCAGGCTTCATCCGCAGGGTCTCCCGGAGTTTGCCGGCAGTTCCTGTTCTTGCCGAGAGCACTTGCTGGTAGGTGTCCCTGGGTTCAGACGCTGCTGGTGAGATGTTTTCCGCACTGTGCTGGTGTAGAGAGCAGGTTTGGAGGAGCGAGTGGGGTGCTGCAGCATCTCATCCTCCTTCCAGCCAGGGGACCGTGCCAGCCTGCAGCCACCGCTCCCCATCTTTGGCCTGGTGCTTTGGAAACTCAGCCTCAGAGAGGCTTTGAAATTCATTACGGTGAACAAACACCAGTCTGCTCTGCCCCCCAGCATGTATTTTTTGCGGTAGGAGCTTGCCGAACCACAGGCTGAAGATCTTTTGTTAAGCATAACCTGTCGTAATTCCCGGAGCGTGGCTTCCGCCGTAGCACCGGGCGAGCGCCGAGGCTGGCAGCGCCTGGTCTCGCCCCGCGCGTGCCAGGGCTTCTGCCCTGGCAGTGGTGCCGGCGGGCGGCGGAGCGTGCCGCTGCCTCGGGTCACAGTCCGGAGCCTCAGCCCAGGCCTGTCTGGGCAGGCAGCTTCGGCGTGGTGCTGGGCCGCGGCACGGGCGGGTGCTCCCTCTGCCGCGGTGAGATGATTGCCCTCGGAGACGCCGTAACGAGGGCTTTGGGGTTATGTTGTCCGCAGCTCAGCCGGTGCGAGCCCTTAGTCACGGGGAGTATTGAGCTAGACCAACCCTACCCAGCACCAGGAGGACAACGGCTTCTTCCCAGCTCCCTGGGGGATGGCGAGAGCATTCGGGAGCCCCTTGCAGCCCTGTTTGGAGGGGGGTGCCCCTGCCGGGGGGGACAGCGTGAGGAGGCTTCGCGTTGCCCAGGCCAGCAGTGCACTGAGCAGCTCCAGCCCCCCCGACTTCGGAGCTTTCCTGTGGGAACCCCCCTGCGAGGCAGCTCGCTTCCCCGGCGAGGCGAAGAGGAGGCCAGGTGCCAAGGGAAGGAGGCTTGCCCACCGTCCTGCAGTGGAAGGTGCCAGAACCTCGTGCTCCTGGTGTAACCACATCCACATTTGGTGGTGGAGATCTGAGGGAAGTGATTTGCTGGAGGAAGTTGCTCTTCGAGTGCCGCTGAAGTCTGGCAGAGCTTGCTGGGGGTTGCGTGTGCCCAGCCGTGGTTTCCATCCTGCAGCGGGTTGCTCCACCTTGACTAGAGTTCTCTTCTGTTTCCCATCCCGTGCAGGAGAGAGCCGTGTGTGGTCTGCAGTACCGCCTTCGTGGACGGAAGGATTTGTTGGACCTGGTTGCCGTGGGCCGCTGTTGTGTCTGGATGCCCTTCCCGTAAGGTGTGGAGGGACCCAGCCGCCCTCTCTGGGACTGTGCGTGTCCCCTGGAAAGGTTAACGTAATGCCTGGGTCTTTTTTCCAACTCCAAGCGGAGGCAGAAGCTTGAGGCACAAAGTACCCGAGTGTCCCGTCGTCTTGGGGAAAGTGTATTTGGCCCTCGGATCCCGCAGGTCTGTGGCCACGCGAGCAGCTCGGCTGTGCTCCTCTCGCCTTGCCGGCTGCTCCTGACTTGCCTCTTGTCGTATGATTTACCGTTCCCTTTCTTCGGCGGTTCGTCAAGGATGATTCCAGCCCGAGTTGCTATGGTGACTTTATTGCAAAGGTGCGAGTCCTCTGGCCCCGCGCGCCTGCGGCACCGGCTGCTCCTTCCCCCCGCGCCGCAGGGCGGGGGCCGAGCGGGGCTGCTCCGAAAGCAGCGGCTGATCTTGGAGGGGCGAGCTGGCCGTGGGTGTCACCGGGTTTTTTTGTGAATGAAATGATGCATTGCAGTCTGATTGCCGGGAGTCCCGGGCCCCGTCCTCACCCCCTCCCGGGGTTTGGTGTGGGCTCGGGGAGGAAATGGGTGGCAGCAGAAGTCGCCAGAGGCTGAGGAGGGTGTGGGAGAGGAAGAGGAGGAGACCAGCAGTGGGTTTGTTCTGGGTCGGTTGGCGGGAGGGAAGGCGCGGTGCCTGAGGTCTTTGCTGATGGGGAGTTAAGCTGAGAACCTGGGCTGAGTAACTGAAAACCAGCCTTGGCTTCTGCAGACTAAGCAGCGCGTCCTGCAGCCTGGGTGGTCCAGGAGCCCCTGCTGCCGGCTGGAGATGGGCTCAAGGGCGAGCGCGGGATGGTGACTCCACTCCCCTGCCTTGGTCCTTCTCTCGTGGGGCAGGGCTGGGGCAGGCGGAGGAGCGCTGCTTTGGCCGCCGTCCCTCCCGGTGCGGGCAAACAGCAGCCCGCTCCGCCTGACCGCAGCCTCCGGCGGTTCATCCCCACCCACCAAAACCCACACCCGGCAGCGGCGCTGCAGGACTTCGCAGCCTGGTTTATTCGAGGCGAGTGGAAGGGATCTGGGGTAAGCGAGCGGCACGTGAGCATCGGTCAGGTGGAGCAGACGCGAGCGTCGCGTTAGTGTGACAGCGTCGGTGGCTAACGGCGTGACGCAGTGATGAGGGCTGTGCCCCGCGACTGAATTTGCTGCTTTGGGGGCTGCGTCCGTCCGTCCGAGGGCTGCCTCCTCCCCCCTCCCCTGGGAGCTCTAGGAGGGCTGATAACCGGGGGGAAGTGTTCTTGTCCAACTCCTGGCAAAGTGCAGGCGCTGACGCTGGCTCGCGAGCGCCGCTCGGGGCTTTTTAAACTTGGTTCAGAGCCTGGCGTCCCTCTCCTAGATTTGTAGGTTGAGATCAGACCCTTCCAGGGCGACTTTTCTAAGTAAAAATTCAATAAAAAAATGATCGATGTGAAGCGGTAAGGGCTGCTCTCTTTCATTTGAGAGCTGGGGATTGAAAGCTAAATCCCGCACTTGATTTAAGGCAAGCTGGGGTGATTCTGTGACCAGTACTACGTCTTTGGCGGCAAGATGATGACAGTCTGTTCCCAGGCTCGGGGCGGGAGTAGCTGGTTGCCAGAGGGAGTAACTGAGAGCCCTTTCTCTCCCTGCACAGTCAGGATTTGTGGCTGGGAAAGTGCAGGCTGCTCTCCTCTTGCACTCCTCTGAAGCAGCAGGTAATGGCCGTAGCCAGCAGCACGGAATAAGGGCGACACTGGGCTTACTGGTGGAGAAATTCCCAGGTGTGAGTGAAGACAAATTGTGGTTGTGGTGTGGTTGCTGGTGTTGCTTCAGCAGCGGTGGGAAGCGCCGTGGCGGGTTTGTTCCAGCCCGTCCCAGGCAGCTGCTTGGGGAGCAGAGGTGGAGGGGACCCGTCGTCCCCCAGGAGCCGTGGGCTGGGCGAGCGCGTGGCTGGGCTGGCTGGTCGGGAGCCCTGGGTGAAGCTCTGCCCCTTCCTGTTTGTGCAGGGAATGTTTTGGATACCAGACTCCTCACAGAGACGCTTGTGATGCCTGAAAGTTTATGGGGACTCACTACTAAATTTAGCTCTTATCAGGAGGAAAAACAGGCTTGTCCTTTACCAGATTTGGAAGAGAACCTAACAGCTCTCTTTGCTTTGAGATTAAGTCCTAGGGCCAGCGTCCTCCCAGGCTGGCCGAGGTACGGTCCGTATCTCCTGGGCAAAGCAAGAGCCAAGCGATGGTTAACCGAGCTGTGGGGAGAGCAGGAATGTCAGGAATGCTCTAGAGGTGGCTGGGGTAGGTCTGGGGCCTTCAGAGCTTCCCTGAGGATGGGCTCTTGTGATCAGGTTGGGGCAATTTGGGAAGCAGAAACCGTGACTGGCTGTAGCAGTGCTCCCGGGCTCTCTGGGGCAACGCGCTGCAGTTTGCCTGGAAGTAACCGAAGTGAGCGCGCGTCGCCTGCGCTGCACCCGAGCAGGGGTGCTCGTGGGGGCTGTGTCTCGGTGGGTGGGAGCACCAGCTTCTGAAATCACTTACCTTTGCTCTCTGAGCCTCCTTGCCTGCTTTCTCCTTCCCGTTCGCCTGCAAGCTTCAATTCAGGTTCAGGGAAATCCATTTCTGTTTTGGAGCTGCAGAGGATCGGGGGGTGGGCTAGCGGAATAGTAGGTACTGTGCGTTCAGTGTTTTCCTCCCCAGTTCTGCCATCTCCTTGCATTTGCTGATGGGAAAAGGCTCACGTTCTGGATGCAAACATGCCGTGTCATACCACTGAGAAATGGTAAAAGCTGCAAAACCTGTTTTAAATATTGGAGGGGGTGCAGGAACCTTCCAAAGAAGTTTTAGCTGTGTCTGTAATTGTTAAACATAATTCAGTAACTAATAACCCAATAAATCATCAACAGGAAAAATGAATGAAGTTCAGACCAGAGCGAAACTGGAGCAGCCAGGGCAGTTGGGGCTGGGGGGATTTTCGAGGGGAGCAGATACGTGACGGATCTCTGGGCTGGTCCTGGCGTGGTTGGAAGGCCCTGCAGCCACCTCGGCTTTGCTTATGGCCCCTCTGCTTTCTCTTTCCCAGGAACGGGGTGAACGTCGAAGGAGCAACACACAAGCAAGTGGTGGACCTGATTCGTGCAGGAGAGAAGGAGTTAATTCTGACGGTGCTGTCCGTGCCTCCCCACGAGGCAGATAATCTGGATCCCAGCGATGACTCTTTGGGGCAGTCATTCTACGACTACACGGAAAAACAAGCTGTGCCCATCTCCATCCCCACGTACAAGCACGTGGAGCAGAACGGCGAGAAGTTTGTGGTTAGTATCAGCTTGGACAGCGTTTCCTGGACCTCTGCGCCCCGAGCTGGCAGGCTCCTCGCTGTTAGCGACGCTCGGTAGCAACACCCTCTGTTTGTCTTCAGGACGGAGGCATGTTCGTTTATTACTGACTGTTTGTGACGCTCTCTTATTTAGGCTTGCCCCGTCTTCATTCTCACTGTGCTTGGTTTTAGTTTTGCAGCTGTTTCTTATGTGCTGGGAAGCTTTTTTATTAATGTATCTGCAATAGCTTGATCTCTTGTGAAGATTAAGTAGGAAGTTATTATTTTGTTCTTATAAGCTTTCATACTTGTATCTCCTGTTTTACAGCAAGTGTGAAGGACATCTGTGATAGATGTAAAAGCAAAGGGAACAGATGTCTTGAAGCATAGTTTCCCATCTCCAGGATTTTTTCCCCTTCAGGGAACGTCAAGGGAAAGAGCTGTAAAAAGACTTTTTCCTTTGGGTTCTCTGCCTCTTCTGTTGCACTTACTGGGGAGGCCGGCAGTCGTTTTCCTGGATAACGTGATCTGTCATGGGCGCATCCTCCGAGGTTTAAGGTTGATTCTGGCTCACTGGGGGTGGCTGGCAGGGAAATGTTTGGAGAGGGACCCAAAGCAGGTTGGACAAGGACACTGATCTGCAGAACTGTTTCTTCTTGCAACGTTTGGGGCGTGTTTCACCTCCTCGGTCGGCCTGGCCTTGCTTAGCTCTTCTGCCTCCTTGCCTGGCTGCGCAGTGTTCACAGATGCTGGGCTTGCAGACTCTCCGGGTTGCCCCGGCTTGCTGCCGGCCGCTGCTCGGAGCTGTGGCGAGGGCCGGCGGTGCCGGCAGCTGAGCCTCGGCTGGTGGAGACAGCAGCCTGCCACAAGAGCGGTATTCTTCCCCCTGCAAATAGCTGCTTATTGTGAGGAGCACAGTCCTACACGTCTGGCCCGTGTTTTCCCGTGGCTCTCTGTGCTGTCTTCGTTTTTCCAGAGCCAGGGAACTGTGCGGCCGTGGGTGGGGGCGGACGGTGAGGTGGCGAGTGTCGGGCGTTTTAGTTACGCCGCTGCTTTGACTCGTGGCTGGAAGCTTTGTGCCCTGCGCTGGCTCTCCTCGCCCTCCCAGGCTGGGAGGGGGGCTTGGCTGGAGCAGTCGCCCTCGGGACACGACCACGTGGTTGTGTGAAGTGCCAGGAGGCAGATGACGAGCTGGCTCATCACTTTTTCCTCTCCCAGCTGAGGACGGAGGCATTTTCCCAAGGATCCAGCGTCGGCGTTGCAGGAGCAGCGTGTGTGTGTGTGAGGAATGGTGGAGAGGGTTCCCCGGCGCTCAGATCCACAGAAGAGTCCGGCTCCTGTGCAAAGCCTGCCACTTCAACATGTCAGTCTGTCTGTCTCTGAAGGGGTCAGACGGGATCCTTGCAGCCTCGCAGGGAGCACGTGCATCCCCTGTGCCCTGCTCTCCCAGCCCTGGCGGGAGGCTGCCGGGCCAGGCGTACCGCGTGGGGCCGGAGAAGGGTCCCAGAAGCCAGAGGTTTTTCAAGCAGCACAGTGCAGGGAGGGCCAAAGGGAGCTGTTGGAGAATGGCTCAGAGACAAGGGTCCTGAGCCCACCGAGCAGTTGTATGATCAGAGCCTGCTCTAGCTGCTGATGCTGGGCCTCACTAGGGTTTGCCTGCAGCTGCTTGCAGCTGCTGATACAGGAGGAATGTCAAGGACGCTTCGGCCTTGTGTACCGTGGTGTGTCGAAAACAGGTTAAGGGGAATTAGGAATAGTGGTCTGAGAAACCCAGTGTTAGGGTAACGGTGGTCTGAGAAACCCAGTGTTAGGGTAACGGTGGTCTGAGAAACATTGTGTTATGGCACTGTTGTGTATCGAAAACAAGTCAAGAGGAATTAGAAATAGTAACATGAGAAACTTAGTGTTATGAGAAGCTTGTGCTGCTAGCTAACTGCAAGTAGGTGGACTGTGCGAATACGACCTTTAGAGCTTAATCCAATCAGCTAGTGACTAGTGGGCATAATAATTATCATTGTCTGTATAAATATATGTACCCTGGACCAATAAAGACACACGGTGATTGATGCTCTATCACCCACACTGAACCCGTCTTGGCGTGTCGTTCGTCCGCGGCTCCGCAGGGAGCCTCTTCTCCAGACTGCCAGTACCTGCTGCTGTTTGGATCCAGCCCCATCCCAGCGTCTCTTGAGCTGGTGCGAAGGGCTGAACGCATGCTGCTTCTTAAGGAAAAAGCTGTGTGTTTGCTGGAGCGCCTTCCCCCTGTGAAGGTTGTCAGGCGGGCGTCTGGAGCGCAGACGTGGTGGGTGAGTGAGCTGGGGCTGCGCCGGGCCCTCCCCTGGGGGGCCGAGTGTTCTGGCTGCTGCTGAAGCTGCCCTCGGTGCGTCTTCGACACGTGTCTCTTGCCAGACTCCACCTCTGTGCTGTGCCAGCCCTTCGGCCTCGCGAGGACGGCGGAGGGTGATGCTCCTCTCCTCAGGAGGAAAGGTTGCGGTTCCAAACACATCCCTTGTGCAACGTGAAAAAGCACGAACCTGCTCTCCTCCCCACTGCATCCGTTTCCTCGGGTGAAGCTAATTCAGGTAGCGCTGCTGTTTGGGACCTCCTTATCGCTGAGGGCACGTCAGCAATGCCTAGATAAGAGCTTGTTTAACTTGCCTGCAAGACTGAGCAGACTGACTTCACAAATGGAGGCGGCTGGTTAATGGATGGGAAGGGAATTCCCCGAAGAGCATCGCGGTGCTGAGAAACGTCCTGCGACCGGGACTCTGCTCCGGGTTTCCCCTGTTCGGGACCAGAGTCCTGTCGCCCTAACGGTGCCCAGAATGAAACTGGAAGAGTGCGTGCGTAGGGAAGAAACTAGTTAACATGGGATTTTCCTAAAAGATTTCTCGCTGCCGCTCCCCTGGGATCTGCCCCGTGGCTGGGATCTGCCCCTGACGGCTGCCAGGGGCTGCGTCCAGACACAAACCAAGCCTCCTGCTCGGCCTGGGACCTCTCTGTGTCTCGGGGGAAGTAGCCACGAACCTGAATCCCGAGCTCGGGGACTTTGGCTGCAACGTGGGGCTCAATTCTGCAGCAGGCTGGAAGTTCAGCAGTAGCGTCGAGTGCATGGGGAAGGGGACGAGGCTCTTGGTGCATCACGAGGACCCTCCTGTGAGCAGGACGGGACCGAGGTGAACGCCGTGACGGCTGCAGCGGGGCCTTCTGCGAAGGGTTTGGGTGGTTTTTTGGAGTAGAAAGGTGCCTCGAGCTCAGGCTGGTCCTGCTGCTGTCGGATGGAGGTGGTAGCTGGGACGGCCCCCAGCTCCAGGGACAAGCAGTGGTGTGTTTAACTGTTGGTACCAGTTTCTCATCCTAGCTCAAACCCGCCTGATTTAGTCTTGCACTGCCTGTGGGCCCAGGGAGGCAGAGCTGTACCGGTTTGCCTTTGGAAAGCTTTTCTCACCCCAGTGAGCCTCTTCT
The DNA here is from genome assembly GCF_018691265.1 of Tyto alba. Taxonomy (NCBI): domain Eukaryota; kingdom Metazoa; phylum Chordata; class Aves; order Strigiformes; family Tytonidae; genus Tyto; species Tyto alba. Next base: position 24,420,631 of record NW_024881329.1, read on the forward strand.
CCTCCCTGCAGGTCTACAATGTTTACATGGCGGGCCGCCAGCTCTGCTCGAAGCGGTACCGGGAGTTTGCCATCCTGCACCAGAACCTGAAACGGGAATTTGCCAACTTCACTTTTCCGCGTCTCCCGGGGAAGTGGCCGTTCTCTTTGTCAGAGCAGCAGCTGGACGCCCGGCGGCGAGGGCTGGAGGAGTACCTGGAGAAAGGTACTGAGCTGGGAGCGTGCGCCGCCTTCCTCGCAAGCGGGGAGACAAATCCTCAGGGTGCATCCTCCCACGGGTGGTCCAGAACTTCACGGGCATTTGTTTACCTGTGAGGGAAAGAAGCTCGTTTGTAGCTGGATTGGACCTCGCAGCTGAAGTGGCGAGGGGGAGCTCAGACTTGCCACAGCTTTAACGATGCATGTGCTGCCGGCTTGCAGTGCACTTCCAACAGCAACATGTATAATTAGTTTTTTAATGCACAACGAGCTTTTATTTATAGTGTCATATTGCTCACCAGTAATCTTGGAGATGAGGGAGCACGGGGAGGAGGAAGAGGAGGGAAGCTTTGGAGCAGGGAGAACGTGGTGTTCGAGGCTGTTCTCACCAGGGGAGCTCAGCTCAACCTGAGCTTGCTCGCGGCTGAGCGCTTCGGTCCTTTTTAATCAGAACTGTAATGCCTGCAGCAGGGGTTTCCTTTAGGTTGAGCTCAGATGATGGGAAAGTGGATGCAAAACCTTCTCTCTGTATCAGGATGCCTGGCTAAAAGATCTGACCCCACGTGTTGCCGGGCAGAGGCTGTAGGTGGGATTTGGGCAGCAATGCCCCCTTGTCCTGGGGTGCTATCTTACTTTCTTAGTTGCCTGGAAGCAGCTCAGTTAGTGTGTGTGAGTTTAACAGGCTCTTCCCCTGCCCAGCACCCAGGAGTGAAGCCCGCTCTTCCCAGAGGACGGACGTGGGTCAGGTTTTCCCCACCCCACTGATATCTCAGCCCTGCCTTGCCCAGCTCATTCATCTCTGCCCTCGGTTACAGGCTGGCTGGAGGAGGGGGCAGGCTGGTTGCGTTTTAGAGGCCACGCGATACAGTTAGGGTCCAAATTATTTGCCGAAAACCTGGCCTAAATTCCCAAATAGTTTCAGTCCCTCTGGAAGAAATTTTTTCTCCTAGAGGCAAAAGTATTGTTTATTAAATTCTTGCCCACTCGTAAGTATAGTCTAAAGCTCCGGTGGGCAGTGCGCCTGGGGTCTGGATTTCACCCACAGGGAATATCTCGGTGAGTTACTCAGCCCCGCTGTTCGCTTGCCAGTGTAGGGGGCTCAGGCTGGATCGGTCTTCGTGCCAGGACACCTGATACAGCCCGGAAAGCACTTGCTTTGGGAAGGTTTTTCCGGGCTGGAGATGCCACCCGTGCTTCACGCCGCCCGCAGAACAGACAGTTCTTATTTCCACGCCGCCTTTGGGCCGGTGCCGGGAGTGGGGGAGGGCTCCCCCTGCCCCCCGGGCACCCCACTAACCTGCGCTCTCTGCCCCGCAGTGTGCTCGATACGTGTCATTGGGGAGAGCGACATCATGCAGGAGTTCCTGTCCGAGTCGGATGAGGTAGGCGCCTGTAGGTGACCGCGCTGGAGCTCTGCCGTGACCTGCCGCTGCAGGGGCCGCAGGCTTGGTAGGACTGGACCAGGGGGCAGAGGCGTCGCCTGCCAAAGCCTGCGCTGGTGGAACACAAAGCCGTGGCAGAAGCCCCAGGGCTGCAGTTTGCTGCCTGTTCCTGCCCGTAGGAAACCTTCTCCCCACAGCAGCAGCCGGGGGCGGCTTTGCTGCCGAGCGGAACCAGCCGCGAGGCCTCGCTGCGTACCCTGGCGCTCTGGCAAGGGGAGACCCAGCAAAAAAAAAAAAAAAAGCCCACATTTGCTGACTTTCCTGCTGGTGTCTGTGCTGGTGGCAGCCCAGGTAGCTTTGCATCTGCGAGCTGTTTGTATTCGTCAGCCTTTGGCCAGAAAGGCAACGGGCCCTCTGAGCAGCAGTCCGTTTGACTTGCTTCTCCCCAGGTCTGAGTTGCAGGCAGCAGCAGTGAGCTCTGTTTGCCCTTCAGCTATTGCTCTTTCTCCAACCTTTCCGTGGTGCGTGTAGTTGCCGTGTCCCAGAGCTCTCTGTCGCTCTTCACTGGCAGACCCATGAATGGACAACCCTGCCCCGGCGTGGTCTGAAGCGGTTTGCTCAGCGTCCTGTCTCCGAGCAGAGCTCGCATCTGCCTCCTTTCAGAATGTCTCTGGTGCAGACTGAGATGGGATTCCTGAGGCTTGCCGAGCAGCGGGTCGTTAGGAGTGACCATTTTAATTAGCCAGCATGAGACAATAAATGCTCCATAGAGCTCAGGGCTTGGTTTGCGTGCCGCTGATTTCTGTCCTCTCCCCTTCCCTTCTGCAGAATTACAACGGCGTCTCGGACGTGGAGCTCCGAGTGGCGTTACCAGATATAACAACAGTGACAGTCAGAGTCAAAAAGAACAGCACCACAGACCAGGTGTACCAGGTGGGCTATGTCTTTTTTTTTTTGCCTCGGCTGGAAGATTGGCATGATTCGGCGTTAGCCAGGACCCCGCAGGCGCCCGCTTGCTTCTCTCTGCCCCCTGGAGTGCAGGTGGGCAGCAGTGACGCCGCTCTGCCGGAGCCGCGAGGACAGGGGCGCGAGGAAACCCTAACCACCCGCCGTGCTGAGGCGGCGATTTCGCTGGCAGGCTTGGCTGCAAGGACAGAGCCATCGCTGAGTTAATTTTCACTGATAATATCTTAAAGCTGGCGGCTGGCTCTGAGCGCCAGACAGATTGTGTGTTGCGGCTTGCAGTGGCCGCGGTGGAGGAGTTGGACCCAGGAGCGGCTCCCTGGCAGGACAGCAAGTTGAGCGTTAAGAGCAGCGACCCTCTGGGGGGATGCTCTGGCCAGGTTACAGGCTTGCAAGTGGCCGGAGGCCCGGCGCTTTAAGTGGAAAACTAAGGAGAACCGACTCCTGCGCTGCAGGAGGAAAAGTGGAACCTGTCAGTGGGTTGGGGGGAGCAAGGTGATGCAGGGGGGACCCCTTCTGACAGGGGAGCTCAAGCTGTTGCTGCAAGTGAGGGAGGCAGAGGGCTGTGAAAGAGCAGGGGCTCAGGCCTGCGCAGCGCAATCCCGCACGTAGGTGGGATTGGCAGGACCGGGCCCGTTTGGGACACGGCCTCTGGAATTCCGCGTCGCCCCTGCCAAGGTGCGTGAGTTCTGGCTGGGGCATCAGCGTGCAGGGCTGACGCTGATGTAGGGAGCTCCCGGGGGAGGTGTGCACGCCTCCTGCCAGGGGCGGAAGCTGGAGGCATCAGAAGAGAAGGTGACCTAATTATCAGCCATGGTGGCGCTTAGAATCTGGAGCAATTTACGGGAAGGTGAAAGCAGGAGAGTCGAAGCCCTTGCTTAAGAAAACCTCTGGTTTTGCTGGGAGAGTATAATTCCGGTTTTCTGTGGTGACTAACACCTCGGGCTAGGGCATACTTGGGAACAACCTGTATGGAGCCAGCCTTGCGCCGCAGCGGGTGCCTCCTGGTTTTCTCACCCTCTTTTCCCATTCGGTTGCTTCTCAGGCTGTGGCTGCGAAGGTCGGAATGGACAGTATTACCGCAAACTACTTCGCCTTGTTTGAAGTGATCAATCACTCCTTCGGTAAGTCTCTTCATCCCCTGACGAGCAACTGAGGGGAAAGCTCTGCGGCGCTAGCAGGGCCCGGTGGCGCTCTCATTTAGGCCTTGTCTCTACTGGCGAAATGAGGAGCCCCCGGCAGGGACCGGGCGGGCACAGCAGGCTCTGGTAATGAGGAGCCCACAAAGTTCGGTGGCTTTTTTGCTGCCGCTCGGCTTTCCCTTTCTTAATCAGCTCGAGGAGACGAGCTTTTTGTGAAGCGGAGCCACGCGTTTTGCTTTAGTTCAAAGGGTCTGGCGAGCTTAGAAAAAGTGGGCAGCGTCCCTGCAACGTGGCAGCCTCTGGAGAGGAGGGCAGCGGCCTGGGGCGGAGCGGGGGCACCGGGGGGCAGAGTGAGGGCACCCTCGGGCTGTGCACACGTGGGCTCGGGGCGGTACCTGGGTCCTGACGGCGAGCTGCGTCTTAGATTCTCATCTCTCCTTCCGTGGTTAAATCCTGATGAGATTTGAGGCTCAACTGTGGGACTCCGGGCGATCATTTTGGCACTTAAATAATTGCCATCCTTCCTGTTGAGCATGTGCCGGGGTCTCCTGGCTGCTGTTCAGATAGCTGGCCGCAGCAATCTCTGATCTCACCCAGCCTCACATCGGGTTTGCTGAAGCTGCAGAGAGGCCAGAATGTCGTGGTCGCACCACAAAGTGGGTGTCGTGGTTGGTTTGTGTTTTATTTTTTCCCTCCGCTGGGTTTTAAGCCAAGTGCATTTCTCATTCCCAGCTGGGTACCTTCATTTCTGGATCTTCATCTCTCTGTGCCTCAAACTCACGCGGTTGTTACTGCAAACTGTGCCTCGTAGGAAGAGATTTCTAGGGCTCTCGCTCATTCTCATAAGATTCTGGCTGAATGGCTGGGATGATTTTTAGCTTCTTGAAGCCCTCCCGAAGCGCCTCATCTCACAGAACAGGCTGGGTCTGGGTCCAGGTGCTGACCCTGGGGCAGCCAACATCACCAGTCTCCCGTAAAAGTGGTGGCCTCTGCCGCTGCCACCGGGTTTGTGGTGGCTCTGGGGGGGTTACGGGGTGCTGGCGTGATGGAGCGGGGCACGGACACGGGGGGGGAAGACCAGGGCCCCCGTGTTTCGGGGTTGCTGAGGCAGGGCTGTGCGGGGAGCCGGGGGCAGGAGTTCCTGCTCCTGGCAGCCGGGAGGCCGTGGCGCGCTGGCACGGCCTCGTGCAGGAAATTTCAGGGTGGCAGCTTCTAACGGGAGCTATTAACTCATCGTTCCTGAGTGCTGCCCTTCTCAAACTGTGCTGGAAAATAAAAACTCCAGTAAACCTTTATGGCTTGTGCTTTCTGGACACACCGGGAACATCCACATTTATTCCTGTCTGGATACGTTCCATTTAATTTCTCTGGAAACCGTCAGCTCCATCTGCAGCAAGACAGTGACCATATCCCCACCTGATGAAGGAGGCACACTGGCCCTTGCCTCTTTGTCCCTCGTAGCTGGGTAAAGCAGATTTGAGCGCCGTAAATGCCTCGACAGGGGCTCACTGGTGGCCCAGCTGCCCCAGCTTGGCTGAGCAATGCAGCTGGTTTTGTCCGGGCTCTGGGGCAGCCTGCCGGGACGGCGGGGACCTGCTCCAGACCCCCACGCTGTGGGGAACGCGCGGGGGGACCTGCTCCAGTCCCCCCACGCTGTGGGGACAGCGCGTAGGTCCAGGGCACTGTGATCCCGAGGCTTGGGCAGGGTGGATCTCCCTGTGTGCAGGGGGGGCTGAGGTGGGGCCGTGGTGCAGCGGGGCCGAGGTGGGGCCGTGGTGCAGCGGGGGCCGAGGTGGGGCCGTGGTGCAGTGGGGGGGTGAGGTGGGGCCGTGGTGCAGCGGGGGGGCGAGGTGGGGCCGTGGTGCAGCGGGGGGCCGAGGTGGGGCCGTGGTGCAGCGGGGGGGCGAGGTGGGGCCGAGGTGGGGCCGTGGTGCAGCGGGGGGTGAGGTGGGGCCGTGGTGCAGCGGGGGGGTGAGGTGGGGCCGTGGTGCAGCGGGGGGCCGAGGTGGGGCCGAGGTGGGGCTGTGGTGCAGCGGGGGCCGAGGTGGGGCCGTGGTGCAGCGGGGGGGTGAGGTGGGGCCGTGGTGCAGCGGGGGGCCGAGGTGGGGCCGTGGTGCAGCGGGGCCGAGGTGGGGCCGTGGTGCAGCGGGGGGGTGAGGTGGGGCCGAGGTGGGGCCGTGGTGCCGAGCTCTCCGACAGCCGAGAGTTCAGTCCCGCGCAGGTTCCCGCCGCTGCACTCGAGGCGATTGCCAGGCAGCGGCGCGGGTGGCGCGCTGGAAGCGGGCGTTGGGGAGAGCTGGATTGGGTCCGGAGGAGCGGAGCTGGGGTCCTGATCCCGGCGGGCGCGGCGAAGGGCTTCGCCGGTGTTGATCTGTGCAGCAGCCGGGCCGCGGCCGCCGCTGCGCGGGGCTGTGTGCTCACCTCCGTGCCGTGCGTTTCTTCCAGTGCGCAAACTGGCGCCCAATGAATTTCCCCACAAACTCTACGTGCAGAACTACACCTCGGCGGTGCCGGGAACGTGCCTGACCATCCGAAAATGGCTCTTCACTACAGAGGAGGAGGTTCTTCTCAATGACAATGACCTGGCGGTCACCTACTTCTTCCACCAGGTAGGCGCCCAGAAGCTGCCGTTTCGGCGACGCGAGGGCCCGGCTGTCCCTCGGCGCTGGCAGCGGAGCGGGAGGCCCAGGGCCAGTCCTGCCCGGGTCACTGCCAGGCGTAGCAGTCCACGGCTGGGGGCCCGGCCGCGCCGTGGGGGACGTGTGGCCCTGCCGTGGCCGGAGCGGGAAGCTGCCTTCCCAGAGCCAGCTAAACGGGTCGCGGGCGGCTGCGCTCCTCGGGTTGGATGGTTTTCAGTTCTGTGCGGTGTCAGTGAAGGTGGGGAGCGGACTTCTCCCTGTCCAGCCTAAGGAGCGGGGACGCTTCTGCCTGGGATTTCACTTTATGCGGATTCTCTGAGATGAAATGAGTCCCAGAAGGGCCATGTTCTCCCATTGCCTGGTCTAGGATGACCAGCTCAGAGGTAGATACCTGCAAAGTTCAGTAAGATGAGTCCTGCTCCGTCTCAACCACCAAAAACACTGTCCCAGCACTCTCTGAACTGAGCTTGTACCAGCCTCTGGTACAAATTAAAATAAAAATAGTTGTCAAATTCTTTGATCTCCTAGACTGGATCTTTACTGGCTGGCAGCTTTACAAGCCGCTTTGTGCCAGGGGCAGGGGTCCTTGCTGGGGTGTGCAGCTGAGGAGTGAAAGGAAGGGGCTGTGTACCTGCTGAGTCCTAAAGGAAAAATACATTTGCATGCCAGCAGTCGGGTGGGTAAAAGCCAGCACTGCTCTGCTGGAGGCAGCTCTGCCTCTGTCTGGAGTTGGCAGGGTGGTACCAGCCTGTCCTTACCTGTGCCCGGAGGCAACAGCAGAATTGCAGGTACCAGCATTTCCAGATCCATCCTCTTCTGCCGGGGGACATTCTTCCGAAGCCCGCCCAGGTCCTTAAGCATCTGTATGCGGCCCCAGGCGGGCCAGTGAGTGCAAACAGCCACCTCTTTGGGCCTCTCCATCCCTCTGCCTCGCCGGGGACGTTGGTCACCTTCTGGGGCTGTGGGTTTGGGTGGTGGTCAGAGCAGCCTCAGGGAAAGCAAAGCATTGCGACTCAGTGAAGAGCCCTCTAGTCTGACCTCCTGGGTTCCCTTTCCCTTTTTCTGTCTAGGCTGTTGATGATGTCAAGAAAGGCTACATCAAAGCGGAGGAGAAGTCCTACCAGTTACAGAAGCTGTGTGAGCAGAGAAAGATGGTCATGGTGAGTGATCCTAGCTGTCCTGTTTGCAGTGCTGTGTCTGGAGGCGCTGGCCCCGGGTGCCCAGAGCAGCTGTGGCTGCCCCCTCCCTGGAAGGGTTCAAGGCCAGGTTGGACGGGGCTGGGAGCCCCCTGGGCTGGGGGAAGGGGGCCCTGCCCGGGGCAGGGGGGGGCACTGGGGGGGCTTTGAGGTCCCTCCCAGCCCAAAGCATTCCATGCACGCAGCCTCGGAAAGCACCTTTTTCTTGGAAAGAGAGCCAGGAGGGTGTGGGCTTGGCGCAGGAGCGCCAGGCAGGGCTGGGCCGTGCCCGGGGGTCGCCCGCCGCCCCAGCCAAAACAACCCTCGTGCCTGGCGCCGCTGAGCAGCGGCTCGTCCTTGGCAAGATCAGCCCTTGACTCGGCTCCAGACGAGGCAGCGATCAAACCCTGGGGGTTGTTGCCGGTGTTGAAAGGTGAGGTGCTCAGCGTGTGGTGTAGCAATCCTCCACCTGCGGCCCTTCGGGGACGGCTCTTGCTTCCCAGTAACTGAGAGGCAAAGGTCCCTGTCCGCCTCCCACTGCCTCTGAGATGCTGGAGCCGGCCCGGCCCGCTCGTAATGCGAGTTGCTGCCCCCTCGGTGCCTTAGTTTTTTAGTTTTTGGTTTTTTTTTTGCCTAGCAGAAGTCTTCCCAGATTGCAAATCCCGTGTCAGAGCTCACTGTCTGCTCAGGGGTTTTCTGCCTCTTATCTCCCTGCCCAGCAAACGCCTGGGGGCTTGGCGTGACTCGAGGAGCCTGCCTGGCTTGGACCTGGGGGGTGAAGGGGATGCCCTGAGCTCATCTGCCAGACGCGAGCTTGGCTCGAAGATCAAACAGCAGAAGAATCTGCCTTGTAAATAACTTCCAGGGCTGCTGGTACCTGGGGAACGCAGGCTGCCCCTTCCCTGGCTCGCTGCACCTCGCCCGCGTTGCCGTGGCCAGCGTGGCCGCTCTGGCAGAGCAGTGGCCTTGGGATCCCCTTCTCCAGCTCGGCTGGCCGTGGTCGGGCCTCCCCTCGAAGCTGGTTTGGCTGCGGTAGCTCTGGGGGTCCCTGGTGGGGGCACTGCCTTGGGGCACACCCCGCAAGGGTCACCTGAAGTGCTAAGCCAAGGGGGTTAATTATTAACTAATGGTAAGGATCAGTAAATAGTCGCTTCCTTCTGTGGGTTATCTCGTGGATGTTTTGGTTCTGGTCCTCTCACTGGCTTTGTAATGGCCAAAGAAAGATCTGAATCTTTGGAAAGGGTATATCCCAGCATTTATAAATATATATAGACACACACACACATGCATACCAGGTGCAGCAGGGCCTTGGTCTAGCAGGAACTCAAGAAGATGACATCTGTGTCCCAACGAGCCTGGGAAGTCCAAGTATTTCATCCTCTACCTCCCCATGTTATTACGGGTCCTGCCTGGAGCACAACGCTGGAGGATTTGGCCCCTTCCTCCAGTCTGGATGTGGCTTGTTCCCCACTAAAACGTCACTTCAGGCTTTGTTGCAGTTCTGCCCTGTGTAAACCTTTCTCGTGCGGCGAGAGGCCGCAGGGCTCAGAAAGGAAGAACTAGCCCAAATTCCTCTTTGGGCCTTTTAATGGGTTGTAGCATTTGCACGAGGGACTCCGAGAATCCCGGATGCCACATCTGCCCCGCCGCCTCTTTTTCTGGGCCCGCGGTCGGGCGGGGGTGGCTCTGGCGGGAGCGGTGCGCGGGTGCCGGCCCCCGCCCTCCCGGGGAGCACGGTCGCGCTGATCGGTGGCGCTGATCGGCGGTGACTCGGGCGGCACCAGCTCTCCTGGGAGGGGCTTTTGGCGGGGGAGGCTGCGAGGGGCTCTGGGCGTACCTCTGCCCGGCTGGGTCCACGGTTTGGGGAGGGGGACTGAGCAGCTGGAGGGCTCTCCTCCTTTCCCCTGGCACAGCCCTGCTGCCTCCTCCGGGGTTTTGGTTTCCTTTGGAGGGGATCCAGCCTCCCTGGGCTGGGGCAAAGCCAGGGGTTTCCAAGGGGGCAGCTCTTAGCACTAGGGCTTGCAAGAGGTGGAGGCAAGGTAGGGAGCAGGAGGGAGCGGGGGTGCCCTTCCCTTCCCCCGAGCAAGCCAACCCCTGCGGCTTTTTCTCTCCGCAGTATTTAAACATGTTACGGACGTGTGAGGGTTACAACGAGATCATCTTCCCCCATTGCTCCTGCGACTCTCGGCGGAAGGGACATGTCATCACAGCCATCAGCATTAAGCACTTTAAACTCCACGCCTGCACGGAGGAGGGCCAGCTGGAGGTAAGGGGGTGCTGCCCTCCGGTCCCGGGGCGCTGGGCTCAGCCCCCGGCCTCCACCTCGGCTTTGCCCCAGCGCCGCGTCCCCGAAGCGCTGGGGCTCAGGGCCGCTGCCGAGCGGCCTCCGAAGGGATTTCGGCAGCGGGTGGGAGCGCAGGGCTTCGCCCGGGGGTGTGAGCGTGGGTGGCCACCGCTGCTTCCTCGGCTCACGCCCCTCGCCGCAGCAAGGCTGCCCGAGGCTTCCTCGTTCCCCCCCTGCCTGGCTTCGCTTTTGCCACCTGATCTGCCTTAACCCCCCCCCCCCCGTCCTGGGAGCCTGCTGGGCTCTGGCCTCACCGGGGTCTCCTCTGCCTCCAGAACCAGGTAATAGCATTCGAATGGGACGAAATGCAGCGGTGGGACACGGACGAGGAGGGAATGGCGTTTTGTTTCGAATACGCACGAGGAGAGAAGAAACCCCGATGGGTTAAAATCTTCACCCCCTACGTAAGTACCCCCGCGCTCTGCAGATTGGCTGAGGAAAAGCCCAGAGCCTGCTGATTTTCCCCCCAGGGAAGCTGGAGGAGCACCCAGTGCTCCGGTTTCGGGGCGGGAGGTGACACAAGGGACGGCGGCCACCAGGAGGAGCCCGAAGCGCGGGGAGCTCCGGGCTGGCAACCGGAGCCGGGGCGGCTGGAAGCCGGGGGGGGGGGGGCTGGAGGCCGGGGCTGCTCGCTGCCCTCAGAGCCGCCCCTTTCTCTTTGCAGTTCAACTACATGCATGAATGCTTCGAACGGGTTTTCTGCGAGCTCAAGTGGAGGAAGGAGGTAAGGGCCCGGAACCGCAGGGAAACGGCTTCACCTTTCGCAGGCGGCGAGCATTTCTGCCTGGCCCTTCCCAGCAGCTCGCGCGGGGAGTAACCGGGTGCTCCGAGCGGCGAGGCCGGGTCCCTGGGGAGTGCGGGGTTGGGCTCTGCGGGTGGAGGGTGTTCCGTGCTGCCGCCGCAGCGAGGAGCTGCCGGTGTGGGAGAGCCTCGCGCGGGTGCGCCTGCCCGGGGTACCCCGAGCCCAGGCGGTGCGGCGGCGCCGCTGCCGAATGCAGGTGGCAAATCGTCCGTTCTCGGGAGAGACTGTGCAGGCTGCTGAGTTAGTCAGAAAGGGTTGGGCGAGCCCCCAGCAAAAAGCTGCTGAGAGCTACAGGAAGGTTTCGGGGTGGATTGTTGTTTTGGTTTGGTTTGTTTTTTTTTCCTGAATCACAGCCTGAGGTGCCTGCTCAGCCTCCTGTCAAAGCTGCGCTTTAGACCTGGCTCTGAGCCCCGGGTGGGGAGATGCGCGCGAGCCAGCCCGCCCTGCCTCCTCCAGCCCCACCGCTGCGCTTCCCTGTCCTCTCCTCCCACTCGAGGGAGACGTTTTGTCACCTTGCGTCCCATCTGCTGCTCCTCCTCGGGGTTGCCCCGCATCTGCCGTCCCCAGGGACTGCTCCCCTCGGCTTCGCTCGCGGGGAGGAGGCAGCAGCTAGAAAAGCCGCGGGCAGTCGGCTGGCTCGGCCGGCCCCGCGGTGCCCCGGCCTGCGTTCGCCCCTGCGTGGCTGCGGGATCGCCGTCCCGTGTCCCCGCTGTCCCACAGATGCTGCTCTCCCTCGCTGGAGGTCGGATCCTCTCTTGTTGCTCTTGATCTGATGGGTGCTGTTGGCACCAGCCCTCCCCTTGCTGCTGGCGGCTTGTCTCTGCCAGCTGATGGACCCGGGGACCTAAACCAGGGCTTGAACACGGCGAGTCTGAAACGGGGACCCAGGAGAACGTGCCCTGCAGCTGCCTGGTGGTGGAGGCTCCTAGACGGGAGCGATGCCTTCCCCTTCCCTTACTTAGCTGGAAGCTCCCTGCCTGCCGGGCATCGCCCGCGGCCGGGGTGTTGGTGCTTGTGCTCAGGCTCCAGGGCTGGCACCGCGCGGCGCGGGGGGCACGGTGCAGGGCCTGGAGCACGGCAGCCACGCTCGCCAGAGGACGTTGAACAGCAGGATGGAGGAGTGTGAACCTGGAAGAGTTTTCCAGGAAATAAGAAGATGGGATTCTTGGCTTGCCTGAGGGGCGGAAGCTGAACCTCCCCCGAGTGACCGGGGACCGGCAGGCAGGGACGAGGAGACCCGCTGGTGCTGGACTGTGCTGCGGGGCCCCAGGTCAGCCTGTCTATCTGGTGGACGGTTGCAGGAGCAGCATCAGGACCCCCCCGGAGCCCAAACCCGCTTTGTCCCAGCCCTGAGCCCTGCAGGAGGGAGGCCAAGAGCCCCCAGGGCGCGTGGTTGCACAGTTGGGCTTCGCAAAGCACCGGAGTCTCCCCTGCAGAGCCGAGGACCGTGGGTGTGGGGTCTCTGTCCCAGGTGGGGGTGACACCTCCGTCCCCCCGAGGAGCAAAGCCTTCGTGGCTCTCGGTTCCTGCAGTAGAAGCTGTCCGCGCGGGTCGCCTGGCTCGTTCCCTGAATCCCAGCTCCACCGTAGCTCCCCGCCTCCGGCTTCTGTGGAGCATCCCGGCTCCCGATGCTCCAACTCCAGCTGTTCCGTCTCCTCCCATCCCCACCCCCGGCGCTGATTTTTTATTCATACCCTTTTTATTTTTTTCCCTTGCAAAGGTGGAGGAGGAAGCAACAGACAAGGATAACAAGAACTGCAGCAAAGACAGTATGTGCAGCGAGGTAATCGGGCCGAGAACAAACAGCATCTGTGCTCTCTGAGCCAGTCGGGCTGCTCTGCTGCGGACGCAGTGCGTCTCCTGCTTCTCTGCTCCCGGTCTCGTTCGCGCCGGGCACTGTCCGTCCGTAGCGCCGTCCCCTCGGAGGAGCCCGCAGGCTGACATCCCCTCCGGCTGCTTTTCACGGGCCGGGGACGGCTCTTGGTGCTCGGAGGGCTCTTTCCAGAGGAGGTCCTGCCGTGCCCGTCCCCGGGAGGCTGACGGCCGCGTCCGAGCGCGCCGGCGGAGGGGACGGGGCAGGGCTGCGAAGGGGACGGACGCTTCGGCTCTGGCTCCTTGTGAAGGACCAGAGACACGATCTGGCGAGCGGCAGGCTCGGGGCGCGTGGGTTTTCCCTCTTGTTGCTCTGCAGCGGTGGGGCAAAGACCTGTAGGGATTGACCGATGCCGTTCTCAGCGCCGCTGTGATAGCAGGGAGCAAACCCGCTTGTGTCGTGGCACCTTCGGAACGCGCCGCCCTCCTCCTGCTGCTGCGCTCTGCCCGCCCGTCTGCACGGTAAGCCCGGGCAGGATTTAAAGCGAAACGCTTCCAGTTGCTCCGGGCAGCACCTGAGAACGTTGCCTGCCCGTCTCCAGGGTGTCGGTGCCCTCGCAGGCTTTTGTGGGGGCACCCTTGCCGTAGCGTTGGCGCGACGGGGCGCGCGGCGCCCCGGCTCCGTGGTGCGTGCGGTGCCTCTGCGTGAGCTGGTCCATCACCGTGGACGCAGCGCTCTGCCCGACTCCCCCTTCAAATTTTACTTCTTTGCTCAGGCATCGGAAATAGCTGCAGGTTATTTAACTTGTAAGAGAGAAAGTGCAGCTGCGTGGAGCGAGGCTGAAAGTTGTTAACCCCAGCGGTACTGGTAGGTGCTTCTCTTGGTGGTTGTGTGTCGGCTAGGAAGCGTTGGACATCAAAGAGGGCAGGAGCCGCTGTCTGGCTGAGCAGAGAGCTGTAGCAGACGGTGTGGGATGTGTCACCCGTTGAGGAAGGAGCCGTGAAAGGCGGGGGTGTGGGAGCCTCCCGCCCTCTGTAATACTTCCTCTGCCAAACAGATCCTGCACGATAACGCTCCCCGCGATCGCGCTGGGGTAACCCCTCTCGCCCCGAAGGGCGAGCGCCTGCTGCGTGCTCGAGGAGGAGCGGGCAGAGGCTTTGTGTGCACAGTCGCGCGTGGGTTCCTCTGTTGCCCCTTCAAACGTAAAGGCGGGCGTTTGATGTCTTCTCTACAAAGCCTGGAGACACCGAGAGGGATTCGCTCGTGCCGCTCGCAGCCCTGCAGAAACAAAGAGCCACAGTTTGCCTCGGCCGCGCTGGGGCTCTGCTTTTCCTCACCTTGCTGGGGGTGGGCCCGTGGGAAGGGGCCAAGGATTGTCTGGCTCTGGAAGTCAAAGGGCCTGCTTGAGCTGGGGCAGGGCAGGAGCTGCCGGCTCCCAGGGGCTGATTAAAACTTGTCCCTGGCTTATCCCCAGCAGCCGGCGAGCCTGTTCCCTCCGGGGAGGAGGAGGAGGCTGCGGCGGGCGGCAGAGCCGCGGGGGGGGTTGCCGCAGTCGGCACGGGCACGGCCGTGCCAAGGAGCCAGCAGGGTGCTGGAACCAGGCCGGGGGCTCCGCGCCGCAGCCTCCCGAGGCGGCAGAAGCTGCGAGGAGCAGCCTGTGCCCTCGCTGGGAGCCGGGCCGGCGTGGGAACCGGCTGCGGGTTGCGCCGGGCTCGGTGCTGCTTCCTGGCGCGGGCGCGTCGAGGAGCGGCTGGCAGCGCTGGCCGAGCATCACCCCTTCCCCGCAGCCCCTGACGCCTCTTCCTGGGGCCGCGATAATGGATCTGGAAATGGACACCGGGGGAATTGCTTTTCCTTCCCTCCGAAACCGCTTGTTCCTCGGCACTAAGCATCCTATCACTTCCCTGGCAGGGAAATAGATTTTCCTCCCATTCAGTTTGTGTGCGTCTGCGTGATCTCACTGGGTATAAGGAGAGAAGCCCTTGGCTGCAGCTCCTGTGGCTCGTCCCCCCACACCTCCCTTGGGCACACAGCCTGTCCCCCCCAGTGCTGCCTCTTCCCGCCGCTCCCCTCGCCGGCGTTAGGGCAGGGAAGGTTGTTCCCAGAGCAGGAATACTTCAGACCGGTCGCTTGGTAATTTTCTCTCCCCGGTGTCAAATAAAAAGATTGATGGGATTTGGCAGATAGTTTGCCGGTATATTTAGTGCTCTGTAAACTGCTGACTTGCCTCCCAGACCGCAGATGCTGGCTGATAGCGCTGGGTGTGCTCAGGAAGAGCAGGTCTGAGGCGTAGCCGAGCCGCCGTCTCGCCGAGAAATAAGAGCCCTGCTGGGTGTTGGACCCCCGGGGCCGGGCACGGAGGGGACGCGGTGACCCTGGCGTGGCCCTTCGGAGGGGCTGAGGTGTGCAGGGCTGCTTGGAGGGTGAGGCTGGCTTGCTGCAGGTGACAAGCTCTGTTTGGGGACGCCGGGGTGGCTCGGACCTTGTGGGTGAAGTTGTGGGAGGGAGACGTTGCGGCGGGGCGCAGGGCAGTCACCGGTGCCCCCCCGTCGCCGAGCCGGGGCAGGGGGGGCACACGGGGAAACGGCTCCAGCCTCCTCTCGCCAGAGCTGAGCCGCTGCTCGGCTCGCCTCAGCTCTCGCAGGCGTAATTTGGGTTATTTGCAGCCTGTGGCCCTTTTCTAGGGGGAGGGGAGCTGGTGGAGCTGGGAGCGAGCGGGGCTTCTGGGGGGGGTCGGCCCCATTCCCAGGGCTGCTCCTGGCCTCCTTCCTGCCCTCCTTTCCTCGGCTCCAGCCCCAGCCCCGGGCCCAGCCGCTTCCCACAGGGTGTTACTTGTCTCCCCCGGGCAGCCCCCCGTGTGAGGGGGGGGAATTCGTTAGCGCCGGGGCCTGCTGGATTGACGCCTTCCAGCCAGAGCAGCCAAGCCCAGGCACATCCCGACCCCCCAGCTACCCTCAGCTCGGGGGGGCTCCCCCCAAAAGCGAGGGGCATCCCAGCATCCGCTGGGACCGCTCCAGTCCTGGCTGGTGTGGCGGGGCAGCCGGGAGGGCGATGCCGAGGTGGGCAGAGCGGGACGGTCGGATTATCGGGGGGCTGCTCCGGGCTGGAGTAGCGACGGGTGATGCCAACCCCCCCCCGGGCAGCGGGGCCGGCGGGGGGCTCTGCCCTGAAGCCGTCAGCAGAGATGGGGTCCTGCGCCGAGGACAGGGGAGCGCACGCGTGGGCTGCAGCAGGACCGTCCCCCCCGGGAGCGGAGGGCAGCAGAATCACCCCCAAACCTCCCTTCCCCACATCCTGCCGCTCGCCCCGGGGCCGCCGCAAATCCCGCCCTGGGCACCGGGGTTGAAATCCCCCCCCGGCTCCTCTAAGACCTGGCTTTTTCCCCAGGTTTTTCCCCAGTTTTTCCCCAGCTCTCAGCACCGGGTTGAGCCAAGGCCTGTGCGCCCCCGGAGCCCTTGGCACGGGGAAGGGGAACCGGCTGGTGTGCGACAGGCATCCCAGCGGCACGGGGGGGGGGAGGGCCCCCGGAGCATCACTGGGAGGCCTCTCGGGGGTGCAGGATGGGGTTTGGCTCCCCGAGCTGGCTCGGGGGCAGCCTGGGGGCCGTTACTGGTCGGTGGGGGGGGGGGGGGGAGCTGGAGGCGGGTGTCTGGGGGCCGTCTGCCCGGCGGGAGCCCCTCGCTTGGGGCTGGGTCCCGGCCAGACCCCCCCGGGGCACCCCGGGCCCCCCCAGCGCAGCCCGGGCCCAGCAGGAAGGCGAGCCCCCCTCCTCCCGCCTGGCTGCGCGCTCTTAATGTCCTTTTTCTTCTCTTCCAGAATATCTTTCAGATGGTCAGGTCACAGCAGAGGGACGCGGCCACTTAGCCCCTCGCCACGGAAGAACGTAACCCCCCCCTCCCCCAATTAACACTTATAATTCTGTTATTGTATTAAAGCCCTTAAACTAAATATTATTAATAATAATACCATTTGTGAACTTCATGTTTATGGAATTAAGCAACTAGGATAAATGGCAGGCTCGGCCGAGAAAAGGGGGGAAAAAGCGTTGGATGGCAGAGGGAGTGCCCGAGGGCGCTCAGCCTCCTCCCTCCCCTTGGGTCCTGGCCCAAGGGTGGACTGGGCTTGGATTTTTTACAACTGGAACTAGAAGCGTCATCCATTTGCACTGTTCAGACATATATATGTATGTATGTAAAAAAAACCCCAACCAACCGCCCCTAAAAAGCTATATATACAAATACTGTGCACGTATAGACATATATATATTTCTTTTAAAATTTCATATCGGTGGCAGTACCTTTTTTAAGCTTGCGTTTTTACACGCATCTCTCCTCCTCACCCATTGTGTTTTTTTAAAAACTAACTTTAGAGGAAAAAAAAAAGTATAAAAAACAGAAAAAAAGGAGAAAAAAAAAAAAAAAAAAAAAAAAGGGCAACATTACAGGGAAATACCTCTCCTGGCACAAGGACCTCTACACGTTTACAAGCTCTTGCCTGACTTTCTTTTTTTTCCCCTGTGTTTCGGTTCGGTTCTGGGTGGTTTCACGCGGGCTCCGAGCGACCGGGGCCGGGGGGAGCCCGGCGGCGGGTGCCAGGTCTGTCCCCGGGGCCGGGGCGGGGAGGGGGGAGCGCGGGGTTCCCGCAGCCGCCCCAGGGCTCTGCCCGCAGCTCCGGCAGCGCCCGCCGGCAGAAATAAGGCAGAAAAGCTGCTTTTGAGCAGGTGTGGGGCTCCTGCGCAGCCCCCCCCGCGGGGAGCCTTGGGTTTGGGATGGGGTTTGTGAGATTTGGGAGGTGCTGGTGCTGCTGCCCCCCCGGGGGTGCGGAGCGTTGGGGCCGGAGGGGAGGGAGGCGATGCCCCTTTTGCCCGTTTTGCCCGTTTTGCCCGTTTTTGGGGGGTTGAGCCCCGCGGCGGGCCGGGCCCGGGGGGGGCTCGGCGGGGCCGGGGGGGCCTCCGCTCCGCTCCCTCCCCGGGGCTGCGGGGGGGGAGGAAGCAAAAAATCGATGTAAAATCCAAACCGGGGGGGGGGGGCGCGGTGCCCCAGCGCTGCCCCATCACCGAGCTGCCGCTCTCCCCACCCCCCGCCCGGTTTTGGGGTGAAATTCCCGGCGGGAGGGGGGGATCCCCCGGCGGGGCGGGGCGGGGCGGGGCGGGGCGTTCTGTAGCCCAGGAACGGAGGAATTTTGGGATTTGAGCTCGGCCGTGTCTGTGCCCCCCCCCCGGGGCCCCTGTGCTGCTGGAGGCCCCGGGGGGGCTTTGAGAGATGTGCCCCCCCCCGCCCCCCCCGCATCCCCGGCACCGGGCCCATCAGTGGCACGAAAGGGGCAGGTCTCAGCAATAATCCCACCCGTGACCCTGTTCGAGCTGGAGCCGGTGAAACGTGTGCGCGTGTGTGTGTGTCCCGTCCCGATTTCGCTGCCATCCACATCCTCTTTAATTTATTTGAGAGAACTCTAATTGTCTTTTCGCTGCAGTAGCTTGTATTTTTTATTTGTGAGTCAGAAATGTGAAGAAAACGTCAAAAAAAAACCAAAAAAAAACAAAAAAAAAACAAAACCTGTAAGAAGAGGAAGGAAAAAAAAAGCAGCTCCCCCCCCCTTCCCTCCCCCAGCTGCTCCCGGTGTTTCATTCCTCGGTCTCTAACCACGCCGGTTGTTTGGTAAAGTCACTTAGTGTAATTAATTGTAACATATTCTTTTAAATAAATTGATTTATTGATGAAACTACTGGGAACTGTGGCTGTGCTCCTTCCCCGCGGGTGCTGGGGCTGATGCTTCCCCCCCCTCCCTCCCACCCTCCCATCCCAGTACCACTGCGGGGGGGCTGGGGGGGGCTTTAAAGTCTCCTTTAAGCGTTATAATTTTTTTTTTAACTTATTTTATTTAGACAGAAAAAAAAAAAAAAAGAAAAAAATTAAATTATCCAAAGTAACTGCAATAAATAGCAAATAAGTTAAGCGGCGGCGTGTCAACCGCAGACGTCAACTCCCGGGGGTCTGCGTCCCCCCCCCGCGCTAACAGCCCCGCGCCCCCCACCCCGTCCCACCCCCTAAATCAACTCAGCAGGTACCAAACCCCCCAAAAGGGGGGGAAAGAGAGAGAGACCCGGCCCCCGCGCCCCCCAACCACCTTATTTACAGCGGGGAGCGGCGGGTGTAAACGTGGGGGGATGCCGGGGGGGCACCGGCCCCGGCCGGGGGGGCTGCGGGGCCGGACACGGCCCCGGTTTGGCTGGTGGGTGCCCGGCGCACCCCGGGCTTGGCCGCCGCGTGTCCGTCCGGCGCGTCCGTGCGTCCGTCCGGCTGCGGCGGCCCCCGCCGGGTCCCGGGGGCTCCCGGATTTGGCTGGTTTGTGGCCGGCGGGGCCCGGCCCCGGCCCCTCCCCGGCCCGTTGCAGCACCCCGATTCCGGCTGCGCCGTGTCCGCGGGGCGGCCGCTGCGCCCCGGCCGTGGCCGTGCCGGGGGGGTGCGGCCCCCCCCCCCG
This sequence comes from Tyto alba, assembly GCF_018691265.1. Classification (NCBI taxonomy): domain Eukaryota; kingdom Metazoa; phylum Chordata; class Aves; order Strigiformes; family Tytonidae; genus Tyto; species Tyto alba. The sequence goes on from NW_024881329.1 coordinate 24,439,568, forward strand.
CCCTGGTGCTGGTGCAGCCGTGGGTGCCCGTGGGCGAGGGAAGGGCGGGGGGAAACTGAGGCAGGTTGGGGTGGGGGGGGGTGGAGGGGGGGCGAAGCGGGGTGGCAGTGTGTGTCGGGGAGGGGGTCCCGCTGCGCCCTGGCACGGCCACCCAGGGGACCTGGGGGTGGGGGGGTGGCGGTGCCGGGGCCGGTACCCCCAACCGCGGGTGTGTGTCCCCCCCCTCAGTGGGAGCCCCCCCTCCCTGGCTTGGAGCTGGTTTTGGTCCTGTTTGGTGAGAAAAAAGCTCCAAGCAGAGTCCCCCGGGGGGGGGGGGGCAGGGCCCTGTGGGGAGCTGGGGGTTTTTTGGGGGGGTGGGGGTAGGGGTGGGTGCTCCCCCAGGGCAGATTGGACCCGGATGCTGGAGGGGGTGCTGGCACCCAGGGTCCACCCAGCCCTGCCTGGACTGGGATGGACGGGGAAGGGTCCAGCTCAGTCCTGGAGGGGGGGTCCATCCTTCCTGAGCATGTGGGGGTCTGTGTCCCCCCCCCAGCAGGACCGAGCCCCCTGCGGGCACCACTGGGGGGGGGGCTGCTCTGCAATAGGGAAGCACCCAAGGGTGCTGCTCCAGAGCCTCCGGACCTGGTTGGGGGGGAAGATGGGGGGCATTAGGCAGCGCTGGGAGGGGGCAGGTGGAGCTCCTGGGCGAGGGGGGCCCAGGGGGGGTCCGGGGGGGGTCCCGGGGGGGCTCACCGGGCTCAGTACGGCCGGTTGGCGTCTTTGGGCCTCTTGAGCTGCACCTTGAGGCGCTTCATCCCGATCTGGAAGCCGTTCATGGCCTGGATGGCCGCCTGCGCGCTGGCCGGGTTGTCAAAGCTCACGAAGCCTGGGGGGGGGGCACGGGGGGGACGACGTTGGGGACATCAGGGACGGCGGGTGGCCACAACCCTCCCCTGCCGCTGCCCCACGGCCCTGGGGGGCTCTGCCATGGGGCAGGGGGGCCCTGTGGGACCTGGCTGGGGTGTCCCCACGCCCTGGCCGTGGTGTTCTTGGCCATGATGTCCCCATCCCCTGGCCATGGTGGCCCCAGCTGTGGTGTCCCTGGCTGGAATGTCCCCATGGCCAGGCCAGGGTGTCCCCGTGCCCCGACCGGGGTGTCCCCGTGCCCTGACCATGGTGGCCCTGACCATGCTGTTCTTGGCCGTGGCCTCCCCAGCCATGGCTTCCTTGGCCACGGTGCTCCCGGCCACGCTGTCCCCGTGCCCTGGCCGTGCTGTCCCCCGTGTCCCCAGCCCGCGGTGGCCCTACCGAAGCACTTGCTCTGGTTGGTGGCGCGGTCCACGAAGACCTTGGCGGAGATGACGTTGCCGAAGGGCAGGAACATCTGGAGGATCTCGGTGTCGGCGAACTCCTGGGGCAGGTGGTAGATGAAGATGTTACAGCCCTCGGGGCCTGCGGAGGGAGCGGCGTCACAGCGGGAATGGGGGGGGGGGGGGGGGGGGGGGGGCGGCACCGGCCCCGCGCCCCCCAACCTGCCCCACGCGCCCACGGGCACCCCGAAACTTGGCCCCATGCACCCGTGGGGACCCTGGCCCCCGTCACGGACACCCCGAAACCCACGTCCCCATGGGCCTCCCGAGCCCCAAACGCCCCCTCCTTGGTGGGGACCAAAAAAACCCCAACTGGACACCCCCAGGACTCTGGGGAGGGGGGACCCCAACAACCCCCCTGGGGCACCTCCAACCCCTCCCCGCCCCCCCATGCCCCGGGGCACCCCAAGCCCAGCGCCCCGGGAGGGTCCCCTGGGGGTCGGGGGTCCCGGGGGGAGGGAGGGGGGTCCCCGGGGTGTGCTCACCTTCGCGCTGCTGCTGCTGCGGGGGGGGCGGGGGGGCGAGCAGGGGCCCCGGGGGGGCGAAGGCCGGGCTCACCAGCCCGTAGGCTGCCGGGTAGGCGGCTGTGGGGGGAGACGGGGTCAGCACCCCCACACCCCCCGGCCCTTGCCAGTGCCCCCCAGTGCCCCCCCAGTGCCCTCCCAGCACTCCGTGGTGCCACCCGAGGGCCATGCAGTGCCCCCCCCGTACCTCCCCAGCATCCCAGTGTCCCCCCAGTGCCCCCCCTGAGCCCCACACCCCCCCCCCGATGCCAAGCAGTGGTTTCCCTACTGGTCTCTCAGTGCTAATCAATCTCCCTCCAGTGCCCCCCAGTGCCCCCCAGTGCCCCCCAGTGCCCCCCCAGTACCTTCCCACTACCCACCAGCGCCACTCAATGCCCCTCTAGTGCCTCCCGGTACCCACCAGTCCCATGCCATGCCCCCCAGTCCCCTCCCAGTGCCCCCAGTCCCGCACAGTGCCCCCCCCGCTGCCCTCCCAGTACCCACCCGTGCCATGCAACGCCCCCCCCTCCCCAGCACCCCCAGCTCCCCGGGGCCAGACCTGTGTAGTGCTGCATGCCGGCGTAGGCTTGCTGCAGGGGGTCCCCGGGGGCGGCGGGGCTCTGGGCTGGGGGGCAGAGGGGGCTGTTAGGGGGGGCGGGGGTGGCGGGGGGGCAGGGGGGGCGCGGGGGGCACCTGGGAAGGGGGGGACCCCGCCAGCGTAGACGGCCTCGGGGGCGGGGGGTCCCGCGGGCTGCGCCGGCACCGGGCTGTAGCCGTTGACGCTGAGCGGGGCCGCGATGGCGGGCACCGGCGTGGCGGCCATGGCCGGCGGCGTGCTGGTTCCTGCAGGGACACCGGCACCTCCTCACCCCCCCGCCGTGCCCGACCCCCCCCCCCCGCCTTCGGGCCCCCCATCCCGGCGTCCCCAGCCCGTGGTGCCTCCGCCGTGACTTCACCCCCGGTGCCACCCTGTCCCTGTCCCATCCCGGGGGGTCCCCATTCCCCGGTGCCCCTCATCTCCCGCTGCCCCCCCCCGTGTCCCCATCCCTTGTGTCCCGTGTCCCCCCCCCCGTGTCCCCACACCTCTGTTCCCATTGCCCCCACCCTGATGTCCCCATCCGGAGGTGCCCCACCTCCCAGCGCCACCCCACCGTGTCCCCCCATCCCTGGGCATCCCTGATGTCCCCCCCACGTCTGGGTGTCCCCCCGCACCCCCGCCTCCCCATCCCCGGTGTCCCCCATTCCCAGGCGCCCCCACCCCCGGTGGGCGGCACCTACCTGAGGAGGGGGGCAGGGGGGTGGCGATGAGCCCGTTGGGGTTGACCGTGCCCATGTGCTGCATCTGGACGGCCATGGTGGCCATGGGGCTGAGGTAGGCCGAGTGGGCGGCCACCAGGGCCGCCTGCTGCTGCATCAGCTGCGGGGACAGCGCCTGGCACCGGGCACCGGCCGCTGCCCCCGGCGCCCCCCCCGCAGCGACCCCCCCCCGCCGAGGGACAACCTCCGGGTGTCCCACCGGCCACCGACGCCCGGCACCCCACCCCGGCACCGGGGTGGGTCATCGCCTGGCGGATCCCAGCCGGTGCCACCGCCCCCGGACTGGGAGACCCGGCGCCTCCCCGTGACTGTCCCCCCCCCATGCATCACCCCAGTGTCCCCACGGAGACCCAGCACCTCCCCGTGACTGTCCCCCCCACACACACATCACCCCGGGGTCCCCACGGAGACCCAGCGCCTCCCCATGACTGTCCCCCCCCCCCCACATCACCCCGGGGTCCCCACAGAGACCCGGCGCCTCCCCGTGACTCTCCCCCCCCCCACGTATCACCCCAGTGTCCCCACGGAGACCCGGCACCCCCCAGTGTCTCTCACACCACTGTCCCCTCCTGGACTGGGGGCACCACCCCAGCACCCACCACCCAGTGCCCCCCCCCCTGGATTGGGGGGCCCATCACCCTCCCCCTTACCTGTCACCCCAGGGCCCCCGTTTGGGACCCTGGGGTCTATCCCCGTCCCCCAGCCTCCGGCACCCCAGCACCCACCACCCCGCTGCCCCGGCCACGCCCGGGGGGGTCACCTCCTCCCAGTGGCCACCCCCAGGCACCTGCCGCCCCCCCGCCCCCACCCTACCGCCTGCGTGTAGGCGCTGTAGGCCCCGAACTGGAGGGCGATGGGGCTGAACATGCCCAGCTGGCTGGCGACCTGCTGCATCCGCCGCAGGCCCCGCTCCTTCTCCGTGTCCGCGAACTTCACCACCAGGCTGGAGGAGGCACCCTGCGAGGGGCCACGGCGTCACGGGGGGGCACCCACGCCCGGCTGCTGGGACCCCCGGCGCGCAACGGGGGGGCCGACGGCGGGGGCCGATGGTGGAGGACTATGGTGGGGATGATGATGGCGAGGATGATGATGAAGACGGTGGTGGGGAAGATGAAGATGATGGTGGGGCCAATGATGATGAAGACGATGGTGGGGATGATGATGAAGACGATGAGGATGAAGACGATGACGGGGATGATGATGAAGATGATGGTGGGGATGACGATGACGGGGATGATGATGAAGATGATGGTGGGGATGACGATGACGGGGATGAGGATGAAGACGATGGTGGGGAAGACGATGATGGGGATGATGATGACGGGGATGATGATGAAGACGATGGTGGGGATGACGATGACGGGGATGATGATGAAGATGATGGTGGGGATGACGATGATGGGGATGATGATGAAGATGATGGTGGGGATGACGATGACGGGGATGATGATGACGGGGATGAGGACAATGGTGGGGGTGATGATGGTGGGGCCAGTGATGGGGATGGGGACAGTGATGAGGGGGACAATGATGAGGACGATGGTAGGGGGGAATGATGATGAAGGTGATGATGGACAATTATGGCGGGGATGATGATGGTGAGGATGAAGACGGTGGTGAGGGTGATGATGATGGGGGTGATGGCGGGGATGATGATGATGGTGTTGATGGGGACAATGAGGGTGATGACAGGGATAATGATGATGGGGACAGTGACGCGGGTGGCGATGATGATGGCGATGAGGATGATGATGAAGGTGGTGAGGACGGGGGGGGGGGGTGCAGTGCCTGGCGGCGCCCATCTCACCGGCAAGGTGCGGCTCCCGTGGAGGGCGGCGATGGCGGCCTGGGCCTCCGCGTGGCTCTGGAACTTGACGAAGGCGCAGCCTGGGGACAGCGGGTCAGCACGGGGACAGGGATGGGGGGACACCCCCCACCCCCCCACGGGGGCCGGGCCACCCCCTCGCCCCACCTTTGCTGGTGCCATCGGGGCCGCGCAGCACCGTGCACTCGTCGATGGTGCCGAAGGGCTCGAACATCTTGCGCACGTCCTCGTCCGCCTGCTGCTTGCTCAGCATCCCCACGAAGAGCTTGCGGTCCTCTGCGGGGACGGGGGGGTGGCGCGGGGACACCGGGGCGGGGGGACACCCCCACCCCCCCGCACACAGACTGGGCAGGGACCCCCAAACCCGGGGACACTGGGTTGGGCTGGGACCCGGGGACAGGGATATGGGGCTGTTGGGATGGGCTGGGACCCGCCAGGAATGGGGACACCCCCCCCCCCGGGCTGGGGACACCCCCCCTGGGAATGGGGACGTGGAGGGGGGACAGTGATGGGGACACCCCACCCTGGGGGGGGAACCCCACGCCTGGCTGACACCCGTGCCAGGGATGGATATGGGGGGACCATGGGGTCATGGAGGGGGCACGGGGCGGGGTTGGGGACACAGGGCCGGGGGGTGGGCCGGGTTTCGGGGTGCCGGTACCTCCTCGGCTCTCACTGTCCGCCGGCTTCACCTGGATGGGCCGGTTCATCTGGGGGGGACAGAGGGGGGATGGGGACACAGCCCCCCCCACCCCGCCGCAGGGACCCCCCCACGGTAGGTGCACAGATACACCCCAGCCCCCCCCCCCTCCCCGCACCCCAAAGATGCTCCTGTCACCATGGCAACCCTGGTCTTGCATCCCGTTACCCGGCAACGGGTGCCGCGGCAACCGCCATGGGGGGGGCCTGAGGGACCCCAATGACGCAGTAACGAGCACCCACCACCCCCCCCCCCGTTATTTTGGGGGGGATGAACCCACCCCCGCCCCCCTCCCAGCCCTGTAACCCCCAGAGACCGGGGGGGGGGGCGGGGAGGGCGCAGATGCCCGGTAACCATGGCAACGGCAGAATATGCTCCATGGCAACCGCCTACTCATCCCCAATTTACCCATCCCGGTTGCCCGGCAACGCCGCTGACATCATCAGCGCTCGCTATAAACAATGACGGGGATGGGGGGGGGGGAATGGAGATTTTGGGGGGGGCCAGGGCAGGGGGGGACCCCCAGGCCTGCTGTGACCCCGCCCCTCCCTCCCCGGGGATGGGCCCGGGCCCTGGGGGGGGACGGGGGGGATGCGGGCGGGGGGACGGGGGGGCGCCGCGCCCCATCCCGGGGGAGCCGGGGGCGGGTTCGGCCCCAGCTGACCCCAGGCGGCCCCTTCCCCCCGCTGAAAGCGAAGGTGCCCCCCCCCCGCCCCAGATGGTGCTGGAAATGCCCCCCCGGGGGGGGCACTAATCCCCCCTAATCCTCCGCGGGGCCGGGATCAGCCCCGGCCGGGGCGGGGGGGGGGGCTGGGGGGTGGCATCAGGCACCCAAAACCCCAAATTTCCCCGGGACCTCCCTGGCATCGCGCCCCAAGGCCGGGGGGGGGTGGTTCGGGGGGGTCCTGCGGCCATCGCGGGGAGGTGGGGGCAGCGGTCGGGGCGGTGCCGCCCCTAATCCCCCCCCCTCCGCTGCCCCCCCCCAACAAATCCCCCCCGGGATTTACGGCCCCCAAATCCCCGGATTATCCTGGCGAAGCCAAATCTCCCCCGGGGCTGGCGGGACACGCGCAGCCCGGGGGGGGGGGCACCCCCAAACTACCCCACACACACACACCTGGGACACCCCCCCCCCCAAACCACCCCCACGGGGCCTCAGTCACCCTGGTCCCCCAGCACCCATGATGGGGGCGGGGACAAAACACACACCTGGGTGCTGGGACACCCCCCCCCCAGCACCCCAGCTGTAATGGGGGGGTGGGGGGCACCCAGACGCCTGGATCGCCCCCCCCGGCCCCCCCGGCTTTGTTAGCTCAGCTGCCCAGTGCCCGCCGCTCGCCTGGCAACGCTTCGTTAGCGCCAGGCCCTCGTTAGCGCCCGCCCGTCTCCAGGCAACGCGGTGGCCCCCCCCCCCCCCCCCATCTTTCCCCCCCCCCCGGCAGATGTTCGTGGGGTGCCCCCCCCAACCCACCCACCCGAAGGTGGGATCCCGGACACCCGGGTCCTCCCAAGGGCAGGGGACCGGGGAGTGGGGGTCCCAGCGTGGGGGTGTCATGGGTGGGGGGGTCCCAGAGTGGGAGGGGTCCCTGGTGGGGGGGTCCCGGCGCGGGGGGGGTCCCCACTCACCCCCGGGAGGGTTTTCTGCTCGTGCAGGGCGCTCTGCGCCTTCAGGGCCGACTCGCGGGCGCAGTAGGTCAGGAAGGCGCATCCTGGGGGGGGGGGGGGGGTGGGAAATGGAATGGGGGGCAGTGGGGGGGGGGGGGCAGGACCCCCACGGCCCCTGCACCCACAGAGCACCCAGATGCCCTATAGCACCCACAGCCCACGGCCCCTTGTAGCACCCAGACCCCCCTACAGCACCCACTCCCGATGCCCCCCCTACAGCACCCAGACCCCCCATTTCAGGGTGGTGACACCCCAGGGACCCTTGGCGGGCGCAGGCGGGGGGCCAGGGAGGGGTCCCCGAGGTCCCCAGGGCCGGGGCAGCCTCAGCCGCGGGGGGGGGGGGTAGCAGCCCCAAGACCCCCCAGTTCCACTGTCGGGGTTGCCCGTCACCCCCACCCCGGGCCTGCACCCGCCTTGGCCTCCCCCCGCCTGTCCCGGGGGGCTCCAGGGTCCCCCCCACCTGTGCCGGGGGTGGGGGTCAGGCACCGGGGGGGGGTCCCTGCCTTGGACAGCCCCCCCCGTGGGCAGCACAGCCCTGCCACCGCCGCCGCACACCCCCCCCCCGTGACCCCCCCCCCCCCCCCCCCAGCCCACACCTGTCACCCAGCACCGCAAACACCCACCCACACAACACCCTGCGCCGGCACCGCCGCCCCCCGCACCCGCGCAAACACCCACGGGCGGCCGTGCAACACCCCGCACCCACGCGACCCCTGGACGCAACACCCCACCCCCCAACACCCGCACCCGCGTGGCTTCCCCCCAGCGCCCACGGGCGCGCCCCCGCCACCCCGCCACCCGCCGTGGGTTGTACCCAGTGCCCGGGGCTGCGCCAGCACCCGGGCCGGAGCCGTGCGTGGGGCTGCGCGTGGGGCCTGCGGCTGTGGGTTGAGCCGTGGGTGGGCCTCCGGCTGCCCGTGGGGCTGTGCCCGCTATCAGGGGCCGTATGTGGGGCTGTGCTCGGGGCTGTCCGTGGGGCCGGGGGCTGTGCCCGGTGCTCGGGGCTGTCCGTGGGGCCGCGGGCTGTGCCCGGTGCCCGGGGCTGTCCGTGGGGCCGCGCCCGGTGCTCGGGGCTGTCCGTGGGGCCGGGGGCTGTGCCCGGTGCTCGGGGCTGTCCGTGGGGCCGCGGGCTGTGCCCGGTGCCCGGGGCTGTCCGTGGGGCCGCGCCCGGTGCTCGGGGCTGTCCGTGGGGCCGGGGGCTGTGCCCGGTGCCCGGTGCTCGGGGCTGTCCGTGGGGCCGCGCCCGGGGCCGTGCCCGGTGGGGCCGTTCCCGGGGCCTGCGGCCGTCCCCAGCTCCCGCTCCCCGTTCCCCAGGGCTGCGCTGCCGCCGCCCGGTGCCGGTGCCGGTACCTTTGTGCATGCCGGTGTACTTGTCCTTGATGACGGTGAGCTCGTAGATCTTCCCGAACTGCTCGAAGATCGGTTTCAGGTCCTTCTCCTCCAGGTGCCGCGGGATCTGCCCCACGAAGAGTTTGATGGCGTCGGGCTCCTTCATGGGGCCGCCGGGGGGGGGGGCCGGGCCCCGGGGCCGCTCCCGGTGCTCGGTGCGGCTCCCGGTAGCGCTGCCGGAGCCGCTCCCACCGCCCGGGCTCGGCTGCCGGTTGCGGCTGCCGGTGCCCGGTGCCCGGTGCCGGCCCGGTCGCGGCGCACACAAAGGACGAGGCGGCCCCGGGGCTCGGCTCGGCTCCGGGGACGGGGCGCGGCGGGGCGGGGGCAGCTCTGCCCGGGGGGCGGCGCTCCCGGTAGGTCCCGGCGGTTTCCCGAAGGGGCCTCCCGTGCGACGGTCCCCGAATCCCGGCGGCTGCCGTCAGCGCCCGGCCCGCCGGTACCGCCCGCTCGCCGCCCCGCTGCCCCCGGGGGAGGGGGCTCGGTACCGGGGGGGGGGGGGGGGGCCTCAGCGCCCGGCCCGGCCCATGGCGGCCGCGCTCCCCGAGCCCCGCGCCCGCTGCGCCCCGGTAACCGGCACCGGCACCGGCACGGCCCGACCCCGCTTCGCCGCTTTTCTTCCCCGGTTGCGGCCGCCCCGCCCCGCCCCGCCCGGCGCTGATGTCAGAGCGGCACCGGGAACCGGGGGGAACCGGCACCGGGAACCGGCACCGGGAGCGGCCGTGGGGGCGTCACAAACACGGGGGGGGGGGGGGGGGGGGGGGGTGTGCGTGTGTGTGTGCGCACGGCGGCCGCGCTCACGCGTGTGCAGAAGGGCTGTTGTGTGCGCACGCGTGTCCGTGTGTACACGCAGGGGAGCGTGTGTGTGTCCGTCTGTCCGTGCGTGTGCCCGTCCCCGCGTGGCCCTGTGTCCCGTGTGTCCCGTCCCCCCCCCCCCCCGCTGCCGCCCGGCGCCGCTGTCCCCGGTGCTGAGCGCCAGGAGCCGCCGGGGCACGGACCCACGGACACGCTGCACAGCGGGGACCCCCCCGTGTCACCCCCCCTACCCACCCCCCCCACGGCCGGGTCTCACCCCCCCCCCCCCGCCGTTGCCATGGCGACGGGCTGCAACGGGCGCAGCCAAGATGGCGTCGCCGCAACCGCCGCCGCGTCCCCATGAGGTGCCGGGGTGGGGGGTGGGGGGGGGGCACACGCACCCACGAGGGTGCACACGCACCCACACACCCCGTGGGGACACGGGCACACGCGGGGGGGACACAGGGCAGGTGGGTGTGGTGACCCCCCCCCATGGCAGTGCGGCTGCGGCACCCCACAGTGCTCGGGGGGGGGTGGGGGGGGTTGTTGTTGTTGGGGTGGGGTCCTGCGTGGGCCAGCCCACTGGTGACAGTGTCGTGTGTCTGTGTTCCCAGCCCACGCTCCGCCTGAGCAGCGAGAGGTACCTGCGGGCCCACCCGGGGGTCCGGCTGCTGCTGCGGGGGTTCCTCAGGTGAGACACATTCCCCCATCCCACCCACCCCACCCCACCCCCCCCCGAGGAATTTCACAAAAACACCTCAATTAGCAGAAGATAAAAACACCCATTTTCCATCGTGGGAAAGCACATCAAAACACCCCCTTTCCCCCCCAAACCCCTGTGCCCCCCCCATCTTCCAGGGAGCTGCTGCTCCATCAACCGACCAACATCCCGGAGTTTGCTGCAGGTGAGGGGGGGCCGGGGGGTCCCCATGGCTGGGGGGTGTGTGGGGGGGGTCCCAGCCGCCCACTCACCCCCCGCCCCCCCCCCCCCCAGGGTACTTCTCGCAGCCGGAGCTGCCGCGGCGGATCCAGGAGGAGCTGGGGGGGTCGGCACCCTGAGGGGGGGGGGGTCTCACCCCAATCCCAGGCGGTGACACCCCACACTGGGTGCTGCTGTAGCGTCACCCAGAGCTCTGGGGGGGGGGGGGGGGGGGGCTGGGGGGGTACAGGAACCCTCCTGCATGGCCCCCCCCCCCCCCCCCCAGCTCTTTAGTGGGTACAGAAACAGCTCAGCCCCAGGGGACCCCCCTCCATCCATGGCAGGGGAACCCCCCCGCCATTCCCCCCAGTGCCTGCCGGTACCAAGCCGGTGCCGGGCACACTGGGGGGATCCTGGGGGGCCCCCCCGGCTCAGAGCAGCGTCTCCCTCTGTGCCGCCAGCCGGGCCTGCTGCTGGGCCAGCCAGTGCTTGTAGCGTTTGGTTTTGGGGCGCAGGAAGTTCACCACGTCCATGGGCACCCGGACGGTCTCCAGCCCGTTCACCTGCGGCACCGGGGGGGGGGTGTCAGGAGAGGGGGACCCCCCCTGCCACCCCCTCAGCAGCACCCCGTGACCCCCTGGCGGGGGCGGGGGGCCGTTGCTGCGCTCCGGCTTGCGGCCGCTCTCGCTTCTCTCCCCGACCCGGGCCCAGGGGAGCTCCATCCCGAAATCCCAGTGGGATCCGAGCGCGGGGGGACGGACGGACGGACGGACATGGGACGAGCCCCCTCCCCTCCCTGCGCGCGCCCAGGGCCGGGCACAGCGAAGGAAGCGGGAGCCGAGGCGGCAGTGACACGGGCTGGGAGCCGGCCCCGCGCCGGGAAGGACAAAAGGCGAATGGCGGCGGGCGAGGAGCCGCGCTCCTCTAACTAGGTCGCGGGGTGGGGGGGGCTCTTGCTCATGGTTTGGTGGTGTTTTTTTTTTTTTTTTTAATGTGTTTTTGGCGTTGGCTTTTTTTTTTTTTTTTAAAAATAAAGCATTTCTGCTCCTCGCAGCCCTCCCTGTGCTGGAGGACAGGCACCGCCAGCTCGGCTCAGGGTTTCTCTGGTGGGGGCACTGGGCTGGGGAGCTGGCGTGGGAGCCCCGTGGGACGTGGGGAGGGGTCGTGGGGAGAAGGGGGGGGGCCGCGGTGTCAGGGCCCCGGGCAGTGGCTCACCGTCACGTCGCACCAGTACTCGCCCCACCTGGTGATGGGCTCGGCGGGCAGCTTCAGCGCGTGGGGGGGCACGAAGACCCGCAGCTGAGAAACACCACGAGGCCCCGGGAGGGACAGTTGGGGGGGCAGCGAGCCCCCCCCCCGCCTCCCCAGCCCCTTCCTGGGCCCCCCAGAACAGCCAGGGCAGAACTGCCCGGCCCCCAGCGCGTGCCATGGGCTCATCCCCTGATTTACCATCTTCCCTTCTTAATCCCTTTAAGGTTTTAAACCCTCTGCTGAGCCGCGCTCAGCACGTGCCCCACCGAGCCCCGAACGCGCCGCTGGCTCCTCCAACCCCCTCAGCAACATCCCCCCCTCGGGATTTGGGGCCCCCCCAAGCAGCTCTGCTCACGCGCAGGGACCCCCCCAGCCCCGGCAACGCCGGGGAGCACCGCTCACGTTTTTGAAGAAGTGACGAGCCACGATTTCGTTGTTCAGCTCCCACTTGATGTTGTTTTTCATGCCCACCTCGAGGCGGCAGCCCTTGAGGAACTTGATGGTCTGTAAAGGCGGGAGGAAGGTGGCGGGGAGAGTGCGGGGGTCAGCAAGGTCCCGGGGAGCCCCGGCCCCCCACCCGCGCGCAGGCAGCCCCTGCTCGAGCTGCAGCTGGGGGCAGAGGGCTCCCGGCACTCCGGCTGAAGCTTTGAGCTCTTCCCAGGACTCGGGAATTTCTCCAGAACAACTCCAGACTCGCCGGTGCCCCCCCACTCACCCTCTCCCCGCTCCAGGTCTGCATCACCTCCAGTTTCCCCTCTTGGCGCAGCTGCAAGGGGAAGAGGATGGAGGAGAATAAGCGAGAGGAAGGCTCTCCCGTCATCGCAAACGCTGCAGAGGGATTTATCAACGAGCGGGGCTCGTGGTGGGACGGTATTTCTAGGGCAATTGGCACATCTCACCCCACGAAATCACAAATGCGCGGGCGGAGGGAGGCAGGGATGAGCCCAAAGAGCAACCGGCCCTTTGAAAGCAAACTCTCTGCTCCTTAAGTTCTCCTGATTTCAAAGCTAAAAACACCCCGGGAGCAGCCCCTTCGTGCCAACTCACCTTCTTCTCCTCCTCAAACATCTTCTTGTTCTCCGGCGAGGCGTAGACAGCCAACCCCTGTGGCAGGAGCTTGTTACGACCCAGGGATTTCTTCACGCTGACCAAGTCCCCCCGGTTCCCCAAATCTGCGAGGAGAGGGGACGTTAGTGAGGCGCGTGCCGGAGAAGCGCCAGCTTTGACATTCCATCTGAAGGAAGTTAAAAAAAAAAAAAACAAGAGACCCGAAATGCCACAGAATTATTGGTTTCAGGGCTCTGCAACCCTAAACCATCGCAGGGTCTGAGGGGTGGATCCCTGCTGCCAGCGGATCGCTGGACACGGGGCCAGCCGGGGGGACCCCTGCCTCTCCCCGGCGCAGGGGGAGGCAGAACAGGGCAGACACCGACTGAGGCGGGAGCGGCCGCGGGGAAGGGACGTACTGTCCACCGACTGGGTGAGGATCAGCTCCAGGTCCGTCTTGGGCAGGTGCTTGGTGTCCTCCAGCAGCCGGTAGACACGGTGCCGGCGGGGGTGCAGGCGCGGCTGCCGCCCCTCTTTGCTGAGCGGGACCTTCCACCACCGCTCCACCACCACGGTGCCCTGGCGCAGGAGGGAGGGTGAGTCCCGGCCCCCCGGCCGGTTGTGGGGCTCGCTCCCCCCCACCCCCCCCGCCTCTCCCGCGGGGGACGAGCTGGCTGCCCGCCTGGGGACCCCCCGCCCCTATGCAGGCCCCCTGCACCCCCCCCGCTCCCCTCGCGGACACCTCCGCCCCCCACCCCCCCGGCCCAGAGGTGCAGGCGGGCACCCCGGGAGCCCCGGCAGCCCCCCGCGGCCCTCACCCGGCCGTGGCTGAGGCTCAGGGCCCGGCTGGCCGCCCGCAGCACCAGGCCGCAGCCCCCCGCCGCCCCCCGGCCCAACATGGCCGCCCCCGTCCCGCTCCCGGTGCCGGCCCGAGGACCCCGCGGGGCTGCCCGTCGCTGCGCCTGCTCCCCAGGACCCCGCCGCCGCGCCTGCGCAGTAGCGTCCCAGCGGGGCCGGCGCCCGAGGACCCCGCCGGGGGCTGTCCGCCGCGCGCCTGTGCCCAGCGCTCCCGGTTGGGCGCCCGGTGCCCCCAACAGCGCCCCGGTATCCCTGCCCTTCCCCCCCCCCCCCAATAGGGCAGCTCCCGTGTCCCCCCGAAACGGGGCACCCTCAGGCCCCCTCCAAACCGGGGGCTGCCCCCGGGTCCGGTTCTCCTCCGATCCTTCCCCTCCCACCCGGTCCCGGTCCTGCCCTTCCCACCCGCGCCCAGTTCTTCCCCTCGTCCCGGTTCTTTCCCCTCGCCCCGGTCCCGGTCGGCGGCAGGGAGCTCCAAAACGTTCCATTTTATTGAATCAGGACCCAAAACCGGTTCGTTCCACTCGCCGCCAAACCGGGCGGAAACAATCCCAGCGCAGGGCGAGGGAGCCGGTAACCGGGAGCTCCCCGGGGCCGCTGCCAGTAACGGGGGCCGGGACCCTCCCGCCTCCCCCGGGCTGGTGCGGCCGGTGTCACCAGGAGCTGCTCGCTGTCCCGCCGCCGTCCTCAGCGCCGGTGGCATCTGTGCAGAGCGGGGGGTGAGGGGGGCACCGGGGGGGCACCGGGGCACAGTGCCGGTACCCACCGGGGAGGCGGGCGCTGCCCAAGGCCGGGGGGGTCTCGCCAGGGTTCTCAGGGGGCTCCTGCGCCGGGAAGAGCCGGTTAACGGTGCCAGGGGCCCGGTGCCGCAGGGGTGGGGCGAGAGGACAAACCGTGCGCTCACCGGGCTGCGGGCCGCGGCCAGCCCATCACCGGCCCCTTCCTCCTCCTCCTCCTCCTCTTCCTCCTCCTCGCCGCCGTGGGGCTGGGGCACGGCGTGGCCCAGGCGCACCAGCTCCGCGCCGACGTCCAGGGTCTGTGGGGAAAGGAGCCGTGGCAGCACCGGGGGGGCACGGGGCGGGGGTACCGGGGGGGTACCGGGGGTTACCGGGGCTCACCTGGCCGCCGTGCGTGGCGTAGAGCCGCACCTCGGGGCGGGGGCCGAGCCCCGAGGGGCCGTAACTGGCGATTTTGGCCAGCAGCGGTTTCCAGGCCGCGCAGTGCGTCAGCTGGTCAAAGGCGTCCAGCGCCACCTCCGCCCAGCCCTGCGGCTCTGGGGGGGGGACACGGGGGTGAGGGGACACTGGGGCGGGGGGGGGGCACAAATTTGGGGAGGGGGGGGTAGGGAGGGGCTCACCCGCGGGCCCGATGCCGGCCAGGCTGCACTCCAGGGCCTGGAAGGGCAGGCTCAGGAAGTCGCTCCTGGCAGGCGGAGAGGGATGGCGTGAGGCCACGGCACCCCCCCAGCTTGTCCCCATGTCCCCCCCTCCCTGGGCTCACCGCAGGGCTCGCAGCGCCTCAGGGGGGGCCTCGCCGTTGTCCCCAAAATCCACGTAGTAAAGGTCCAAGTTGCCGTTGGGCAGCGTGCCCAGGACACGGGCGCGGTACCAGTCGCTGCCGTCCGTGTAGGGAGCGGCCACGATGGCCCCGGGCTGGGCGGCCGGGAGCTCAGCCTTGGGGGGGACAGGGTGGGTGACACCCCTGGGAGGGGCAGGGGGACCCATGCTGGGGGGGGGGGACACCAGTCTGGGGGCTCACCGCACACCCGCTGCCCCGGTAGTACTGGCCCATCTCTGCCGTCAGCTTGTCCAGCTGCAGGCTGCGCTGGCCGACGAGCTGGATCCAGAAGTGGTTGGGGTTTTCCGCGGCCGAGACGTAAACCTCGAGGGGCTCGTCGGGGGGGAAGCTGAAATCGGGGCTGGGAACTACAGGGGAGTCCCGGTGAGAGCCCCCGAGAGCCAAAGCCGCCCCGCAGACCCTGCCTGGCCTCGGGGGGACCTGAGCGCGTCCAACCCCCCAGCACCGTTTATCCCGACACGCCCCGGGGACAACGCGAACGCTTCTCTTACCCTCGAATTTCAGCACTGCTGCGTCGGCCGGCTCCTTGTCCTCCAGCTCCTCCCCGGAGGGAGCCAGGCCCGGGAGCGAGCCTTCACCCCAGGATGAGCCGCCGTCCTCCTCCCCGTGCTCCGGCGTCCCGCTGGGGAGCGGCTCCGGCTCCCGCCGGCTGCCCAGGGGCTGCTTGCGCAGGCACCGCAGCGCCGTCGACCGCGCCAGCTCCTTCCGGAAAGCATCGTCTTCCATCAGCTTCTCCGTGATGAGTTTCTTTGGGAATGGGGGGGAAAAAAACCCACAAAACCAAGGAGAGCGATGTGGTTGGGGGGCCGAGGCATCCCCCAGCCCCTCCGCCTCCCGCTCACCTTGGCGGCTGCCACCTCCTTCCGCGTCCCCGAGAGCTGGATGACCCTGACCGGGGACAGCCCGGCGTCAGCCTCGCGCTCGCAGAGCACTTTGGCCCCCGAGCTGCGGCAGATGCCCCGCACAGTCTCGCCGCCCCGGCCTGCGGCAGACAAGGGAGAGCCCCGGGAAACTGCGGCAGAGCGGCCGCGGAGCTGGGGCCAGGCTCCCTCCCGCAGGGAAGCGGGGCTGCTCCCTGCGCTCGTGCCACCACGGGCACTGAGCGGGTAAATCCACCACAGCTCCCGCTGTCCCCTGCCTCCCCGGGGCGGGCGGCCGTACCGATAATCCTGCCCACGGCTCTCTGGGGCACGCAGAGCTGCTCCGACACCAGCGTGCTCTCCGTCATGATCTGGTGGACGGCGGCTTTCGCCCGGCAGACTTGGCTGGGGGAGCCCGAGATCAGCAGCGTCGTCTCCTCGGCCTCATCCTCGCCCTCCACCCCGATGCGAGCCCCCGTCTCTTGGCTCAGCTGCAGGGCAGGGGGGGACCAAGCCCCGGCTGCTGTTTACCGGGGTTCCCAGTAAACTCGTCCTTCCCTCGTTACCCCCATGAGAGGTGCAGCCTCCAGCATCACAAACCTTTCTGATGGTGGCTCCCTTCCGGCCGATGATGGATTTCACGGCCGCCCGGGGGACTCGCATCTCAATTTCCAGCTCCTCGTCTCCCACAGAGGTCAGCCGCTCCTCTGAGGGCAAAGCGGCAGCGCCGGGTCCCCACAGCCGCGTCCATCCGCGCAGGGCGAGCCAAGCCCCCCGGGAGGGGTATCAACAGCACGAGGGAAATTCAGGGCGGGCAAAGCCACTCCCAGAGCCTCCCCGTCCCCCGCGAGGGGCCCATGGCAGCTCGGGGCGCCCCCGAGCACCTCAGCGCCCTTGGGGAAGGTGAGGGCAGGTGAGGGGGGCGCAGCTGACCGCTGCAGCCGGGGGACGGCGACGGGGCTGCGACACCCACCTCGGCTCTCCCGGTACCTGCGGTACAGGACGAAGCAGACGGCGGCGCCAGCCGGGACGCCCAGCACCACCGCAGCTTTCTGCAGCGCCGTCAGGCCGCTCCAGCAGCCCCGCTCCGCCATCGTCCCCCCCGCGGCCTGGGGAAGGAGAGGTTTTACCGGGAGCCCGTCGGCAGCCGGGCCGGTGTGAGGGGGGAGGAGACCCCGGCCGCGCCCGCCCATCCCGGTACCGGCTCCGCTTCGCGCCACCGCCGCCCCACGCGCCCGGCCGCCGCTAGCCCCGCCCCCCCCCCGCCGCCGCGCTCCAATCGCAGCGCCGCTCCTCCCCGCCCCGCCAATCCCCGCCCGGAGGGAGCTGTGGCCAATCCCCGGGACGGCTTCCCACAGGGAGGGGGAGGGACACGGCGCCTGCCTGGGAATAAAGCGGCCAATCCGCGCCGCGAGGCAGCCGGCTGGAGCCAGTCGGCGAGAGGGAGTGGCGCCCGGGCCCGCCCCGAGCTGTGAGTGACGGGCGGCGGGTCCCGTAGAGCGGGAGGCTCTGCGCCGTCCCACAATGCCCCGCGTGGCGCCGGCGCGGGGTCTCGCGCCGTGTCACCCCGTTCCCCGCGTGACGGAGCCCACGGACGCGCCGTGTCCCAAAAATGCCTTTATTCCAATTCGGTACAGCCGCGGCCCCGGCCCGGCACCCCCCGGCGCTCGCCCCCCCGTCACCCAGCCGGGCCACCCGGGGGGGGAGCCCACGCGTGTCTGCACACACGGGAGCCGGTGGCCCTGGGAGAGCCCCGGGGAGGGGGTGGGCGTGTGCCTGTCCCGCGTGGAGCACCCACCGCGGCCCCGGGGACCCCAGACTGCTCTGCGGGGGGGTGGGGGCACCCTCGGGTGACAGAGCCCCGCCGGGTGACGGAGCATCGGTGGGTGACAGACTGTCGTGACAAAGCTCCTCGGGGTGACGGAGCCCCGCCGGGTGACAAAACCCTGCTGAGTGACGGGGCGTTGTTGGGTGACGGATCCTCCTCGGGCGACGGACCATCGCCGGGTGACAGAGCACAGCCGGGTGACAGACCATCGCTGGGTGACGGTCCTTCACCGGGTGCGGGTGCCCCCGGCCGAGGGAGCACCCCGGGGTGCCGGCACTCCTGGCCGTGGGCAGGCAGCAGGCGGGGGGGCCGGGCGAGCCGTGGGGTGTCGGGGGGCTCAGCGGGCGCTGCCGGGGGTCTCGGGCTCGGAGGCGAAGAGCTCGCGGTAGAGCGGGGGGAAGGCGGCGTGCAGCACCCCGGGGTGCAGGCGGCGGAAGGCCTGGAGCTGCTCCACGTGCTGCGAGCACAGCGCGCGCAGGCGCCCGGGCGGCGGCAGCTGCCCACGGGGACACGCGCCCGTCACGCGGGGACACGTGACTGACACGCGGGGTCACACACACCCGTCACACGGGGACACGCACCCATCGCGTGAGGGAACACGCACCCAAGACGGGGGGGGACACGCACCCATCACACAGTGGGGACACGCATCTGTCATGGGGGGGACATATGCCTCACACGGAGAGGGGGGACACGCACCCAACACGGTGCCCACGGGGACACGCACACATCACACAGGGACACGCGCCTATCACACGGGGGGACACGTGTCCGACATGCGGGGGGACACGCACCCATCACACAGGGGACACGCACCCATCACGCAGTCACACAGGGACACACACACATCATGTGTGGTGACACGCACCCTTCACACAGGGACACACACCCGTCACGCGGGGGGACCCCGCGCCACGGCAGCCCCCCCGTGCCGCACCCTGGCCAGCAGCCCCTCGCGGCGGGTCCGGCGCAGCAGCACGCGGAAGGCGACGTCCAGGTGTCCCTGCAGCCGAGCCACCTTGGCCTGGTCCTGCAGCCACGGGCGGTCTGGGGACGGGGACACGGCGGGGCGGCGTGGGGACGGCGTGGGGACCGGGCTGGGATGGGCACGGGGACAGGGATGGGGACCGGGGTGGGATGGGCACGGGGACAGGGATGGGGACTGGGGTGGGATGGGCACGGGGACAGGGACAGGGACAGGGACCGGGCTGGGATGGGCACGGGGACAGGGACAGGGACAGGGACCGGGCTGGGATGGGCACGGGGACAGGGACGGGGACCGGGGTGGGATGGGCACGGGGACAGGGACGGGGACCGGGCTGGGATGGGCACGGGGACAGGGACGGGGACAGGGGTGTGATGGGCACGGGGACAGGGATGGGGACTGGGGTGGGATGGGCACGGGGACAGGGATGAGGACAGGGGTGTGATGGGCACGGGGACAGGGATGGGGATGGGATGGGCACGGGGACAGGGACGGGGACCGGGGTGGGATGGGCACGGGGACAGGGACAGGGGTGTGATGGGCATGGGGACAGGGATGGGGATGGGATGGGCACGGGGACAGGGACGGGGACCGGGGTGGGTTGGGCACGGGGACAGGGACAGGGGTGTGATGGGCATGGGGACTGGGATGGGCACGGGGAGAGAACAGGGACTGGGATGGGATGGGCACAGGGACAGGGATGGGGACAGGGACAGGGATGGGATGGGGACTGGGGTGGGCACAGGGACAGAGACGGGGATGGGATGGGCACGGGGACAGGGATGGGGACTGGGGTGGACACGGGGACTGGGATGGGGACAGGGATGGGATGGGGACTGGGGTGGGATGGGGACAGGGATGGGGACTGGGGTGGGCACGGGGACAGGGACGGGGATGGGATGGGCACGGGGACTGGGATGGGGACAGGGACAGGGATGGGATGGGATGGGGACTGGGGTGGGATGGGGACAGGGACAGGGCTGGGATGGAGATGAGATAGGGCTGGGGACAGGGACGGGATGAGGATGGGAGAGGTGGGACCACGGCAGGATGGGAAGAGGATGGGGACAGGGTGGGGACCACAACAGGACAGGGACAGGAACGGGGACAGGGACCCGCTGGGGCTGAGGGCGGGACAGGAGGGGCACGGGGGGTGGGAACGGCTCAGGACACCCAAGGCCACCACCCAGCACCCGCTTTAGGACAAAACCAGGGGGGTTTGGGCAAACCCTTGTTTGGGTTCCTATGGGGCAGGGGGGGCGGGGGGGGGAACTGAGGCAGGGGGTGACCCGGGGGTCCCTCACTGGCGTTGACGAGGACGAGGGCGCTGAAGAGGGCCACCTCGCTCTCCGAGAAGTGCAGAGCGCAGAGGCTCTGGGCGAAGTCGAAGATGGAGCTGATGAGCTCGTGGCAGCCTGGGGGGAGACATCGTCACTGTGTGTCCCCCTGTGTCCCCCTGCGTCCCCCCATGTCCCCCCGTGTCCCCCCGCGTCCCCTCGTGTCCCCAGCCCTACCCAGGGATCGGAAGAGCTCGGCGCCGGCGTACTTGCCCTCGAAGAAGACGGTCCGGTTGTCGGCGTTGAAGGCTCGGCACATGCGCACCAGCACCACCTCCATGGCTCCTGCCGCCGCCCGGCAGCGGGACGGGGACGGGGACGGTGGCACCGGGGACACGGGGCCCCACGGTGCTGCCGCTCGGGGTCGGGTGGGTGCCCCCGCGACACCAGCCCTGGGGGCTGTCACCTCCCCGGTGGGACCCATGAGATTGTCACCTTACTGGTGGGGTCGGGGTGGCCCTTGGGGGCTGTCACCTCCCCGGTGGGACCCATGGGACCCCCACCCCCATGGGGCCACAGCACCCTCCAGGGACTGTCACCTCCCTGGTGGGACCAGTCCCCTCACCTGGGGACACCGGGGCTGGGGGGCCGGGGGCAGCAGGGCCCGTGGGGCCGGGGACAGGGGACGCGGTGGCCCCGTACCCGCTTTGAGGAGGACGATCTGGTCGTTCTGGCAGAGGTCCATGAAGCCGCGCAGGCGCTTGGCGAACTCCACCACGTACTGGATGGCCTCGGTGATGCGCCCGGCGCAGCGCTGCCACATCTCCTCCATCGGCTGCGGGACCGGCCGTCACCCCCGCCCCACCGGCCCCACCGCTCCGCGCTGGAGCACCCGGCGTCCCCCGGGGACCCTCGCGTCCCCTCCCCTGTCCCCACCCCGGTGGCCTCACCTTCCTCTGGTAGGCGCAGACCTCCTCGCGGGAGAAGGTGTCCCAGCGCCGGAGCTGCAGGTCCTCGGCGCGGAGCTGGCAGGTCTCCCGGTAGGACTTGAGGACGTTCTGGGTGAGGTGCTCTGCGGGGACACGGGGACGCGGGGACACGGGGGTGGGGGACGGGGATGGGGACGGGGACAGGGCAGGCAGCGCTTGCCCCTGTCCCTGATGGGCAAGGTCCTGCCACCATCCAGCACCCATGGGTGGTGGATCCAGGTCCCGCCATCACTGAGCACCCATGGGTGGTGGAGCCAGGTCCCACCACCATCCAGCACCCATGGGTGATAGAGCCAGGTCCCACCAGCACCCATGGGTGATGGAGCCAGGTCCTGCCATCACTGAGCACCCATGGGTGGTGGAGCCAGGTCCCACCACCACTGAGCACCCATGGGTGATGGAACCATGTCCCACCACCATCCAGCACCCATGGGTGGTGGAGCCAGGTCCCACCAGCACCCATGGGTGATGGAGCCAGGTCCTGCCATCATTGAGCACCCATGGGTGGTGGAGCCAGGTCCCACCAGCACCCATGGGTGATGGAGCCAGGTCTTGCCACCTTTGGGCACCCATGGGTGGTGGAGCCAGGTCCCACCACCACTGAGCACCCATGGGTGACAGACCCCAGTCCCCGCGGGCACATGGCACCCAGTGACTCACCGATCTCCACGCCGGCGGACGTGGGTGACTCCAGGAGGCCGCC
This sequence comes from Tyto alba, assembly GCF_018691265.1. Taxonomy (NCBI): domain Eukaryota; kingdom Metazoa; phylum Chordata; class Aves; order Strigiformes; family Tytonidae; genus Tyto; species Tyto alba. Next base: position 24,461,400 of record NW_024881329.1, read on the forward strand.
GGCATCAGGGTGGGGGTAGAAGCCGGGGCCGTCCCCGTCCCCGTCCGGGCCCCGCTTGGCCCCCTCCAGCCGCCCCGGCTCCACCTTCACCGTGGGAGCAGCCCTGCCCTCCGTCCCGCCGTGGCGGGTGCCGGTGGGGGTCAGTGGGTGGCCCCGGCACCCCACCAGCCCCAGGGGGCCGGGGGGTGCCCCCTCGGCCGCCCGCTCCCGCTCCCGCTGCTCCAGCTGCTGCTGCACCTCGGCGTGCAGCCGGTCCCGCTGCTTCTTGGACATGCGGCCAAACTTGACGGCTGCGGGGGGGGGGGGGGGGGGAAAGAGGCGGCGACGCTGGGGGACACGCGTGTCACACGTGTGTCCCCATGCGTGTGCAGGCACCGGTTCCCCGCGACCTACATAGCCGTGGCACCGGGGCTTTCCGGCCCCACACGCGTGCCGCGGCGGCCCTCACCGCCCCGCTTCCTCCGGGCGCACCCACGGCCCCTCCGCTTCCTCCCGGCGATGTCCCACGGCCCCGGGGCACCTGCAGCCCCCACGGGGGAGGGGGACGCGGGGTGGGGGGGTGCACCCACCGTCGCGGGACATGCCGAGGCGCAGGCACTTCTGCAGGCGGCAGTGCTGGCAGCGGTTGCGGCTGGCCCGGTCGATGGGGCAGTTCTGCTGGCGGCTGCAGGCGTAGCTCAGGCTGCTCTGCTGGCTGCGCCGGAAAAAGCCCTGCGCCGGGGGTCAGCGCCGGGCCGGCTCCCCCCGGCACCCCCCGGCTCCCCCCGGCACCCCCTGGCACCCCCCGGCACCCCCCGGCTCCCCCCGGCACCCCCCGGCACCCCCCGGCTCCCCCCAGCACCCCCCGGCACCCCCCCGCTCCCCCCGGCACCCCCCGGCACCCCCCGGCTCCCCCCGGCACCCCCCGGCACCCCCCGGCTCCCCCCAGCACCCCCCGGCACCCCCCCGCTCCCCCCGGCACCCCCTGACACCCCCCGGCTCCCCCCGGCTCCCCCTGACACCGTCTGGCACCCACCAGCACCCTCACAGCACCCCCTGGTACCCCCTGGTACCCCCCAGCACCCCCCGGCACCCTCCTGGCACACCCCAACACCCTCACAGCACCCCCTGGTACCCCCTGGTACACTTTGGCACCCTCTGATACCCCCAACACCCCCCATCCCCCCCCCCACCCACCTTGCAGCCCTCGCAGGTGATGACGCCGTAGTGGATCCCTGAGGATTTGTCCCCGCAGATCTTGCAGGGGATCACCTCGATGTGGGCTGTGGGCGGGAGGGGGATGGCGTGGGTGCCCACCCCGAGGGTCCCCCCAAACCCCCCATGGGAGCTCACGGTCCCTCCGGGCTGACGTGGCGCCCGTGGGACCACGTGTGCCACCCGTGTCCTCGCACGCTCTCCCTGGGCTCGCGTGTCCCCCATGGGCTCCGCTGCCCCTCGGGGACTCCCAGGCTCCCCACGGGCTCCCGTGTCCCCCGTGGGCTCACAGAGTCCCCGGCCCACCCCCGTGACCCGCGTGGGACTGCGTGTCCCTCATGTGTCCCTAACAGGTTCACGTGTCAGCACACGGGCTCACGTGGCCGCCGTGGGCTCACATGTCCCCTCGTAGGTTCACGTCTCCGGGGGGCTCACCCGCCGCCCCACGGGCTGCTCCCGTGTCCCCCCCCCGGGCTCCCAAGGGCCCCGGGGGACCACGTCTCCTCCTCCACCCCCGTTCTCAAGGGGCCCCCGGGGGCCTGTGTGTCCCCTGTGGGCACTGGTGCCTACAGACACACGCGTGGGGTCCCGTGCCCCCGTGAGCTCGCCTGGTCCCAATGGGCTCACGTGTCCCTCGCGTGTTCCCGTGGCACCCACGGGCCCCCACGCCACCCCGTGGGCTCCGCTGCTGCCCCCCCCCCAGCCCATGGGTGCCCCCCGGGCTTCCCCCCACGGCCCCGGCACAGGGTGGGTCCTGCCGGACACCGGGGGCTGCCGAAACCGCAGCAGCAGCGAGCACCGGCGAAGCCGCAACTGGGACGCGGCCCCACCTTGCAGGAAGGCGCCCGCCGCCACGGCCCAGCACGGCACCGGCACAGCACCGGCACAGCACTGGCACGGCACCGGCACAGCACCGCCACGGCCCAGCACGGCACCGCCACGGCACCGCCATGGCCCAGCACGGCACCGGCACAGCACTGGCACGGCACCGGCACAGCACCGCCACGGCCCAGCACGGCACCGCCACGGCACCGCCATGGCCCAGCACGGCACCAGCACAGCACTGGCACGGCACCGGCACAGCACCGGCACAGCACTGGCACGGCACCGGCACAGCACCGCCACGGCCCAGCACGGCACCGCCACGGCACCGCCATGGCCCAGCACAGCACCGGCACAGCACTGGCACAGCTCAGCACGGCACCGGCACGGCACCGGCACAGCACCGGCACGGCTCAGCACGGCACTGGCACGGCACCGGCACAGCACCGGCACAGCACCAGCACGGCTCAGCACAGCACCAGCACGGCCCAGCGTGGCCCTGGCATGGCCCCGGCACGGCCCTGCTGCACCCTCCGGGTGGGCAGGGGACCCTGGGCGTGCAGCCACGGGGGGGGACACCGGGGTGGGGGGAGCAGAGCCGGGGGACAGCTGAGCCTGGGGGGACACCAGAGCAAAGATGGCAGAGCTGGGGGACACCGGGGTGGGGGACCCCCAACCCCCTGGGCTGCCCCAGAGCCCCCAGGAGCCCCCTCCCACCCCGACGGCTCCCGTCCCTCCCCGCCACCAGCTTGTCACCCTCTGCCCTGCACACGCCTGTGCACGCACACAGGCACATCCACGCACCCCGGCACACGCCTGTGCACACTCGGGCATGCCTGAGCCCCTCCTGCCTGCTCGCACACGCTTGCACACCTGCACGCATGTACGGGCACCCTTGCACATGCCTGCATGCAGACGTTCAAGCGCAGGGAGGTTTTTGGGGGGCTGATGCACGCCTGGGCACGCGTGGGCACACGCACGTGCCCTCAGTCACACACACGCACTCGGGCACACGTTCGCCCGCACGCTTGTGCACGTTTGCAAAGGGTTGTGCAAAGCTGCAAACGCTCGCCCACGCTGCCGCACGCTCGGCCACGCTTGCGCCCACTCCCGTGTGCTTGCACACGTTCACGCACGCCCGTGGGCGCCTGCGCCCGCTCTCGCACGCTCGCGGCTGCTCGCACGGGCCGGCATGCGTCCGCCGAGGCTCGCACACGCTCCCGGGCGCCCTCGCACCCTCGCGCACGCCTGTGCCTGCCACGCAGCCGCTCCTTCACGCTCGCACACGCGCGCACACGCGTGCACACGCCCGCACACCTCTTCCTCCCCGGGGGCCGAATCTGCCTCGTCGGCTTTTTCCACCCGCCCCAGTTTTGGGGCCCGGCGGCCGCCCTCGCATCCGGCGCTGGCGGCCGGGCACCGGGGACCCCCGCGGCGGCGCCGGCCGGGGGGGGGCCCTGGGAATTCGGCGCTTTGAGTCAGCCCCGCGCCCCGGCACCCGCATTAGTCAACGGCGGCGGCGCCGGCGGCTGCCAGGAAGCGCCGCTTTCGGGTGCTGCTCCTGCCAGGAACCGGCGGCGAGAGGTCGACGAGGTCTCCCCGGCCCCACGCCTCCCCCCGGCACCCGCCCACAGCACCCACCCGCTCCCGGGGGCACCGGTTCCCCTGGGCGCCTGCCAGCAACACCCAACAGTCCCCGTCGGCCCCACCAGCACCTGCCAGCGGTACGGGCACCCACCGGTACCCCTCATCCCCACCGGCACCCACCAGCACCCACCGGCACCCACCAGCACCCATCATCCCCGTCAGCACCCATCAGCACGCACCAGCACCCACCGGTACCCCTCATCCCCACCAGCACCCACCGGCACCCACCAGCACCCATCATCCCCACCAGCACCCACCGGCACCCACCAGCACCCACCGGTACCCCTCATCCCCACCAGCACCCACCGGCACCGACCAGCACCCATCATCCCCGTCAGCACCCATCAGCACGCACCGGCACCCACCGGTACCCCTCATCCCCACCAGTGCCTACCAGCACCCACCGGCACCCACCAGCACCCATCATCCCCGTCAGCACCCATCAGCACGCACCAGCACCCACCGGTACCCCTCATCCCCACCAGCACCCACCGGCACCCACCAGCACCCACCAGCACCCATCATCCCCGTCAGCACCCATCAGCACGCACCAGCACCCACCGGTACCCCTCATCCCCACCAGCACCCACCGGCACCCACCAGCACCCACCGGTACCCCTCATCCCCACCAGCACCCACCGGTACCCCTCATCCCCACCGGCACCCACCAGCACCCATCATCCCCGTCAGCACCCATCAGCACGCACCGGCACCCACCGGTACCCCTCATCCCCACCAACACCCACCGGCATCTACCACCACCCATCATCCCCACCAGCACCCACCAGCACCATGAGCACCCACTGGTTCCCATCAGCCCCACAGGGACCTGCTGGCACCCATCAGCCCCACCAGCACCCACCGGCACCCATCAGCCCCACCAGCACCCATCAGCCCCACACGAACCCAGGGGCCCCAGGGCACCCACTGGCCCCCACCAGCCCCACGGGCTCCCATTAGCACCCACCAGCTCCCGGGACACCCACCGGCACCCCCAGTCCCCCCAGCACCCACAAGGACCTGCTGGCACCCATCAGCACCCACCGTCCCCAGGGCGGGGAGATGGACGGGTGCTCCCGACCCCCCTTCGGCGCGGCGTCACGGCAAAACACGCCATGACACGTCATGGCACAGGCCAACATGCCATGATACGGAGAGGAGGGGACCCCGGGGGACCCCGGCCCCAGCACCCAGGGGTGCCGGCAGCCCCTGCCTCAGTTTCCCCAGTGCCAAAGCGGGGGGGCGGGTGGTGCGGGGGGGTGGCGCCGGAGCGGGGCCACCTGCGTGTCCCCGTCCGTGTCCCCGTCCGTGTCACCTGCGCCGGCCCCGCGCAGCTGCCAGCCCCCGCCACATCTAAGGGCGAGCGCCCGACCCGCAGGTGCGCGGGGGCACCCATGGGTGCTGGGGGGGCACCCGCCCCCCCTGGCCCCGGGGGGGGAAACGGGGCTGCCCGGCGCTGCCGGGACACACAGCAACATGTGATAACATGTGTGTAAGCCCCGCAACACGCGTGCATGCCACACTCCATGCACGGACAGCCGGAGCTGTGTACAACACCCGCACGCGCTGCACCGCCCGGCAACATGGGTGCACACACCATAACATGTGTGCGCATGCAGCTACACACCCTAACATGTGTGTACGCACAGCGAGAGGCTGTAACATGTGTGCACATGTAGAAACACACCGTAACATGCATGCACAGACCCTGTAGTGTGTGCACATGCAGTTACACAACCTTCATCACATGCATGCCCCAAAACATGCCTGTGCATGCCACAACATGCATGGTCATGCTATAACATATGCCAGACATGGCTGTGTGAGCTGTAAAACTCGTGTGATGCTGACACGCGCTGACACACGCTGACACATGCAGCCCCCGTGCCCTGTCAGCTCCTGGTGCTCTCGCACACTCACACACCCTGCCCTGGCACACACACACTCTCACACGCGTGCACACGCATGATCCAACATGCTCCCACCTGCTTGCACAAGCACACAGCTGTGCCCATGTGTGCACACACCCATGCACACCCGTGTGCTCCCACGCCCTTGCACACCCACTCCTGCCTGCTCTCACACGCTCCACGCCCTTGCACACACACCCCCCCCGCTTGCTCCCACAGCCTTGCACACACATGTGTACACGCTCCCTCACCGTTGCACACGCACATGCACATTCCCACACTCTTGCACACACACAAACACGCTCCTACATGCCTGCACGCATGTCCGTCTGCTCTCACGAGCCTCCACTGATGGCACACACACACACGCACACCCGAGTGCTCCCACGCCCTTGCACACATACACACACGCACACCCGTGTGCTCCCAGGCCCCTGCACACACGCGTGCACACCCCAGCACGCTCCCACCTGCACGCACACACCCGCACACCCGCTCCCACGCTCCTCCGCGTGCGCCCGGCCACTCTCACACGCTCCCACGCGCCTGCACGCTCCCACACGCGCACACACACGCGTGCCCAGCCACGCGCGCACCCCCACCAGCTCCCTCCCCCCGTCGCACACGCACGCACGCCCCCTGCCACCCCCTGCCACACGCAGCCCCCCCGCTCCCCCGGCCCAGCACGCAGCCCCAGGGGAGCACACGCCCGCACACACGTGTGCCCCCACCGCAGCCCCCCGCGCCGGGCCCTACCTCGCATGGCGGCGGCAGCGGCGCGGGCGGCGCGGGCAAGCGTTATAAGGGCGCCGGGGCCCCCCCGGCATCCTGCCCCCCCCCCCCCGGCATCCTGCCCCCCCGGCCCCACGCACTGGAAATTTCCGACTTTCCACGGGGCGGCAGGGGGGGAAACTGAGGCACGGAGGGGCGGCGCGGGGACCCGGGCAGCCGGGGGCACCCCCAGCCCCCCGTGACCCCGGTGACCCCGGGCGAAGCGGAGCGGGGACCCAGGCGGGCGGGTGGGCACCGGCACCCCCCGGCCCCACGGGACCCCCCGGCACCCGGATGGGCTCAGCTCTGGGGCGCAGCCGGGGCCCCCCCTGGCACCCTGAAGTGTCCAGCTTCGGGGGGCAGCAGTGGGACCCCCGGACACCCTGACGTACCTGGCCCTGGGGCGCACTGGTGGGACCCCACGGCACCCCAACATGCCTGGCCCTGGGGTGCAGCCACGGGACCCCACAGCACCTCGATGTGCCTGGCTTTGGGGTGCAGCCATGGGACCCCCCGGCACCCCAGTGTGCCCAGTGTTGGGGTGCAGCCATGGGACCCCCCGGCACCCCAGTGTGCCCAGTGTTGGGGTGCAGCCGCGGCCCCCCCTGTGCCAGGCCCCAGCGGGGGCTCAGGCGGGGCCGGGCCGTGGGGGAAACTGAGGCCGCAGCGCTGGGAGCGCCCCCCAGACCCGGGGGTCCCCCCGCTCCCCCCGCCCCCTGCGCAATGGCGGGGAACGGGGGGCGCCCGGCCCCGCCCACAACCACCACGCCCCGCCCACGCCCCACGCCCCGCCCACGCAAACCGGCCGGAGCCCCGCCCACCCCAGCGACTCCGCCCACACACCCCCTGCCGCGGCCCCGCCCCTCACCGGGGGTCCCGTGGGCGGGGACTCCACGGGCCGTGGGACCCCCCACCCGTGGGCAGCGCGGCGGGGACGCGGACACACGCACCTACACACACACACACGGTCCCAAAGGGGCTCCCCCACCCCCCGCCCCCCCGAGGGTCCCCTCCCGGCCGTGGGGTGCCACCCGTGACCGCGAGGGATGTGACCGAACCCCACGGAAACCGGCGACACGAGGGGTGATGCGCGGCGGCGCTGCTGCTCACGGCCCCCCCCAGCCCCGCCTGGGGAAACTGAGGCGGCGGGGGGGGGATGGACATGCGGGGGGACACGGGGGTGACCGGGGGACACGCGTGGACACACACGCGGTGGCGAGGCGCGTCCTCCCGCGGCCGGATGAAGAGACCTGGAGGAGGAGGGGGCCGGGCTGAGGGGATCCCCCCGTACCCTCCCCCACGGCCACTCGCGGGGGGGCCCCGGGGTGTCCCCGTCCTCGCTGGGGGCCCGGGGGGGCGGCGTGTCCCCAGCCGCGGCCACAGCGGGCGGGGGGGGGGACCCCTGTGTGTGTCCCCCCCCCACCTTGGGGAAACCCCCCCGTGTCCCCGGGGACACGCGCGACGCGTGGGCGATGTTGAGGTCGGGTTGCAAGGCTGCCGCAAGGCGCGGGGGGGGGGCCCGGGGGGGACAAGGGGGGGACACGGGGGGGCACATGGGGGGGACACGAGGTGACCCTCCGGGGGGGCGGGGCGCGGGGACGGCCACCGGCAGCCACGCCCATGCCACTGCGCCACGTGCCTCCTGGCTGTGACGTCACGCTCGGTCGGTGAGGTCACCGGTGACGTCACACACTGTCACCGGCCCCCCCCCCGGTGATGTCACGCCCTGTCGGGGGGGGGGGACTCGGTGCCGCCATGCTGGAAGCCGGCAGTGACGTCATCCCCAGCAGTGACGTCACTCCCAGTGCTGCCCCCCCCCCCCGGGACCCCAGTGGGGCCAAGGACAGCCAGGTCAGAGGTCAGAGGTCAGCCACCCCCTGACCCCAACCCCCCGTCCCCCGAGGGTCCCCTATAGGCCCCTATAGAGCCTGTTCAGCCCCGAGGGACCCCCCCAGCCCCTCTATAGACCCCTATAGACCCCTATACCGCCCCATACAGCCCCTATAGACCCCCCCCGCCCCCCCATACACCCCTATACCATCCTGTACAGCCCCACACGGCCCCACGCAGCTCCTGGGGACCCCCACGCAGCCCCTACACGCGCCTTCGCGGCCCCCTACGGCCCTTACGTCCCCCCCTCGTGCCTCTGCAGGCCTCCACGCCAGCCGCGCGCAGCCCCCCGCCAACCCCGCGGCACCTCCAGGTCGCCTATATGCCAATGTATAGACCTGGCTGGGCCCTGCAGAGCCCCCCAGCCCCCGGCAGCCCCTATAGACCCCCATACTGCCCCCGTAGATTTCTATACCCGCTGGCTGCTGCAGCCCCCCCTCCACCCCCGGGCAGTCCCTATAGAAGCCCTACACCCCCTATACAGCCCCCCCGGACCCCCGAGCCCCCCCATGCCCCTACACACCCCCATACTGCCCCTGTGCCCCTACACACCCATGTCGGGCCCCCCCCCCCCCCGCCCCAGCTGGCTCTGGCTGTTTAGGGGGGGCCTGTGCTTCCCCCCCCCCCCCATGGCTGGGGTGACCCTATGGGTTGGGGGGGGGGGGGACAGGGGATGGGGATCCCGGGGGGACAGGGACCCCAAGGGTACAGGGATGTGGGGGGACACCCCACTGGGGACGGTGACCCCAAGAAACGAGGCAGCTCCAGTGTAGTAGAAAACACCTTTATTGGGGTGGGGGGGGCAGCAGGGGGTGTCGGGGCAGCACCCAGGGGTGGGGGGGGCAGCACCCCAGGGCAGGGGGCAGCACCCAGGGGTGGGGGGGGCAGCACCCCCGGGCAGGGGGGGGAAGCAGCCAGGGGTGGGGGGGCAGCACCCCAGGGCAGGGGGCAGCACCCAGGGGTGGGGGGGGCAGCACCCCAGGGCGGGGGGGGGGAAGCACCCAGGGGTGGGGGGGCAGCACCCCAGGTGGGGGGCAGCCCCCCGGCGGGGGGGCAGCACCCCAAGGTGGGGGGGCAGCCCCCCAGGGTGAGGGAGCAGCACCCCAGGGTGAGGGGGCAGCACCCCAGGGTGAGGGGGCAGCACCCAGGGGTGTCAGGGCAGCCCCCCAGGGCAGGGGAGCAGCACCCCAGGGCGGGGGGCAGCACCCAGGGGTGTCGGGGCAGCCCCCCGGGCGGGGGGCAGCCCCCCGCTCACTTCCGGCCCTTCTGCTTCATGTGCAGCACGAAGTAGTCGTTGCAGGCGATGGTGAGCCCGGCCACCAGCGAGAAGAAGCCCTGGAAGCCCACGCGCCCGTCCCAGCTCTGCTCCAGGTCCCGCATGATCTTGTCCAGCGCCATCGGGTCCCGCTGGTTCTGGGGGGGCCCGGGGGTCAGCGCCCCCCGCCCCGGCGTCGGGGGGAGGGGTGGGTCCTGCGCTGCTACCGGGGCTGGCCGCGGGGCGTACGGGGGCTGGTGGGTCTGATCCTGGGGTGTACGGGGGCTGGTATCGGGGGGCTGTAGGGTCTGATCCTGGGGTGTACGGGGGCTGGTATCGGGGGGCTGTAGGGTCTGATCCTGGGGTGTACGGGGGCTGGTATCGGGGGGCTGTAGGGTCTGATCTTGGGGTGCTGTAGGGTCTGATCCTGGGGTGTACGGGGGCTGGTATCGGGGTGCTATAGGGTCTGATCCTGGGGCGTACAGGGGCTGGTATCGGGGGGCTGTAGGGTCTGATCTTGGGGTGCTATAGGGTCTGATCCTGGGGCGTACAGGGGCTGGTATCGGGGTGCTGTAGGGTCTGATCCTGGGGCGTACGGGGGCTGGTATCGGGGTGCTATAGGGTCTGATCCTGGGGTGCTACAGCAGCTGATACTGAGGTGTTATAGGGTCTGATCCTAAGATGTATGGAGGCTGATCTTGGGGTGCGACAGGGTCTGATATCGGGGTGGTATACAGTCTGATCCCAGGGTGCGATGGGGTCTGATCTTGGGGTGCTACAGGGCCTGATATTGGGGTGTATGGGCGCTGATCCCCGGGTGCTATAGGGTCTGATCTTGGGGTGCTACAGTGGCTGATCTTGAGGTGTTATAGGGTCTGATCTTGGGGTGGAATGGGGTCTGATATTGGGGTGCTACGGGAGCGGATCTTGGGGTGATATACAGTCTGACCCCAGGGTGTGATAGGGCTTAATCGCAGGGTGCTATAGGGTCTGATCTTGGGGTGCTATGGGGGCTGATCTTGGGGTGCAATAGGGGCTGATCTTGGGGTGCTATGGGGGCTGATCTTGGGGTGCTACAGGGGCTGATCTTGGGGTGCTACAGGGGCTGATCACAGGGTGCTATGGGGCCTAACCCTGGGGTGCTGCAGGGTCTGACAGCGGGGCGCTATAGGGGCTGAACCCGGGGCGCTATGGGGGCTGATCTTGGGGTGCTATGGGGGCTGATCCCGGGGCACTATAGGGGCTGATCCCGGGGTGCTAGGGGTCCCCCTGCCCGCCGCTGCCCCCCACCTCCAGGAAGCCGGGGAACTCCTTCTCCATGAGGGCCCGCAGGTCCTCCTTGCTGAGGTGGTTCTTGTCCCCCGCGTACTTGTGGAAGGTGAACATGAGGGTCTCCATGGCGTGCTCCATCTGGGACGGCATGGCGGGGGGCTGCGGGGGGGACGACACAGCTCAGCCGTGCCCCCCCCCCCCCCCCCCAAACCTCCCCCCCCCCCCGCTGGCAGGCTGCGGGCTGAGGCTGGCACCGCTCATCACACGTGTGAGCACTTTTCCAGCCATCAGGAATGACTCAGCTCCGGCTGCGGCCGCGGGGTGGGGCCGGGGGGGGGACACACACACACATACACGCATCCTGCGGGTGTGTCCCGTGTGTGTGTGTGTGTGTCCCCCCCTCTCCGGCTACGGGGCACCCTGGGGAACCCCAGTGAGTCATGGCGGGGGGCGTTGCACAAAGCCCCCAGTCTCCTCCCTGGGCGGGGTGCACCCTGCCTCAGTTTCCCCACGCCTGCAGGGTCACGGGGCGGGGGGGCAGCCCCAAAGCAGCCCCCCGCCAAGGGATGCGTGTGTGTGTCCCCAATCATTCGGGAGGGGATGCCTGGGCGAGATGTGGGGTGACGGCAGCGTGGGGACACCCCTGCCCCACGGGACCGCTGCCCCCCCCCCCGTGCCCCCCCTCCGGGCCGCCGCAGGGTTGGGGACACCGCAGCCACACCCCAGCGCGGGCACCCGTCACCGAAACAGGAACTGGCCCAGTCCGCCAAGAACTTGGGGAGGGGGGCTCCGGGGAGGGGGTGCGGCAGGGCTGGGCCCCCCAGCTCAGCACCGGGACCCCCCCGGCCCCCCCAGGGCACGGGGGCATCTCTTGAGGGGGGGAAAGGCCCCTCCACGGGCACCCCCACACCCTCTGGGGTGGGGTGGCGTGGTCAGGGCGGGGTGTCCCTGACCCGCGTGCTCATCTTCGGGGTCCCCCTCCAAATGGGGGTGCGGGGTTGGGTCCCCCTTTAATGGGGGGGGGGGCCCCCAAGCCTAAAGGTCCCGCTGCTCTGGGGGGAGGATGGGGCTCACCCCTAACGGGAGGGGCCGGATTGGGGTCCCCCTCTGGCAGGGGGGCAGGACTGGGGCTCCCCACCCGGGGGGCCGTGCCTGGGGTTCCCCCTTTTAAGCGAGGGGTGCAGAACTGAGCCCCCCCCCCCATAACAGGGTGCAGGATTGGACCCCCCATGGCAGGGTGAAGGATTCCCCCCCCCCCAAGCGGGGTGCAGGATTGACCCCCCCCAGCGGGGTGCAGCCATGGGGTGTCCCCCAAAAGGCTGCAGCCTCGGCCCCCCCCCGCCATCGGGGTGCGGGGTGGCCCCCCCGGTGCGGTACTCACGGGCGGTGCGGAGCGGAGCGGTGCGGAGCGGAGCGGGCAGTGGCGGGGCGCGGCGCCGCCCGGGATAGGCACGGCGGGGGCGGGCCGGGGGGGCCGGGGGGGCCCCGCTGACTCACCCGCTCCCCGCCCGGCCCCGCTCCGCATTAACCCCTTCCCTCCGCCGGCTGCCCCCCGCCCCGAGCCCCCCCCCTCGACCGCCCGCATCCCCCGTTCTGCCCCACCGGACCCCCACGCCTGACCCCCCCAGATCCCCACTCCTGACGCCTCCCCCCCCCCCTTCTGCTCCCTCGGACCCCCCCCCCATCCTGACCCCCCCGTTCTGCCCCACCGGACCCCCACGCCTGACCCCCCCAGATCCCCACTCCTGACGCCCCCCCCCCCCAATTCTGCTCCCTCGGACCCCCCCCCCCATCCTGACCCCCCCGTTCTGCCCCACCGGACCCCCACGCCTGACCCCCCCCAGATCCCCACTCCTAACGCCCCCCCCCCCCCCATTCTGCTCCCTCGGACCCCCCCCCCCATCCTGACCCCCCCGTTCTGCCCCACCGGACCCCCCATCCTGCTCCTTCGGACCCCCCCGCCATTCCTAACCCCCCCGGCCCCCCGTTCTGCCTCCCCGGACCCCCATTCCTGACACCCCCCCCCCAATCCTGCCCCCAGACCTCTGGGACCCCCCTCATCGCCGCCCCCCCCCATGGACCCGCTATCACACTCTATCCCGGCGGGGGCGTCACCCCGGCGCGTGCGGGCTTAATTAGCGACTAATTGGGGTGCCAAGGCGTGGGGACCCCGGGGGGGGGGAGGCACCCCGCGCGTGGCAGGGCGCCCAGCCCGGCCCGCCCCCGCAGCACCCCGGGGCGCGCCCGCAACTCCCGCCCGCGAGGGATACGGGGTGCTGAGCCCCCCCCCCCCCCCCCCCCCCGGCCGGGGGTCGCGGACCGCGCCCTGCCTCAGTTTCCCCACCCCAAATGGGTGCAAAGGTGGGGGGCGCGGGCGGGGGGGCAGGGCTGGGGCGCAGCCCATGGGTGCCCCCCCCCCGCCTTGGCACCATGTACCGGAGACGGGGAAATGGGCGACCCCGGCCCGAGGTGCCTTTTCCTGGCGGGGACCCCCCCCCCCCCCTTGTCCCCAGGCCCCCCCTTGTCCCCAAAGCCCCGCCTTGTCCCCAAAGCCCCCCGCCCCCCAGCCAACCGCCCGCCCAGGGCCTCCCCAGCCCCCCAGGGCCCCCCATATTCCCCAGGGACCCCCCTCCGCCTCAAAGCACCCCCTCAATCCCCAGGAGAACCCCAAGGGACCCCCGAACCCCAGGGACAGCACCCCCCCCTTCCTGCCGCTCTGCCCTCAGTCAAGATGGCGGCGCCCCCTCATGACCCGCAATAGGCGCGAAGTCGCGCCGGCGGGACCCCGCCTGCCCTCTCCCGAGATGGCGGCCGTGCCCCCACGTGACTGACGGGCGTGGCTGCCTTGCCAGCTTGCCCTCGTCCAACATGGCAGCGGCGCTCCGGTGTTCCCGAAGGGCGCTGAAGCCGCCGGCCCGTGACCCGGATGGGCCCGCCCCCTTGCCCTTATCCAAGAGGGCGCCGCTCAGCCCGCCTTCCCCAACCGGAGTGAAGGCGGAGAGGTGGGCGGGGCCCAGGCGTGGAGGGGCGGGGCCGCGGCCCCGGATGTTGCGTCGCTCCGCAGCCGCGGCGGCCGCCTGCGAGCGGGGAGCGGAGCGGACGGAGCCAACATGGCGGCGCCGAGCCTGGGCCGGGCCTGAGCCCGAGGCCGCGGCGGCCTCAGCCCGGGCAGCCCCGCAGCGGGGCCGGCGCAGCGGAGCGGGGGCCGAGCCGGCGGGCATGGCGGGGGCGGTGTGAGAGGGCTCCTCGGCGGCGCCTGTGCGTGAGGGGACGGGCCCGGGCCCAGGCCGCCTTCCCCCCCCCCCCCCCCGCCCTCGGCGCGGCCCGGTACCGGGCAGCGGCAGCGCAGGAGAGGCCGCGGGTCCCGCGGGATGGGGGCTTAGCGGGGGCCGCCGAGCCGCTCTCCTCGGCCACCCGCGGGGCAGCCCCCTCGGGCCGGCGGCCCCTCGCCGCCCTCCCCGCCGCTGCCGCTCCCGGGGCCCGGCGGGGAGAAGACAGGGCCGCTCCGGTTCCCGGAGCTCCGACCGAGAAGCTTTGAAAAGCCTCGGGGGCTCCCGGGCTGCGGGGGGGCCGGGGCCGGGGCCGGGCTGCGGGAGGTGCCGGTAACGGAGAGGGAAGAGCCGCGCAGCGAAGCCTTGGCCGCCTCCGGGTAACCCCGGCCGGGTCGTTTCGCGCAATATTTTCGGGAGCTTTAAGCTTCGCTTCTGGAAGAGCCAGAGTTTTTATTTTTGAGTATTTAATAGAGGCGTAGGGCAGCGTGGCTGCGGAGGCTGGGACGAGGCGCTGGGCCCAGCTTGCCGAGCTGGCCGTGTCCTGGGGGATAAACTGGTCCCGGGAAGGAGACGGGCGCTCTGATTGCGAGTAAGCGCAGAGGAGAAGGTATGGGCTGAATTTTAAAAGAATAACCCAGTTCAGGTGACCTTCTCTTGGCTTCGTTATTAAGGTTTATCACTTCACCCGATCCAGTTTCGGGGGGAATTGCTATACAAAGAAAGCAAATCGAGGTTTAAGGTAATCTGAGCACCCTGCCCATTGCCTGCGTCTGTGAGGCCGGCGTTAAGTCCTGCTGGTAAGAAGGGAACAGGGGAGGTAGTTCTTCAGGAATGGTCTTTTTTTAAAAAAGAAATGACCTAGAGAGCGCAGGGTGAGTTCTGGACTTTTAATTTTCCTCCTCCCTATGTCAATAAATTATTAAGTAGGAAAAAGAGAAGGTTTTGGAGGAAAAAAAAAAAAAAATTTGGGTGGCTTCTGGCAAGTCGACCAGCTTTAACACTGACCGCCGGTACCCGACTCTGGACGTTTGGCTTCCGCGCTGCAAGAGCCATACGTGAAACTGCAGGCGCTGCCGCGGTTTTGTTGGGTAGTTTATTTAAAAAGTCAAGGAGAAAAGGGGATAGAAGACTTCTTAAAAACACTCTCGCTTGGCTGCTGTTCGAAGTGTGGATATAAGCAAGACCAGAAGAGCTCCTCGTTAAGGTGGGTGCACCTATGTACGTTTTGGGCTTTTTTCTGACGTACTAACGATTCGCCCGTCCCTCCGCCCCGTGAAGGAGCTGCTCGCGTGGGCCTTGTGCCGTCAGGACAGATGGGGAGCGGCTCCATCCTCCGCGCACAGAATCCGGCCTCGCTGCCCGCCGAGATTTCTCTCTGGGGTCGGACGGGCGCCTGCCCGCGTTAATAACTTCGCGGTTTGGCTAATTGTCCTGACTCGGAGAAGTTTGGGAGGCTTGGCCGCAGGTGAATCCCCGTCGGGTGCCTTTTTGCCGGTGGGAAGGGCGATCGGTGTTCACCGGGGGGCACCGGGCGGGCGCTGCCCGGCTGACGTCGGTGACGCCGCGGCCCCTGCCCGCGCTCCCGTTTCCACGGCTCGAGCGGCGCCTGCGGGTACGTGCCGGCGTAGGGGAGGCTCGGGGAGGTTCCGGCTTCGGGTATTTCGTTAGGGTTTTGCCCCTTTTTTCCCCCCGTCGGTGCGCAGTGGCTCGGGCACCGTTCCCAGCGCTCGGCACCCCCGCAGCAACCGGAGGGGGCTGTTTCTGTGGGGCCCATTTGCCGGCGCCAGCCAGGGCAGCCATTAGTGGCGTTGGAAATCGAGGCTGCTCGGCGGCAGAAATTAGATTAATTGAGGTGATGGGAATTGGAACAGGTGATGAATTGAAGTGAAAAGCGCTTCCTGCACTTAAAAATAAAAATTACCCTCCCCCAACTAAACCCATGCACCAAGAAAAAAAAAAAAAAAACCAAAACCAACAAACAAAACGACCCAGTCCTACCCTGGAACAACTGCTAGCAGAACTGTTTTTGCGTCTGGCTCGTTCTCGTGGGGTTAGGAAGACTTTGTCCAGTGACGCAGCGTGGCTGAGCACTTCCTCCTCCTCCTCCTCCTCCTCCGGCCTTCCCTGCCGGGGTGTCCGGGGATGGCCGTGCCCGCTCCCCTCCTCTTTTGCCAGGCTGGGGTTAGGGGGTTTGCTCTCATTAGCAGTGGGTTTAGGATCTTTTTCTGCCCTGCGGGTGTTCTTGTACCAGCACGGACCTGCTGTCCCCTCACCAGCACTGACATGGAGTGCTGCAGGGGCAAGGGCAAAATAAACCCCTCCAAAGAGGGCAAACATGGATTAATCTTATTTCTTCTCGGCTCCCTTTGACCGGTTCCTCCTCTGTGCAGCAGGAACTGTTTATGTCCCCGCTTTTCCCATTAATCCCTCTCGTCCCGTAGCGAGTTTGTCAGCTGAGGGTACCTGTCCGCCGGGTGTGATGCCTTGGGGCGGCGAGTGTGCTGGGACAGGCACCACGGTCACCACGGGCAGTGTCCCATCTGTCTGCCGCCCCGGGGATCGGGAGGATTCCTGACCTGTGTGGCTGGGTGCTCGGTTCCACAAAAAACCGGCAGCAGCCGAGTGGCCTCGGCGAGCGGCTCCCGAGCTCGAGGCCAGGGCTGCCATCGCGACGGACGGGATCCGTACGTGTGCGGGGAGCTGCAGGGCGGCCGAGCTCCTTCCCAAGGAAGGGGAGGAAAAGAAACGTGTGCTTGGTGTGATAGTGACCGCAGGAGCTGTCGGGAGGAGAGCTGGGCTGAGCTGGGCAGCCGGAACGACTCGGGTCTAATTGCTTTTTGCAAAGGCAGTTTCAGGTTGAAGGTGTCTGGAGAGGAGAGGAAGAGATCTCCCTGTTAACTGCTGCCTGGGTGGTGAAACCAAAGCGTTTGGCTGTTTGTTTCTGTTTGCGTTTCCTGCTCTTTGGTAATGGGGCGCGTTGGGAAAATTGGTGTTTGGGTCCTGGTTCTGCCTCGGGCTCCGCGCGCCTGCCGCGGCTCCGCGGCGCCGTTCATCCTCAGCCCTGGCCGAGTGGAGCAGGGTCGGGGCTGGGCTGGGCTGCGGCGAAAACGCGACTAGGTGTCTCCCTCGCATCTGTTTGCAGCGCGCCGGACGGAGGAGGCTGGGATTGGGCTGCTCCGGAAATTTCACCTCAGAGCCAAATTTCGACTTGAAGTTGGGTTTTGTGACTTCTGAGCCCCATCCGGGCAGGAATGTGCTGTCAGGAGGTGGGTTTTTGTGATAGTTACCTGCACGTCAGTGGCAAAAAGCCCCAGCATCCATGGGGGTTGAGTAAGGCTCGGGCTGATTAACTGCAGAGCTTTGTAGGCACCAAGAGCTTGTTTTTCCTGTTCGCCTTAAATTATTTTAATGATCCTGGAGTGCAACCGAAAGTCTCCTCTTGAGGAAAGTCTCCTCCTGAGCGGGCGTGATGTGCTGCTTGTTTGTGCTGGGGGTGGGCAGGGGTCTCTGGGGACGCACGGTTCCTGCCCCAGTGCCATCAGTGAACTGGGGCACAGGCAGCTTCTCGTGCTCCGCTGGGAGATCCTTCCTGCTCCCTACACTCACGACGGGGCTGTTTCTTGAGGAAAATCAAAGGATTTTAGTTTTTTTTTTTTTTTTAATGTATGTGCAGAGCAAAGCTGCTCCAGTCTTCCGATCCTGTGGGTTTAAGGTGGGAGGAGAGCCAGAGGCGAGGGGAAGCAGGGATCTCTTCCAAGTAGCGGCTGCTGGAATCCCCTGCTTGAAAATAAATTTGACAGCTTTTTGTGGTTTTTGGGTGGTGCAGCTACAAGGAACTGCCCCTCGGGACTCAGTACTTCCCCCACACACAAAGTCTTTTTCTGCCGAATTTCTTGTGTTTAGGCAGCACAGCGTCAAGTTGCCTCTTTTTTTTTTTTGCCTCCCTGGAAGGAAAAATGCCATGTAATTCCAGGGTGGTTGGTACTAAATAGTCAAAAGAGAGCATCTGCCTAATTTCTGCCTTGAGTTTATGCAACCCGGTACTTGGCAAATCTGACTGCAGAAAAATGGGCCATTTTAAATGAAATGCTCCCAGAGAGGGTCCCAGAGAGCGGCTGCCCAGGTTTGGGCGGTTCCTCCCAGTTCTGCGGGGCGGCGGAACGGAACGGAACGGGCGCTGCTCCGGGGACAGAGGTCGGGTTTCTGGGGAGGGTGACGTGGGGTAAATCTCCGGGCAGTCAGCTGATAAGAGGCCGTGTGGGTTTGTGTTCAGTTTTTTTTATCTGGGAGCTGTTTACAGGACACTGGGAAGAAAGCAGAGGCCTCGCCGGCGCCTGTTTCTTGTGTATTTTGCTTTGTGCAGGAATATCTGTAGCCCCCCCGGCCAGGGCGGGTGTGCGGCACCCGTGGCACCCCCGGCGGGTGGGTGTGAGCTGAGCGGGGCCGGCGGGCACCGGGACGCCCGGCTGTCAGACGAGGGGCACGGGCGCTCGGTTACTGGTGGGCGCTGGCGCTGCAGCACCACAACCAGCCCGGGGCGGCCGGGGAGCGCCGGCGGCTTCACCGGCAGCTCGGAATGTGGCTCTTGGCAAACGCTCTGGTTGCGCGCGGTGCTTTTTCCGCTCGTGACACCAACTGTCCACACTAAGGATGGTTTGCCATAATTTTTTTTTTTTTTTTTTTTTTTACACTTTGATTCTGTGTTCCCAAAATTACCCCGTGCTGCCCGTTGATGTCCTGTCGTGATGCAGCCGCAGCTCCTGGTAAAGGCCTCTCCATGACTTGGCTTTCGCAGGGTTTGCAAGACGGGAGAAATCCGTCCCCTCTCCTGGGATGTGCTGGGCCGCAGCCCAGTGCACTCGGACTTCTCCGTGGAGCTGATGTGGCTCAGCTTCCAGGTTGGAGGAGAACCAGGGTGCTTTATTCTGATTTTTCTCCCCTCTCCCCTGCGTGGAGATGGCTACAGGCTGTTTGTGCCAAGAAATATCTTCACTAGAAGCTATATTGAAATGTCTTTCCTACTTAGGAGGAAGCTGTAGAGTATCTGTTGCCCTCTCCTCCCCAGCTGGAGTAGGCAGAGCCGTGTCAGACTGTTTTCAGAGCCGCAGTCACTCAACACGTTTTTAATTTAAGCTATTTGCATTTTATGATAGGAATTAAAACCCTCCCATTGAGCGCTGGTGGCCGAGGGCTCCCCGCCTGCCTGGGGCCGGAGCGTGAGTCACCAGCCGTGCCGGGAATAGTCGGGAGATTCTTGCTGGTGTCCCGTGTTTACGCCGCTGCTGCCTCTGTTTTGGGAACTGTAACCAGGCAAAGCTGCTCCGTGGTGGGGCCGGCCGGGCTGGGGCGAGCTCCCGAGGGAAGAGCAGCCGTGGCCCGGTGCCGGATGGAGCAGGGAGCTGCCGACGGTACCGGACCGTGACCTCGGCTCTGCCACGGGGCAGGGGGGCTCCGCACCCCCCTCCTCTAACGAGGGCTGTCGTTTTGGGGTAAAACCCTGAAGCAACAACAGCGTGACCCCCCCCCCCCCCCAGGTGCCGGCGCACTGAGGCTGTGCCCGTGGCAGGGGCCTTTTTGCCATGGGTGCTACCAGCAGCCCCGAGCCTGAGGCTCGCCGCGGGGGTTTAAGTGCGCCTTGGGGGTCCGAAGCCCCCCCTGCACAGCCCGGGGGTGCCCCGGCGCCCAGCAGGCCGGGCGGTGTGGTTCACTCGTAACCCTGTCACCGCGTGGCCGAACGGCTCGTCACCGGCCCCCGGCGTGTGTCACGGCTGACTCCGTGCGGTGTCACGGTGCCGTTCCCAGGCACGGGGCACCTTCATGTCACCCGCTGCGCTGTGACAGCGCATGGCGCCCAAAGGAGGCCAGGCAGGGCTGGGGCTCCTGCGGGGCCCTCCTCTTTTCGGCGGGGTGCGTGACTCCCCATGGCTCTTGGTGAAGAAACGAAGCTGCCGATGCCGCTGAAAGAGCCGGGTGACGGCAGAGCGACGAGGAACTTGCCCGGGGGGGCTGTAACCGGGTGAGAAACCTGCTGAGATGAGGAGGGTGAGCCCCGAGTCAGCCGCTGAAGCCAGTCTGACGAGGCTTGCTCTGCTCCGACTTCCAAGCCCAACAGGTCGGGGCCTGCCGAGCGGCTGATTTCCTTCTCCCTTGATGTTTTGGTGCGATGCCGGTGGCTGCGCCGAATGGCTTCGCGCGGTCGGTGCCCACCGGTGCGGCGGCGGAGGGTTTAGCTGGGGCTGTCGAGCCGCCCGCTCGGCTTTGCCAGGGGATGTGGGGACTCGTTCTGCGGGGGTGGAGGACATCGGTCCTCGCCTGCATCACGGCCTGGAGCCCTGTAGCTCTTCGGTGTCTCTGCCAGACGGTGTTTGGGTTCCTAAGTCAACGTGGCAGAGGCCAGTGCCGTCGGCCTGGTGCCCAACCCTCGATTTTTGGTGTACGATGCTCTGGCAGAGGAGAGGACGAGTCGCTGCCAAACGTGGCGATGTGGCGGGGGGATGCAGAGCGGGGTTTTTAATCAAGTACCGGGAGGGAAGGGATTAAATCCCGCTGGCTCTCTGTCTTCCAGGGTTGCGGTGCTGAGAGGAGCCCCTGGCTCGGCGCGTGCCCGCTGCGGTGGAAGATGGCCACCTTCAAACGGAGCCGAGCACAAGCCTGGCCGGAGGAGCGGGGCGACCGGGAGCACGGGCTGTACAGCCTGCACCGCATGTTCGACATCGTGGGCACGCACCTGACCCACCGGGACGTGCGGGTGCTCTCCTTCCTCTTCGTGGACGTGATCGACGACTACGAGAGGGGGATGATCCGCAGCGGCCGGGACTTCTTGCTGGCGCTGGAGCGGCAGGGCCGCTGCGACGAGACCAACTTTCGGCAGGTGCTGCAGTTGCTGCGGATCATCACGCGCCACGACCTGCTGCCCTACGTCACCCTCAAGAGGCGACGGGCCGGTAAGTGGCGCTGCTGGCAGCCTGGCCCGCTCCCTAACGAAGCCCGCTTCGTTACTCAGCTGTCCCCTGATGTTCCTCTCCTGGCGCCCTGGAGACGCCGTGGCTAAAGGACCCTGAGGCTTGTAAGGACAAACTGCCAGAGCCGCGGGGAAATGCAGGCAGGGCAGGCCAAGGGGCGTGTTACGGGGCTTTAGCGAGTGCCCACGCAGAGTTTTGGGGGGGTTAAAGCCTTGTTTCGTTTGTGGCAAGCGCCAAGGTCTCCTTTCTTCAGCAGCAGAGAACTGGGATTCCTGCTGCGCGCTGCGCGGCTCCCAGCTCCTGCTGCTCGTCTCTAGTTTTCAGGGAAATGCTCCTTTTGGCCCAAATTCCTGCCTGGGGCGAGATGCCGTGGGCAGCCCCGGGGCTGTGCCAGGGGGCGAGAAGGAGCTGGGAGGATCCGGGGAAGCTCGTGGTGCTGTGCTTGAGGCGCCATCGGCTTCGGGGGGAACCTGCTCATCCTCTCGGGGCTGAGGTGAGTTTGGGAAGGCACCCGACATCCTCCCCGAGCTGGTGCTGTCAGTCCTGGGGCGTGCAGTACGCAGTGAGGCCGGAGTGAGAAACCCATGTCCAAGTTCAGATTTTTTTTTTTTTTTTTTTTTTTCACCCATTTTCCAGTGGGGTGCCCCAAACCCTCCCCTCCTGGCTGCCCCTTTTCCCCCTGCTCTCTCCTGGCTTGGAGACCCCAACAGTGACCTGGATATTTGGATAATTTTGTGAGTTTTTGGTCACTTCATAGAGCTGCCAGGCTGAGCTGACACCCTGCCCTCCACCAGCTTGGCCCTGTGCCTTTTTTTTTCGCTAAAATCCTCAATTTACAGTTCAAAGGACGTAACCCAGATCAACCAGAACCAGAGGAGTCATGAAGGAGAGAGCACTTGTTGCAGGGGATGCGTAAGGCAGCTGCTCCAGCAGGATTCAGCCTCTCAAAATTTGCATTTTTGCTTTAAATTAGGATAATTGGGCTTTCTTGGCAGTTCCAGGCTGCTGAGTCTTCCCGGTTTCTGCTCGCCCCGTGGGCAGCGGTGCTGTTCCCTGCCAGCGCTTGGGAAAGCGGTGAGCACAAGTAGAGGCAGGCATTAAAACCTCCCGGGTCCTGGGGGGGTGAGAGGAGGGACGGTGTGAACGAGCCCCGCGAGCGGGAAGCTGGGCCAGCTGACTTGAAAATTAACGGGGTTTTTGTGCTCCAGTCGCTTTTTAAGCAGCATCGGGCCAGGGACGCTGCTGCCTTGAGCCCCACCGAAAGGCCAGAATCTTCCAGCCCGGATGGGCCTCGTGGGACGGAGCCTGAGCCCTGCCTGCACCTCGCCCTGCACCCCTGCGGGCTCAGGCCAGGCGCCGTGAGGGTTTTCCCGTTATCTGGCATTTTCTGGGGGCTGGGAGCGCGCTCTGTGCCGGGGATGGGTCCCAGCCCGTTCGCGGCCGTGGCTGCGGGCCGAGCCCCTCGCAGGGCTGGGTGCAGGCGGCTGTTTGCCGGCGTTGCCTTCCGGCACTGCTCCTGCGCCGAGCCGAGAAAAACGAGGGGCAAGGGGAGAGCAGGAGGGGGGCAGGTTATGCAGACGGGCTGGGCGGCGCTTGGATTGGGTTGGGGGGAGGTTTCCGTGGTGGCAGTTCCACGGGGCGCACGGCGGGGCCCCGGTGTGCGTAGGGTTTGGGGGTGTCGCAGCCCTGCTTCGTGTTTCTCGAGCAGCTTTTTGGCTCGTTCAGTGCAGGATTCCAAACTGAAGGGTCACTCGGCAGCTGTACCTCGGTCGGCTGAGGCCAGGCGAGCCCTCCCCACGCCAGGGTTTGGCGTTCTCCGGGTGAGATGGAGGGATGGGTATCGGATCGGAGCGCGGTGCCCACGCGGTCGGGGAGCCGCAGGTCGGCGCTCAGGTCTCCGCACGCCGCTGTCGCGCGAGGAGCGATGCTCCCTACCCGTGAGATCTCGTTCCTGCGATGTCTCCAGCCACGCTCGGGTGGAAACGGTTTAATTAAATGCGCAGAAATAGCATTTCAAAAAGCTTTATGAAGAAAGGCACCTTACATGTGGTTTATAATGCGTAGCGCTTTGCATTTAAAGAGGAGGGATTCTTGGTTAAAGGAAGTCTCCTCCGGACCTAGCGAGCTGACGCTCGTTTCTGGTTCCCGTGCCCTTCCAGACCCCGCAGCAGCGGGAGGTCTTGTCTCCTCCTGCCTCATTCGTATTCGTGGCGCTGAAAGGCAGCAAGACCCCGTCCTGAATTAGCTCGGCGCAGCTGGAGCCGGCTGGGCGAGGGCAGGGAGCGGTGGGGGGGCCGGGGACACGCAGCCCTGGCCGGCTTCGGTCCGGCGGGGATGGGAGGGATCCTGCCTGGGGACAGGCAGGGCTCTGAGCTCGCCAAACAGGACAAAAACAACCCGCAGAAAATGTCACGGCCCTCCAAAATAGCTAATTTTTCCCCGTAATCTTTGCTCAGCAGCTGCTTCTGCTCAGCAGCTTGACTCTCCTCAAAGCCCCGTGTTACGCCGAAAGTTTGCTCTGCTAAAGTTGGGTAAATAATGTAAGCTTAAGGTTTTGGGTGCGTGCCAGTTTGTCCTAAAGCAATTCAAGCAGCCAGGTCCGGCCCGGGGGCCTGGAGCTGCTGCTGTGTCTCCGTCCCCCCGCCCCGGCTCTGCTCTAGGGGGGCCGTGGAGGAGGAGGAGGAGGAGTGGTGGCTGCTCCCCCAGACCTTTGCTCAGACCACCACGAGCTGCGGGAGCTCGAGATGAATCCGGGGCTGGTGTGAGCGGCCGGCGGGCACGTGTGACCGGTGGGGTGTGGGAGCGGTGCCGGGGCCCTGCCCGCCTCGCCCCGAGGTTCTCCCGGGGATTGTGCGTGCGCGGCGCCGCCGGTCTGCTCCGAGTCCGGGTGTTGGGATCAGCTGTGATAACAAACGGATTCGGCCTTTCCTGCGCCGCGGCTGGGAGGGCTTGGCTCCCAAACGGAGATTTTCTGAGAGGACTGGCTGGAGAAACGGCCCCTGGACATGCAGCCGCACTCAGGGGGATGCAGAGCAGCTCCTCCGCGCCAGGAGGGATCTCTCGGTCCCTCCTTGAAGCGACCCGTGTCCTCTGTCTCTTCCAGTGTGCCCGGACCTGGTGGACAAGTACCTGGAGGAGACGTCCATTCGCTACGTGACGCCCCGAGCTCACAGCGAGGCAGAGCACGGGCTCGGCCACCCCCATAAATCAGGTGGGTGCAGGTACCCGCTGCCAGACCCCGGGCTCAGTCGGGGGGAATTCGTCGGGACCATCCCAGTCTTGCCTTCTCTGCTCCCACTGGGAGCACAGGGACTCGTTCTGTCACCGCTGAAGTGACGTCTGACCCTGCTGCTGCAAGTTTGGGGGACAGTCAAGTGCAGAGTTTGACACTGCTCCCCGTAACGGTGGTGCTGCGGGGAGGCTGGTTGGTCTTGGGGTGTGATTCGGGGTTCCCCTCTCGGGGCTTGCGCAGGCTCCTGGGGCTGCCCGAGGCCCCTTGGGATGAGTGTCCCGGGACAGGGGGGCACAACTGGGGGGTGACAGCGGCATAGAAAGGAGGGAAGGGCTGGAGCTCGGTGTCGGGGATGGAGCAGAAGCGCTCAAACACACATTTGGAGTGTGACCAGCAAGGGCGAGAGGCCCCCCGAGCTTGGGGGGGGTCTCGGTGTCCCCTGACCCCCGTCCTCTCCCCACACAGTGCCTCCCCACCACCCCGTGGTCTGCTGCTCCCCCGCGGGACCCCAGATCTGTACCAAGAGGCCCGGCCGCGGCAGGACCCTCCTCAGCAGCCAGCGCAAGAGGAGGAAGTCGGCGACGCCGGACCCTAAGGAGAAGCAGACCTGTGGTAAGAGCCTCCGGGAGGGCTCGGGGGGGATTTGGGGGTTCCCGGCCCCACGCCGGAGCACTCATGGCTCTCCCCGCTTCCCTCAGACATCCGCCTGCGAGTCCGAGCCGAGTACTGCCAGCACGAGACGGCGCTTCAGGGCAACGTCTTCTCCAACAAGCAGGACCCCTTGGAGCGCCAGTTCGAGCGCTTCAACCAGGCCAACACCATCCTGAAGTCCCGGGACCTGGGCTCCATCATCTGTGACATAAAATTCTCAGAGCTCACCTACCTCGACGCGTTCTGGCGCGATTACATCAACGGCTCCTTGCTGGAAGCCCTCAAGGGCGTCTTCATCACGGACTCGCTCAAACAAGCCGTGGGCCACGAAGCCATCAAACTGCTGGTCAATGTGGACGAGGAGGATTACGAGGTCGGGCGCCAGAAACTCCTGAGGAACTTGATGCTGCAGACGGCTCCCTGACGGCTGCTCGGTGGGATCCAAGCTTTTTCCTTCTCCTTTTTTTTTTTTTTTTTTTTTTCCCTTTTTTTTTTTTTTTTTCTAAAAGAAAAGGAAAAGATGATTGAAACCCCCACCCGGTACTGTGCGACTCTGGGTTCGGAGCCGGGCTGGAGCCACGGGGAGCGCCGGAGGCTTACGTGTGTCCTCGCCCCTTTCCTGTCCTGTCACCTCCTCTCTCGCTTTGTTTTCCTTTTTTCTCTTTATTTTGTATCCATTAAAAACAAAACAAAACAAAAAAAAAAGGCAAAAACCCTGCCTGGGGCGCATCAGTGCTGGGGCTGGGCGTGCTGGGGGGGCTCGGCAGAGGTTTGTACCATGGTGGGCTCAGCCCCGTGGTGCCCACGCCAGCTTTGGGGGTGGCTTTGTCCCCCTCCTCCCCTTGTGTTCACCGTCCGGGGGGGGCTCCGTGTGCCAGGGGAAGCCCTGGGGGCAGCATTCCCCCCCCCCAGCCCCTGGGTTCTCCCTCCAATGACACACCCCCCCCACACACACCCCCCACACCCCCCCATCGCCTCAGTGGGTTTCTCAGGAGTAAAACCGTCCCTGCGGTGTCCCCTGGACCATGTGCCTTCGTGTCCCCCTCCCCTGCGGGGGCCGGGGGGGAGGACCAGCGCCGAGGGACGCTCCGAAATCTCTTGCCTGTCCCCTCCAGGGCTGCCTGGCTCTGTCCCTGTCCCTGTCCCCCCCCTCTGCAGCTGGCGCCTGGGCTGAGCGGGGCCCCGGGGCAGGTCGGGGCGCGGGGCTGTGCCTGTTGCTGGCAGCAGGCAGCCCAGCCTCTGCCTGCTCGCCCTGGGGGGGGCCGCCAGCCCGCGCTCCTCGCCCGGGGCCACCCAGCCCACGCCCTGGCTCCCTGTCCCCGCAGAGCCCCCCAAATGGCCGTCTGTGTCCCCCCCCAACCTGCTGCCTACGGGTCCCTGGGGTGGGGGTGGGGTTTTTTTCCCAGCTTCATCCTGGTTTTGTGGTTTTTCTTTCCCTGTCCCTGCTTGGCTGCCTCCTGGGTGGGGGGCAGCCCCCTGGGACTTGTGGTGCGTGTGGGCCCCCCCCCCTCCCGGGGGCACGCGGCCCACCCCCCACCCCCCCCTGCTTACGGACGATTCTGGCACAACTTGGTGTAATTTCTGTGACTTCTGTATTTTTTAAACTTCAATATAATGGTCATATTCCCTGTGTAGCTTTCGGGTTTCTTGAAATAAACATCTACCGCAGCGCCTGGCTCCTTCCTTCCGACCCTGCCTGGGCTGGGGGGCACCCCGACCCCCCCAGCAGTGGGAGGGGGGCACCCTGGGGGGAAAAAAGGTGGGGGGGACACACCTGGCTGTGGCACAGGGAGCCCTGAGCCCATCCTGCTGCCGCGTTTTGGCGAGAAACGGTCTGAAGCAGAGCAGATTTGGCCCCGCTCTGGCTTTCACGGCAGCGGGGAGGGGCTCAGGGCGCCGGCGCCAGCCCCACGGTGCCGTAGAGGTCGGGCCGGCGGTGGCCGTGCACCGGGACCTCCCGGCGGACGCGGCGCAGGTACTCGAGGTCAATCTCGGCGTAGCAGAGCCCGGTTCCCTCGCGGCACTGGGCCACCACGGCGCCCCAGGGGTCCACCACCAGCGCGTGGCCGTAGGACGTCCGGCGCTCGTGGTTCATCCCGGTTTGGGCAGCCGCCGCCACGTAGCACTGGCTCTCGATGGCCCGGGCCCGCAGCAGCACCTGCGGGGGGACGGGGGGGTGGGGGGGGGCACCACAGCGCGGAAATACCCAGAAAAAGAGGCTTTGTGTCTTAAATTTTCCCCCCGTGGCTGGAGGATTTATCCCCGCTCGCTCCCTGCTGGATTGGGGTGAGGGCTCAGCCCTCCCCGGCACGTCCCCAGCCCCGTGGGGGCGAGGGGCAGAGGCTGGAGGTGCTGGGGGGTGCTGAGCTCACCTCCCAGTGCGCCGAGCCCGTGGGGACGGTGAAGGCCGAGGGGTAGGTGAGGATCTCGGCGCCGGCACGCCGCAGCGCCAGCGAGATCTCGGGGAAGCGCAGGTCGTAGCAGATGGAGAGGCCGAGCTGGCGGGGACGAGGAGGGGACGTCAGCGAGGACAGGGCGCCGGGGGGCGGAGGTTGGGGGACCCTGGAGGTCCCCATCCGTCCCGTACCTTCCCCGCCGGCGTGCTGATGGGGGGCACGATCTCGGCGCCGGGGTTGGTGAAGCTGCTCTCCTTCATGACAGCGCGTCCTGGCAGCTCCACGTCACACAGGTGGGTCTTTCTGTAGGCGGCCACCAGTTTACCTGGGGACGAGAGGGTGTGGGATGGGGGGGGGGCGTCCATGGGGCCGGGGGGACTCCCCCGGTCGGGGCTGGGGGCTCTCACCTGAGGGGTCCAGCAGCACGTGGCAGTTGTAGATGCGCTGCGTGGTCGGCCAGTCCTGGCCGCGCTCGTGGAAGCCGCCCAGGGACAGCCACACGCCGCACTCCCTGGGGACGGGGGACCCCGGGTCACCCCGGCTCCGGCTCCGTCCCGCCGGGGGTGCTGGGGGGCGGGTGGGGGTCACCACTGGTACCTGGCCAGCTCGGTGTAGCGTCCCATGAGGTCCCCGTCCAGCCCCTCGGACAGGCGGAGGGTCTGCGCCGGGTCGGAGCCGATGTAGTCGAAGCCCTCGGGGAGGAAGACGAGGCAGGCGCCGCGCTGCGCCGCCTCCCGCACCAGCCCGGCGCAGGTGGCGAAGTTCAGCTCCTTGTCGGGCGTGGAGGTGACCTGGCCCACGGCCACCAGCGGCTTCAGCCCCCCGGGACCCGCCATGGGGTGCGGGGCAGGTGGGGGGCACCAGCGTCGGGGGGGGCCCGCGGCACCGGCGCTGTGCTGGCGTCTCGGGGTGCGGGCGGGCGCGGGGAGCGGGCGGCAGCGCAGCAGGGCCCGGGGCACCGCGCTCAGCCTGGGGGGGGGGGAAGGGGGTGTCACGGCTGCTGCCAGACCCTGTGCCGGGGGGAGTTACACAGCCCCGACAGCCAAGGGGATGGCACCAGCCCCCCCCCCAGCACCCCACAAACCGCCCCAGGGCCCCCAAACCGACCCAACACTCCCCCAAACTGACCCCATACCCCCCAAACTGCCCCAGCTCTGTCCCAGGGCCCCCAAACTGCCCCAGCTCTGTCCCAGGGCCCCCAAACTGTCCCAGCACCCCCCAAACTGCCCCAGCTCTGTCCCAGGGCCCCCAAACTGTCCCAGCACCCCCCAAACTGCCCCAGCTCTGTCCCAGCACCCCCCAAACTGCCCCAGCACCCCCCAAACTGCCCCAGCTCTGTCCCAGCACCCCCCAGCTCTGTCCCAGCACCCCCCAAACTGCCCCAGCACCCCCCAAACTGCCCCAGCTCTGTCCCAGGACCCCCAAACTGCCCCAGGGCCCCCCAAACTGCCCCAGCTCTGTCCCAGGACCCCCAAACTGCCCCAGAGCCCCCCAAACTGCCCCAGCTCTGTCCCAGGACCCCCAAACTGCCCCAGCACCCCCCAAACTGCCCCAGCTCTGTCCCAGGACCCCCAAACTGCCCCAGCACCCCCCAAACTGCCCCAGCTCTGTCCCAGGACCCCCAAACTGCCCCAGCACCCCCCAAACTGCCCCAGGCACCCCCAAGCGCCCGAGCCCGGCCCCCCGGCAGCCCGCCCACCTGCCCCCAGGCCCTATTATCCCCACCCTTCACGGCCCGATGTGCCCCAAATCCCACCCCCCCGGCCCGTACATGCCCGGAGGGGGAGCGGGCAAAGTCCCCCCCCCAGTCGCGCCCGCAACAAAGATGGCGCCGCTGCCATCGACCCAGAACAGCCCGCCCGGGCCCCGCCCGCGCTTCCGGTCCGCGGCGGAAGGGGCGTGTCCCGCGGCGTGGGGAAGGGGCAGGAGGTGGGGGGGGGGGGGCGAAGATGGCGGACAGCGCGAAGGGTCGGGCGGCGGCCGCGCCCGGGGGGAAAGCGCTGACGGCGGAGCAGGTGCGGGGGGGGGGGGCGGGGGGCACCGGGGGAGGGGGTCGCAGCCCCGTCACCGCGCGTGTCCCCGCAGGTCGTGTCCCGGTTCAACCGGCTGCGGCAGGAGCAGCGGGGCCTGGCCTCGAAGGCGGCCGAGCTGGAGCTGGAGCTGAACGAGCACAGGTGGGGGGGGGCGGTGGGGGGGGGGGGCCGGGGGGGGGCCGGGGGGGCCCCTCGGCGCTCACCCTCCTCTGCCCCCCCAGCCTGGTGATCGAGACGCTGCGGGAGGTGGATCCCACGCGGAAATGTTACCGCATGGTGGGCGGCATCTTGGTGGAGCGAACCGTGAAGGAGGTGCTGCCGGCGCTGGAGAGCAACAGGGAGCAGGTGAGGGACCCCCCCGCCCCCCCCCCCTCCCTGCTCCGGGGGTTTAGGTCTGTTTTCCACATCCCCGCCCCCCCCCCAGCTCAGCAAAATCATCGAGACGCTGAACCAGCAGCTGCAGGCGAAGGGCCGGGAGCTGAACGAGTTTCGGGAGAAGCACAACATTCGCTTGGTGGGGGAGGACGACCCCAAGCAGCCCCCCAAGGAGGGGCCCGAGGGGGCGGGGGCCAAGGGCGGCTCCGCCGGCGTCCTGGTCTCCTAGAGCCCCCCCCGCCGCTATTTACTGCTGCGCCTCCCGTGCTTTTTTGTTAAATAAATATTTGTGTTTTGTTTTTTTTTTTTTTCTGAGGGTGGCTGCCGCTTCCCAGGCTGTGGGACTTTGCGGGGGGGGGGGGTAGGGGGTCGCGGGACAAGTGGGGTACAGCCCCGCGGTGGCGGGGGGGCAGTTCCCCCAGCTCAGCTCACCACGGGGTGCCCCAGTGCCACTGGTCCCCCTGTCCCCGGGGGAGGTGGCACTTTGGGGGTGTTGCGGGGGGGGGGCAGGTGGCACCAGGTTACTCTCGGCCGCTGTTTTCTTGCTCTGGCCACCAAAATCTGCGGTGCTTCCGTGGGGGGGGGGGGGGAGGGAGGCGGTCCCCCCCTGTCACCCGTGGGATCGCAGCTCATGGGGGGCCCACACCCCGCCCCCCCCAGTGCCTTCAGTGCTTCGGGGAGACCCCAGCGTGGGGGTGGGGACACCCCGAAAGGCAGGGACTGGGGGGGGGCGGGGGTGACACCGTCACCCTGCACAGGGCGGGTGCCAGCCGGTGCGTACCGGTGCGTTCTGGTGCCTTGGGGTGGCGCGGGAGGGGGCGGGGGCGGCCGTTGTTGACTGTACACAGCCCCCACCCACGGTTCCCCATATAACGGGGGGGCCGGCGGGGCCGGGGGGGGGGGCCATGGAGGGGGCTGAGCGGGAGAGTCTGCTGGGCTGCGTCCACGGTGTCTCGGGGCCCGGTACGGGGTGGGGGGGGCCCCCCCCGGTCTCCCTGGCCCCGAGTCGGGTCTGGGGGAGCCCCCCCCGTGTCTGGGGCCGGGGGTGACGGCGGCGTGTCCCCCCCGCAGTGGTGACGGCCACCCGCATGGCGGGGGCGGCCATGTACGAGCTGGTGCGCGTGGGGCACGCGGAGCTGGTGGGGGAGATCATCCGGCTGGAGGGGGACACGGCCACGCTCCAGGTCTACGAGGAGACGTGTATCCTGCCCCCCCGTCCCCCCCCCCATCTCCCCGTCCTGCCCTTCCCTCCCTCCCGTCCCCCTCCCTGCTTACCCCCGTCCCCCCCTCCTGTCCCTGCTGTCCCCTTGTCCTGCCCACCCTGTTCCCACCCCCCGTCCTCCTGTCCTGCCTTGTCCCCCCATCCTGACCCCCCCAGCACCCCTGTCCCCTCCCTGTCCCCCTCAGCCCCCTACCCCCCCATATTTTCCTGCGCCTCTGGTGTCCCCCCTGTCCCCCATCCTGCCCTGTCCTGTCTCTCCTCTCCCCCCCAGCATCCGTGTCCCCCATCCTGCCCTGCCCCCCCATTTTTTCCTGCCCCCCCGGTGCCCCCCCCTCCCATCCTGCCCTGTCCCCGCCAGCCCCTCTGTTCCCTCCCTGTGCCCCTGTCCTGTCTCCCCTGTCCCCCTCAGCCCCCCCAGCCACCATATTTTTCTGCCTGTCTGATGTCCCCCCCCCATCCCCATCCTGCCCTGTCCTCCCATATTTTCCTGCCCCTCTGGTGTCCCACCTTGTCCCCTCCCTGTCCCCCTGTCCTGTGTCCCCTGCCCCCCCGTCCCCCATCCTTCCCTGCCCCTCCAGTGTCCTCCCCACCCTGTCCTGTTCCCTCCGTCCCCTCCCCGTCCCCCTGTCCTGTCTCCCTCGTCCCCTCCCTGTCCCCATCTCGCCGGTGGCCTTTCCTGAGCGCGGGGGCAGCGGGGGTGCGGGTGGGGGACCCGGTGCTGCGCACGGGGAAGCCGCTCTCGGTGGAGCTGGGACCCGGCATCCTGGGCTCCATCTTTGACGGGATCCAGCGCCCGCTGCGGGACATCGCCCAGCTCACCCGCAGCATCTACATCCCGCGGGGCGCCAGCGTCCCCGCGCTGCCGCGCCACCTCTCCTGGGACTTCGTCCCCAGCAAGGACGTGCGGGTGCGTGTCCCCGTGTGCCTCCTGGGGACGGGGGGGACACCCCTGGTCGCCCAGCACCCCCGGAGGGGACGCAGCCCATCCCCGTTGGGGTCCCGCGTCCTCACAGCCCCCCCCGGCAGGTCGGGAGCCACGTCACCCGGCGGTGACATCTACGGGACGGTGGCCGAGAACTCTCTCATCCAGCACAAGATCATGGTGCCGCCGCGCAGCCGGGGCACCGTCACCTACATCGCTCCCCCCGGGCACTACAGTGTCTCGGTGAGGGCGGGGGGTGGGTGGCGGGGCAGGGGGTGGCGGGGTCCCCCCTGTCCCCGCTGCCCGTCCCCCCTGTCCCCGCAGGATGTGGTGC